>NC_142085.1:0-314285 GCF_054644295.1 Miniopterus natalensis | reverse complement strand
GATAGAAATCCGGTTAGGGTTCCGATTGGACCTAGGGTTAGGGTTATGTTGAGGGCTAGGGTTAGATATCCGTTTTGGGTTCCGAATGGACCTAGGGTTAGGGTTATGTTGAGGGCGAGGCATAGAGTTCCTGTTAGGGTTCCGATTGGACCTAGGGTTAGGGTTATGTTGAGGGCGAGGGGTAGAGTTCCTGTTAGGGTTCCGATTGGACCTAGGGTTAGGGTTATGTTGAGGGCTAGGCTTAGAGATCCGGTTAGGGTTCCGATTGGACCTAGGGTTAGTGTTATGTTAAGGGCGAGGAGTAGAGATCTTGTTAGGGTTCCGATTGGACCTAGGGTTAGGGTTGTGTTGAGGGCTAGGGATAGAGTTCCGGTTAGGGTGCCGATTGGACTTAGGGTTAGGGTTATGTTGAGGGTTAGGGATAGATATCCGGTTAGGGTTCCGATTGGACCTAGGGTTAGGGTTATGTGGAGGGCAAGGGGTAGAGATCCTGTTAGGGTTCCGATTGGACCTAGGGTTAGGGTTATTTTGAGGGCTTGGGGTAGAGTTCCGGTTAGGGTTCCGTTTGGACCTAGCGTTAGTGTTATGTTGAGGGCTAGGGTTAGAGATCCGGTTAGCGTTCCGATTGGACCTCGGGTTAGGGTTATGTTGAGGGCGAGGGGTAGAGATCCGGTTAGGGTTCCGATTGGACCTAGGGTTAGGTTTATGTTGAGGGCTCGGGTTAGGGATCCGGTTAGGGTTCTGATTGGACCTAGGGTTAGGGTTAGGTTGAGGACTAGGTATACAGATCCGGTTAGGGTTCCGATTGGACCTAGGTTTAGGGTTATGTTGAGGGCTAGGGTTAGAGATCCGGTTAGGGTTCCGATTGGACCTAGGGTTAGTGTTATGTTAAGGGCGAGAAGTAGAGATCTTGTTAGTGTTCCGAGTGGACCTAGGGTTAGGGTTGTGTTGAGGGCTAGGGTTAGATATCCGGTTAGCGTTCCGATTGGTCCTAGGGTTATTGTTATGTTGAGGGCTAGGTTTAGAGTTCCGGTTAGAGTTCCGATTTTACCAAGGGTTAGAGTTATGTTGAGGGCGAGGGGTAGAGATCCGATTAGGGTTCCGATTGGACCTAGGGTTAGGGTTATGTTGAGGGCGAGGGGTAGAGATCCAGTAAGGGTTCCGATTGGACCTAGGGTTAGGGTTATTTTGAGGGCTGGGGTAGAGATCCTGTTAGGGTTCCGATTGGACCTAGGGTTAGGGTTATGTTGAGGGCTAGGGTTAGAGATCCGGTTAGGGTTCCGATTGGACCTAGGGTTAGGGTTATGTTGAGGGCTAGGGTTAGAGATCCGGTTAGGATTCCGATTGGACCTAGGGTTAGGGTTATGTTGAGGGCTAGGGATAGAGATCCGGTTAGGGTTCCGATTGGACCTAGGGTTAGGGTTATGTTGAGGGCTAGGTTTAGATATCCGGTTAGGGTTCCGATTGGACCTAGGGTTAGGGTTATTTTGAGGGCTAGGGTTAGAGATCCGGTTAGGGTTCCGATTGGACCTAGGGTTAGGGTTATGTTGAGGGCGTGGGTTAGATATGCGGTTAGGTTTCCGATTGGACCTAGGGTTAAGGTTATGTTGAGGGCTAGTGTTAGATATCCGTTTTGGGTTCCGATTGGACCAAGGGTTAGGGTTATGTTGAGGGCTAGGTTTAGATATCCGTTTAGGGTTCCGATTGGACCTAGGGTTAGGGTAATGTTGAGGGCTAGGCTTAGAGATCCGGTTAGGGTTCCGATTGGACCTAGGGTTAAGATTATGTTGAGGGCTAGGGTTAGAGATCCGGTTAGGATTCAGATTGGACCTAGGGTTAGGGTTATGTTGAGGGCTAGGGATAGAGATCCGGTTAGGGTTCCGATTGGACCTAGGGTTAGGGTTATGTTGAGGGCTAGGGTTAGATATCCGTTTTGGGTTCCGATTGGACCTAGGGTTAGGGTTATGTTGAGGGCGAGGGATAGAGTTCCTGTTAGGGTTCCGATTGGACCTAGGGTTAGGGTTATGTTGAGGGCGAGGGGTAGTGTTCCTGTTAGGGTTCCGATTGGAGCTAGGGTTAGGGTTATGTTGAGGGCTAGGCTTAGAGATCCGGTTAGGGTTCCGATTGGACCTAGGGTTAGTGTTATGTTAAGGGCGAGGAGTAGAGATCTTGTTAGGGTTCCGATTGGACCTAGGGTTAGGGTTGTGTTGAGGGCTAGGGATAGAGATCCGGTTAGGGTGCCGATTGGACTTAGGGTTAGGGTTATGTTGAGGGTTAGGGATAGATATCCGGTTAGGGTTCCGAATGGACCTAGGGTTAGGGTTATGTGGAGGGCAAGGGGTAGAGATCCTGTTAGGGTTCCGATTGGACCTAGGGTTAGGGTTATTTTGAGGGCTTGGGGTAGAGTTCCGGTTAGGGTTCCGTTTGGACCTAGGGTTAGTGTTATGTTGAGGGCTAGGGTTAGAGATCCGGTTAGGGTTCCGATTGGACCTCGGGTTAGGGTTATGTTGAGGGCGAGGGGTAGAGATCCGGTTAGGGTTCTGATTGGACCTAGGGTTAGGTTTATGTTGAGGGCTCGGGTTAGGGATCCGGTTAGGGTTCTGATTGGACCTAGGGTTAGGGTTAGGTTGAGGGCTAGGTATACAGATCCGGTTAGGGTTCCGATTGGACCTAGGGTTAGGGTTATGTTGAGGGCGAGGGGTAGAGTTCCTGTTAGGGTTCCGATTGGACCTAGGGTTAGGGTTATGTTGAGGGCGAGGGGTAGAGTTCCTGTTAGGGTTCCGATTGGACCTAGGGTTAGGGTTATGTTGAGGGCGAGGGTTAGATATCCGGTTAGGTTTCCGATTGGACCTAGGGTTAGGGTTATGTTGAGGGCTTGGGTTAGATATCCGTTTTGGGTTCCGATTGGACCTAGGGTTAGGGTTATGTTGAGGGCTAGGTTTAGAGATCCGGTTAGGGTTCCAATTGGACCTAGGGTTAGGGTTATGTTGAGGGCTAGGTTTATAGATCCGGTTAGGGTTCCGATTGGACCTAGGGTTAAGGTTATGTTGAGGGCTAGGGTTAGAGATCCGGTTAGGGTTCAGATTGGACCTAGGGTTAGGGCTATGTTGAGGGCTAGGGTTAGATATCCGGTGAGGTTTCCGATTGGACCTAGGGTTAGGGTAATGTTGAGGGCGTGGGTTAGATATCCGGTTAGGGTTCCGAATGGACCAAGGGTTAGGGTTATGTTTAGTGCGAGGGGTAGAGATCCAGTAAGGGTCCCGATTGGACATAGGGTTAGGGTTATGTTGAGGGCTGGGGTAGAGATCCTGTTAGGGTTCCTATTGGACCTAGGGTTAGGGTTATGTTGAGGGCTAGGGTTAGATATCCGTTTTGGGTTCCGATTCGACCTAGGGTTAGGGTTATGTTGAGGGCTAGGGTTAGAGATCCGGTTAGGGATACGATTGGACCTAGGGTTAGGGTTATGTTGAGGGCTAGGGTTAGAGATCTGGTTAGGGTTCCGATTGGACCTAGGGTTAGGGTTATGTTGAGAGCTAGGGTTAGAAATCCGGTTAGGGTTCCGACTGGACCTAGCGTTAGGGTTATCTTGAGGGCTAGGGTTAGATATCCGTTTTCGGTTCCGATTCGACCTAGGGTTAGGGTTATGTTGAGGGCTAGGGTTAGAGATCCGGTTAGGGTTCTGATTGGACCTAGGGTTAGGGTTATGTTGAGGGCGAGGGTTAGAGATCCGGTTAGGGATCCGATTGGACCTAGGGTTAGGGTTATGTTGAGGGCTAGGGTTAGAGATCTGGTTAGGGTTCCGATTGGACCTAGGGTTAGGGTTATGTTGAGAGCTAGGGTTAGAGATCCGGTTAGGGTTCCGATTCGACCTAGCGTTAGCGTTATCTTGAGGGCTAGTGTTAGATATCCGTTTAAGTTTCCGTTTGGACCTAGGGTTAAGGTTATGTTGAGGGCTAGGGTGTGAGATCCGGTTAGTGTTCCGATTGGAGCTAGGGTTAGGGTTATGTTGAGGGCTAGGGTTAGAGATCCGGTTAGGGTTTAGATAGACCTAGGGTTAGGGTTATGTTGAGGGCTAGGCTTAGATATCCGGTTAGGGTTTTGATTGGGCCTAGGGTTAGGGTTATGTTGAGGGCTAGGGTTAGAGGTGCGGTTAGAGTTCCGATTGGACCTAGGGTTAGGGTTATGTGGAGGGCGAGGGGTTCAGATCCGGTTAGGGTTCCGATTGGACCTAGGGTTAGGGTTATGTTGAGGCCTAGGGTTAGAGATCCGGTTAGGGTTCCGATTGGACCTAGGGTTAGGGTTATGTTGAGGGCTACGGATAGAGATCCGGTTAGGGTTCCGTTTGGACCTAGGGTTAGGGTTATGTTGAGGGCTAGGGTTAGATATCCGGTTAGGGTTCCGATTGGACCTAGGGTTAGGGTTATTTTGAGGGCTAGGTTTAGAGATCCATTTAGGGTTCCGATTGGACCGAGGGATACGGTTATGTTGAGGGCGAGGGTTAGATATCCGGTTAGGTTTCCGATTGGACCTAGGGTTAGGGTTATGTTGAGGGCTAGGGTTAGATATCCGTTTTGGGTTCTGATTGGACCTAGGGTTAGGGTTATATTGAGGGCTAGGGTTAGAGATCCGGTTAGGGTTCCGATTGGACCTAGGGTTAGGGTTATGTTGAGGGCTAGGTTTAGAGATCTGGTTAGGGTTCCGATAGGACCTAGGGTTAGTGTTATGTTGAGGGCGAGGGTTAGAGATCCGGTTAGGGTTCCGATTGGACCTAGGGTTAGGGTTATGTTTAGGGCTAGGGTTAGAGATCTGGTTAGGGTTCCGATTGGACCTAGGGTTAGGGTTATGTTAAGAGCTAGGGTAAGAGATCCCGTTAGGGTTCCTATTGGACCTAGGGTTAGGGTTATGTTGAGGGCTAGGGTTAGATATCCGGTTAGGGTTCCGATTGGACCAAGGGTTAGGGTTATGTTGAGGGCGATGGGTAGAGATCCCGTTAGGGTTCCGATTGGACCTAGGGTTAGGGTTATGTTGAGGGCGAGGGGTAGAGATCCAGTAAGGGTTCCGATTGGACCTACGGTTAGGGTTATGTTGAGGGCTGGGGTAGAGATCCTGTTAGGGTTCCGATTGGACCTAGGGTTAGGGTTATGTTGAGGGCTAGGGTTAGAAATCCAGTTAGGGTTCCGATTGGACCTAGGGTTAGGGTTATGTTGAGGGCTAGGGATAGAGATCTGGTTAGGGTTCCGATTGGACCTAGGGTTAAGGTTATGTTGAGGAGTAGGGTTAGAGATCCGGTTAGGGTTCCGATTGGACCTAGTGTTAGGGTTATGTTGAGGGCTAGGATTAGAGATCCGGTTAGGGTTCCGATTGGACCTAGGGTTAGGGATATATTGAGGGCTAGGGATAAAGATCCTGTTAGGGTTCCCATTGGACCTAGGGTTAGGGTTACGTTGAGGGCTAGGGTTAGAGATTTGGTTAGGGTTCCAATTGGACATAGGCTTAGGGTTACGTTGAGGGCTAGGGTTAGAGATCCGGTTAGGGATCCGACTGGACCTAGGGTTAGGGTTATGTTGAGGGCTAGGGTTAGACATCCGGTTAGGGTTCCGATTGGACCTAGGGTTAGGGTTATGTTGAGGGCGAGGGGTAGAGATCCTGTTAGGGTTCCGATTGGACCTAGGGTTAGGGTTATGTTGAGGGCTAGGTTTACATATCTGGTTAGGTTCTGATTGGACCTAGGGTTAGGGTCATGTTGAGGGCTAGGGTTAGAGATCAGTTTAGGGTTCCGATTGGACCTAGGGTTATGGTTTTGTTAAGGGTTAGGGTTAGATATCCCTTTAGGGTTCCGATTGGACCTAGGTTAGGGTTATGTTGAGGGCTAGGGTTAGAGATCCGGTTAGGGTCCCGATTGGACCTAGGTTTAGCGTTATGTTGAGTGCTAGGGTTAGAGATCCGGTTAGGGTTCCGATTGGACCTAGGGTTAGGGTTATGTTGAGGGCGAGGGGTAGAGATCCTGTTAGGGTTCCGATTGGACCTAGGGTTTCGGTTATGTTGAGGGCTAGGGTTAGAGATCCGGTTAGGGTTCCGATTGGACCTAGGTTTAGGGTTATGTTGAGGGCTAGGATTAGAGATCCGGTTAGGGTTCCGATTGGACCTAGGGTTAGTGTTATGTTAAGGGCGAGAAGTAGAGATCTTGTTAGTGTTCCGAGTGGACCTAGGGTTAGGGTTGTGTTGAGGGCTAGGGATAGAGATCCGGTTAGGGTGCCGATTGGACTTAGGGTTAGGGTTATGTTGAGGGTTAGGGATAGATATCCGGTTAGGGTTCCGATTGGACCTAGGGTTAGGGTTATGTGGAGGGCAAGGGGTAGAGATCCTGTTAGGGTTTCGATTGGACCTAGGGTTAGGGTTATTTTGAGGGCTTGGGGTAGAGTTCCGGTTAGGGTTCCCTTTGGACCTAGGGTTAGTGTTATGTTGAGGGCTAGGGTTAGAGATCCGGTTAGGGTTACGATTGGACCTCGGGTTAGGGTTATGTTGAGGGCGAGGGGTAGAGATCCGGTTAGGGTTCCGATTGGACCTAGGGTTAGGTTTATGTTGAGGGCTCGGGTTAGGGATCCGGTTAGGGTTCTGATTGGACCTAGGGTTAGGGTTAGGTTGAGGGCTAGGGTTAGATATCCGTTTTGGGTTCCGATTGGACCTAGGGTTAGGGTTATGTTGAGGGCTAGGGTTAGAAATCCGGTTAGGGTTCCGATTGGACCTAGGGTTAGGGTTATGTTGAGGGCTAGGTTTAGAGATCCGGTTAGGGTTCCTATTGGACCTAGGGTTAGGGTTATGTTGAGGGCTAGGGTTAGATATCCGGTTAGGGTTCCGATTGGACCAAGGGTTAGGGTTATGTTTAGGGCGAGGGGTAGAGATCCGGTTAGGGTTCCGATTGGACCTAGGGTTAGGGTTATGTTGAAGGCGAGGGGTAGAGATCCAGTAAGGGTCCCGATTGGACATAGGGTTAGGGTTATGTTGAGGGCTGGGGTAGAGATCCTGTTATGGTTCCTATTGGACCTAGGGTTAGGGTTATGTTGAGGGCTAGGGTTAGAAATCCAGTTAGGGTTCCGATTGGACCTAGGGTTAGCGTTATGTTGAGGGCTAGGGTTAGAGATCCGATTAGGGTTCCGATTGTACCTAGGGTTAAGGTTATGTTGAGCACTAGGGTTAGAGATCCGGTTAGGGTTCCGATTGGACCTAGTGTTAGGATTATGTTGAGGGCTAGGGTTAGAGTTCCGGTTAGGGTTCCGATTGGACCTAGGGTTAGGGATATGTTGAGGGCTAGGGATAAAGTTCCGGTTAGGGTTCCGATTGAACCTAGGGTTAGGGTTATGTTGAGGGCTAGGGTTAGATATCCGGTTAGGGTTCCGATTGGACCTAGGGTTAGGGTTATTTTGAGGGCTAGGGTTAGAGATCCGGTTAGGGTTCCGATTGGACCTAGGGTTAGGGTTATGTTGAGGGCGTGGGTTAGATATCCGTTTTGGGTTCCGTTTGGAACAAGGGTTAGGGTTATGTTGAGGGCTAGGTTTAGATATCCGTTTAGGGTTCCGATTGGACCTAGGGTTAGGGTAATGTTGAGGGCTAGGGTTAGAGATCCGGTTAGGGTTCCGATTGGACCTAGGGTTAAGGTTATGTTGAGGGCTAGGGATAGAGATCCGGTTAGGGTTCAGATTGGACCTAGGGTTAGGGTTATGTTGAGGGCTAGGGTTAGATATCCGGTTAGGGTTCCGATTGGACCTAGGGTTAGGGTTATGTTGAGGGCTAGGGTTAGATATCCGGTTAGGGTTCCGATTGGACCTAGGGTTAGGGTTATGTTGAAGGCTAGGTTTAGAGGTCTGGTTAGAGTTCCGATGGGACCTAGGGTTAGGGTTATGTTGAGGGCCAGGGGTAGAGATCCGGTTAGGGTTCCGATTGGACCTAGGGTTAGGGATATGTTGAGGGCTAGGGATAGAGATCCGGTTAGGGTTCCGATTGGACCTAGGGTTAGGGTTATGTTAGGGCTAGGGATACATATCCGTTTTGGGTTCCGATTGGACCTAGGGTTAGGGTTATGTTGAGGGCTAGGGTTAGAGATCCGGTTAGGGTTCCGATTGGACCTAGGGTTAGGGTTATGTTGAGGGCTAGGTTTAGAGATCCGGTTAGGGTTCCGATAGGACCTAGGGTTAGTGTTATGTTGAGGGCGAGGGTTAGATATCCGGTTAGGGTTCCGATTGGACCAAGGGTTAGGGTTATGTTGAGGGCGAGGGGTAGAGATCCGGTTAGGGTTCCGATGGACCTAGGGTTAGGGTTATGTTGAGGGCGAGGGGTAGAGATCCAGTAAGGGTTCCGATTGGACCTAGGGTTAGGGTTATGTTGAGGGCTGGGGTAGAGATCCTGTTAGGGTTCCGATTGGACCTAGGGTTAGGGTTATGTTGAGGGCTAGGGTTAGAAATCCAGTTATGCTTCCGATTGGACCTAGGGTTAGGGTTATGTTGAGGGCTAGGGTTAGAGATCCGGTTAGGGTTCCGATTGGACCTAGGGTTAACGTTATGTTGAGGACTAGGGTTAGAGATCCGGTTAGGGTTCCGATTGTACCTAGGGTTAGGGATATGTTGAGGGCTAGGGATAAAGATACGGTTAGGGTTCCGATTGGACCTAGGGTTAGGGTTATGTTGAGGGCTAGGGTTAGATATCCGGTGAGGGTTCCGATTGGACCTAGGGTTAGGGTTATTTTGAAGGCTATGTTTAGAGATCTGGTTAGGGTTCCGATTGGACCTAGGGTTAGGGTTATGTTGAGGGCGTGGGTTAGATATGCGGTTAGGTTTCCGATTGGACCTAGGGTTAGGGTTATGTTGAGGGCTAGGGTTAGATATCCGTTTTGGTTTCCGATTGGACCTAGGGTTTGGGTTATGTTGAGGGCTAGGTTTAGATATCCGTTTAGGGTTCCGATTGGACCTAGGGTTAGGGTTATGTTCAGGGCTAGGGTTAGAGATCCGGTTAGGGTTCAGATTGGACCTAGGGGTAGGGTTATATTGAGGGCTAGGGTTAGAGATCCGCTTAGGGTTCCGATTGGACCTAGGGTTAGGGTTATGTTGAGGGCTAGGGATAGAGATCCGGTTAGGGTTCCGATTGGACCTAGGGTTAGGGTTATGTTGAGGGCTAGGGTTAGATATCCGGTTAGGGTTCCGATTGGACCTAGGGTTAGGGTTATGTTGAGGCCTAGGTTTAGAGTTCCGGTTAGAGTTCCGATTTTACCAAGGGTTAGAGTTATGTTGAGGGCGAGGGGTAGAGATACGGTTAGGGTTCCGATTGGACCTAGGGTTAGGGTTATGTTGAGGGCGAGGGGTAGAGATCCAGTAAGGGTTCCGATTGGACCTAGGGTTAGGGTTATTTTGAGGGCTGGGGTAGAGATCCTGTTAGGGTTCCGATTGGACCTAGGGTTAGGGTTATGTTGAGGGCTAGGGTTAGAGATCCGGTTAGGGTTCCGATTGGACCTAGGGTTAGGGTTATGTTGAGGGCTAGGGTTAGAGATCCGGTTAGGGTTCCGATTGGACCTAGGGTTAGGGTTATGTTGAGGGCTAGGGATAGAGATCCGGTTAGGGTTCCGATTGGACCTAGGGTTAGGGTTATGTTGAGGGCTAGGTTTAGATATCCGGTTAGGGTTCCGATTGGACCTAGGGTTAGGGTTATTTTGAGGGCTAGGGTTAGAGATCCGGTTAGGGTTCCGATTGGACCTAGGGTTAGGGTTATGTTGAGGGCGTGGGTTAGATATGCGGTTAGGTTTCCGATTGGACCTAGGGTTAGGGTTATGTTGAGGGCTAGTGTTAGATATCCGTTTTGGGTTCCGATTGGACCAAGGGTTAGGGTTATGTTGAGGGCTAGGTTTAGATATCCGTTTAGGGTTCCGATTGGACCTAGGGTTAGGGTAATGTTGAGGGCTAGGGTTAGAGATCCGGTTAGGGTTCCGATTGGACCTAGGGTTAAGATTATGTTGAGGGCTAGGGTTAGAGATCCGGTTAGGGTTCAGATTGGACCTAGGGTTAGGGTTATGTTGAGGGCTAGGGATAGAGATCCGGTTAGGGTTCCGATTGGACCTAGGGTTAGGGTTATGTTGAGGGCTAGGGTTAGATATCCGTTTTGGGTTCCGATTGGACCTAGGGTTAGGGTTATGTTGAGGGCGAGGGATAGAGTTCCTGTTAGGGTTCCGATTGGACCTAGGGTTAGGGTTATGTTGAGGGCGAGGGGTAGAGTTCCTGTTAGGGTTCCGATTGGACCTAGGGTTAGGGTTATGTTGAGGGCGAGGGTTAGATATCCGGTTAGGTTTCCGATTGGACCTAGGGTTAGGGTTATGTTGAGGGCTAGGGTTAGATATCCGTTTTGGGTTCCGATTGGACCTAGGGTTAGGGTTATGTTGAGGGCTAGCGTTAGAAATCCGGTTAGGGTTCCGATTGGACCTAGGGTTAGGGTTATGTGGAGGGCTAGGTTTAGAGATCCGGTTAGGGTTCCGATAGGACCTACGGTTAGTGTTATTTTGAGGGCGAGGGTTAGAGATCCGGTTAGGGTTCCTATTGGACCTAGGGTTAGGGTTATGTTGAGGGCTAGGGTTAGATATCCGGTTAGGGTTCCGATAGGGCCTACGGTTAGTGTTATTTTGAGGGCGAGGGTTAGAGATCCGGTTAGGGTTCTGATTGGACCTAGGGTTAGGGATATGTTGAGGGCTAGGGATAAAGATCCGGTTAGGGTTCCGATTGAACCTAGGGTTAGGGTTATGTTGAGGGCTAGGGTTAGATATCCGGTTAGGGTTCCGATTTTACCTAGGGTTATGGTTATTTTGAGGGCTAGGGTTAGAGATCCGGTTAGGGTTCCGATTGGACCTAGGGTTAGGGTTATGTTGAGGGCGTGGGTTAGATATGCGGTTAGGTTTCCGATTGGACCTAGGGTTAGGGTTATGTTGAGGGCTAGTGTTAGATATCCGTTTTGGGTTCCGATTGGAACAAGGGTTAGGGTTATGTTGAGGGCTAGGTTTAGATATCCGTTTAGGGTTCCGATTGGACCCTGGGTTAGGGTAATGTTGAGGGCTAGGGTTAGAGATCCGGTTAGGGTACCGATTGGACCTAGGGTTAACGTTATGTTGAGGGCTAGGGTTAGAGATTCGGTTAGGGTTCAGATTGGACTTAGGGTTAGGGCTATGTTGAGGGCTAGGGTTAGATATCCGGTTAGGGTTCCGATTGGACCTAGGGTTAGGGTTATGTTGAGGGCTAGGGTTAGATATCCGGTTAGGGTTCCGATTGGACCTAGGGTTAGGGTTATGTTGAAGGCTAGGTTTAGAGTTCCGGTTAGAGTTCCGATGGGACCTAGGGTTAGGGTTATGTTGAGGGCGAGGGGTAGAGATCCGGTTAGGGTTCCGATTGGACCTAGGGTTAGGGATATGTTGAGGGCTAGGGATAGAGATCCGGTTAGGGTTCCGATTGGACCTAGGGTTAGGGTTATGTTAGGGCTAGGGTTAGATATCCGTTTTGGGTTCCGATTGGACCTAGGGTTAGGGTTATGTTGAGGGCTAGGGTTAGAGATCCGGTTAGGGTTCCGATTGGACCTAGGGTTAGGGTTATGTTGAGGGCTAGGTTTAGAGATCCGGTTAGGGTTCCGATAGGACCTAGGGTTAGTGTTATGTTGAGGGCGAGGGTTAGATATCCGGTTAGGGTTCCGATTGGACCAAGGGTTAGGGTTATGTTGAGGGTGAGGGGTAGAGATCGGGTTAGGGTTCCGATTGGACCTAGGGTTAGGGTTATGTTGAGGGCGAGGGGTAGAGATCCAGTAAGGGTTCCGATTGGACCTAGGGTTAGGGTTATGTTGAGGGCTGGGGTAGAGATCCTGTTAGGGTTCCGATTGGACCTAGGGTTATGGTTATGTTGAGGGCTAGGGTTAGAAATCCAGTTATGGTTCCGATTGGACCTAGGGTTAGGGTTATGTTGAGGGCTAGGGTTAGAGATCCGGTTAGGGTTCCGATTGGACCTAGGGTTAACGTTATGTTGAGGACTAGGGTTAGAGATCCGGTTAAGGTTCCGATTGGACCTAGGGTTAGGGATATGTTGAGGGCTAGGGATAAAGTTACGGTTAGGGTTCCGATTGGACCTAGGGTTAGGGTTATGTTGAGGGCTAGGGTTAGATATCCGGTGAGGGTTCCGATTGGACCTAGGGTTAGGGTTATTTTGAGGGCTAGGTTTAGAGATCTGGTTAGGGTTCCGATTGGACCTAGGGTTAGGGTTATGTTGAGGGCGTGGGTTAGATATGCGGTTAGGTTTCCGATTGGACCTAGGGTTAGGGTTATGTTGAGGGCTAGGGTTAGATATCCGTTTTGGGTTCCGATTGGACCTAGGGTTAGGGTTATGTTGAGGGCCAGGTTTAGATATCCGTTTAGGGTTCCGATTGGACCTAGGGTTAGGGTTATGTTCAGGGCTAGGGTTAGAGATCCGGTTAGGGTTCAGATTGGACCTAGGGTTAGGGTTATATTGAGGGCTAGGGTTAGAGATCCGCTTAGGGTTCCGATTGGACCTAGGGTTAGGGTTATGTTGAGGGCTAGGGATAGAGATCCGGTTAGGGTTCCGATTGGACCTAGGGTTAGGGTTAGGTTGAGGGCTAGGGTTAGATATCCGGTTAGGGTTCCGATTGGACCTAGGGTTAGGGTTACGTTGAGGGCTAGGTTTAGAGTTCCGGTTAGAGTTCCGATTTTACCAAGGGTTAGAGTTATGTTGAGGGTGAGGGGTAGAGATCCGGTTAGGGTTCCGATTGGACCTAGGGTTAGGGTTATGTTGAGGGCGAGGGGTAGAGATCCAGTAAGGGTTCCGATTGGACCTAGGGTTAGGGTTATTTTGAGGGCTGGGTTAGAGATCCTGTTAGGGTTCCGATTGGACCTAGGGTTAGGGTTATGTTGAGGGCTAGGTTTAGATATCCGTTTAGGGTTCCGATTGGACCTAGGGTTAGGGTAATGTTGAGGGCTAGGGTTAGAGATGCGGTTAGGGTTCCGATTGGACCTAGGTTTAAGGTTATGTTGAGGGCTAGGGTTAGAGATCCGGTTAGGGTTCAGATTGGACCTAGGGTTAGGGTTATGTTGAGGGCTAGGGATAGAGATCCGGTTAGGGTTCTGATTGGACCTAGGGTTAGGGTTATGTTGAGGGCTAGGGTTAGATATCCGTTTTGGGTTCCGATTGGACCTAGGGTTAGGGTTATGTTGAGGGCTAGGGTTAGAGATCCGGTTAGGGTTCCGATTGGACCTAGGGTTAGGGTTATGTTGAGGGCTAGGTTTAGAGATCCGGTTAGGGTTCCGATAGGACCTAGGGTTAGTTTTATGTTGAGGGCGAGGGTTAGAGATCCGGTTAGGGTTCCGATTGGACCTAGGGTTTAGGTTATGTTTAGGGCTAGGGTTAGAGATCTGGTTAGGGTTCCGGTTGGACCTAGGGTTAGGGTTATGTTGAGAGCTAGGGTTAGAGATCCGGTTAGGGTTCCTATTGGACCTAGGGTTAGGGTTATGTTGAGGGCTAGGGTTAGATATCCGGTTAGGGTTCCGATTGGACCAAGGGTTAGGGTTATGTTGAGGGCGAGGGGTAGAGATCCAGTAAGGGTTCCGATTGGACCTAGGGTTAGGGTTATGTTGAGGGCTGGGGTAGAGATCCTGTTAGGGTTCCGATTGGACCTAGGGTTAGGGTTATGTTGAGGGCTGGGTTAGAAATCCAGTTATGGTTCCGATTGGACCTAGGGTTAGGGTTATGTTGAGGGCTAGGGTTAGAGATCCTGTTAGGGTTCCGATTGGACCTAGGGTTAGGGTTATGTTGAGGGCTAGGGTTAGATATCCGGTTAGGGTTCCGATTGGGCCTAGGGTTAGGGTTATGTTGAGGGCTAGGGTTAAAGGTGCGGTTAGAGTTCCGATTGGACCTAGGGTTAGGGTTATGTGGAGGGCGAGGGGTAGATATCCGGTTAGGGTTCCGATTGGACCTAGGGTTAGGGTTATGTTGAGGGCTGAGTAGAGATCCTGTTAGGGTTCCGATTGGACCTAGGATTCAGGTTATGTTGAGGGCTAGGTTTAGATATCCGTTTAGGGTTCCGATTGGACCTAGGGTTAGGGTTATGTTGAGGGCTAGGGATAGAGATCCGGTTAGGGTTCCGATTGGACCTAGGGTTAGGGTTATGTTGAGGGCTAGGGTTAGATATCCGTTTTGGGTTCCGATTGGACCTAGGGTTAGGGTTATGTTGAGGGCTAGGGTTAGAGATCCGGTTAGGGTTCCGATTGGACCTAGGGTTAGGGTTATGTTGAGGGCTAGGTTTAGAGATCCGGTTAGGGTTCCGATAGGACCTAGGGTTAGTGTTATGTTGAGGGCGAGGGTTAGATATCCGGTTAGGGTTCCGATTGGACCAAGGGTTAGGGTTATGTTGAGGGTGAGGGGTAGAGATCGGGTTAGGGTTCCGATTGGACCTAGGGTTAGGGTTATGTTGAGGGCGAGGGGTAGAGATCCAGTAAGGGTTCCGATTGGACCTAGGGTTAGGGTTATGTTGAGGGCTGGGGTAGAGATCCTGTTAGGGTTCCGATTGGACCTAGGGTTAGGGTTATGTTGAGGGCTAGGGTTAGAAATCCAGTTATGGTTCCGATTGGACCTAGGGTTAGGGTTATGTTGAGGGCTAGGGTTAGAGATCCGGTTAGGGTTCCGATTGGACCTAGGGTTAACGTTATGTTGAGGACTAGGGTTAGAGATCCGGTTAGGGTTCCGATTGGACCTAGGGTTAGGGATATGTTGAGGGCTAGGGATAAATATACGGTTAGGGTTCCGATTGGACCTAGGGTTAGGGTTATGTTGAGGGCTAGGGTTAGATATCCGGTGAGGGTTCCGATTGGACCTAGGGTTAGGGTTATTTTGAGGGCTAGGTTTAGAGATCTGGTTAGGGTTCCGATTGGACCTAGGGTTAGGGTTATGTTGAGGGCGTGGGTTAGATATGCGGTTAGGTTTCCGATTGGACCTAGGGTTTGGGTTATGTTGAGGGCTAGGGTTAGATATCCGTTTTGGGTTCCGATTGGACCTAGGGTTAGGGTTATGTTGAGGGCTAGGTTTAGATATCCGTTTAGGGTTCCGATTGGACCTAGGGTTAGGGTTATGTTCAGGGCTAGGGTTAGAGATCCGGTTAGGGTTCAGATTGGACCTAGGGTTAGGGTTATATTGAGGGCTAGGGTTAGAGATCCGCTTAGGGTTCCGATTGGACCTAGGGTTAGGGTTATGTTGAGGGCTAGGGATAGAGATCCGGTTAGGGTTCCGATTGGACCTAGGGTTAGTGTTAGGTTGAGGGCTAGGGTTAGATATCCGGTTAGGGTTCCGATTGGACCTAGGGTTAGGGTTATGTTGAGGGCTAGGTTTAGAGTTCCGGTTAGAGTTCCGATTTTACCAAGGGTTAGAGTTATGTTGAGGGCGAGGGGTAGAGATCCGGTTAGGGTTCCGATTGGACCTAGGGTTAGGGTTATGTTGAGGGCGAGGGGTAGAGATCCAGTAAGGGTTCCGATTGGACCTAGGGTTAGGGTTATTTTGAGGGCTGGGTTAGAGATCCTGTTAGGGTTCCGATTGGACCTAGGGTTAGGGTTATGTTGAGGGCTAGGGTTAGAGATCCGGTTAGGGTTCCGATTGGACCTAGGGTTAGGGTTATGTTGAGGGCTAGGGTTAGAGATCCGGTTAGGGTTCCGATTGGACCTAGGGTTAGGGTTATGTTGAGGGCTAGGGATAGAGATCCGGTTAGGGTTCCGATTGGACCTAGGGTTAGGGTTATGTTGAGGGCTAGGTTTAGATATCCGGTTAGGGTTCCGATTGGACCTAGGGTTAGGGTTATTTTGAGGGCTAGGGTTAGAGATCCGGTTAGGGTTCCGATTGGACCTAGGGTTAGGGTTATGTTGAGGGCGTGGGTTAGATATGCGGTTAGGTTTCCGATTGGACCTAGGGTTAGGGTTATGTTGAGGTCTAGTGTTAGATATCCGTTTTGGGTTCCGATTGGACCAAGGGTTAGGGTTACGTTGAGGGCTAGGTTTAGATATCCGTTTAGGGTTCCGATTGGACCTAGGGTTAGGGTAATGTTGAGGGCTAGGGTTAGAGATGCGGTTAGGGTTCCGATTGGACCTAGGTTTAAGGTTATGTTGAGGGCTAGGGTTAGAGATCCGGTTAGGGTTCAGATTGGACCTAGGGTTAGGGTTATGTTGAGGGCTAGGGATAGAGATCCGGTTAGGGTTCCGATTGGACCTAGGGTTAGGGTTATGTTGAGGGCTAGGGTTAGATATCCGTTTTGGGTTCCGATTGGACCTAGGGTTAGGGTTATGTTGAAGGCTAGGGTTAGAGATCCGGTTAGGGTTCCGATTGGACCTAGGGTTAGGGTTATGTTGAGGGCTAGGTTTAGAGATCCGGTTAGGGTTCCGATAGGACCTAGGGTTAGTTTTATGTTGAGGGCGAGGGTTAGAGATCCGGTTAGGGTTCCGATTGGACCTAGGGTTTAGGTTATGTTTAGGGCTAGGGTTAGAGATCTGGTTAGGGTTCCGGTTGGACCTAGGGTTAGGGTTATGTTGAGAGCTAGGGTTAGAGATCCGGTTAGGGTTCCTATTGGACCTAGGGTTAGGGTTATGTTGAGGGCTAGGGTTAGATATCCGGTTAGGGTTCCGATTGGACCAAGGGTTAGGGTTATGTTGAGGGCGAGGGGTAGAGATCCGGTTAGGGTTCCGATTGGACCTAGGGTTAGGGTTATGTTGAGGGCGAGGGGTAGAGATCCAGTAAGGGTTCCGATTGGACCTAGGGTTAGGGTTATGTTGAGGGCTGGGGTAGAGATCCTGTTAGGGTTCCGATTGGACCTAGGGTTAGGGTTATGTTGAGGGCTGGGTTAGAAATCCAGTTATGGTTCCGATTGGACCTAGGGTTAGGGTTATGTTGAGGGCTAGGGTTAGAGATCCTGTTAGGGTTCCGATTGGACCTAGGGTTAGGGTTATGTTGAGGGCTAGGGTTAGATATCCGGTTAGGGTTCCGATTGGGCCTAGGGTTAGGGTTATGTTGAGGGCTAGGGTTAAAGGTGCGGTTAGAGTTCCGATTGGACCTAGGGTTAGGGTTATGTGGAGGGCGAGGGGTAGATATCCGGTTAGGGTTCCGATTGGACCTAGGGTTAGGGTTATGTTGAGGGCTGAGTAGAGATCCTGTTAGGGTTCCGATTGGACCTAGGATTCAGGTTATGTTGAGGGCTAGGGTTAGATATCCGTTTAGGGTTCCGATTGGACCTAGGGTTAGGGTTATGTTGAGAGCTAGGGTTAAAGATTCGGTTAGGGTTCCTATTGGACCTAGGGTTAGGGTTATGTTGAGGGCTAGGGTTAGAGAACCGGTTAGGGTTCCGATTGGACCTAGGGTTAGGGTTATTTTGAGGGCTAGGGTTAGAGATCCGGTTAGGGTTCCGATTGGACCTAGGGTTAGGGTTATGTTGAGGGCGTGGTTTAGATATCCGGTTAGGGTTCCGATTGGACCTAGGGTTAGGGTTATGTTGAGGGCTAGTGTTAGATATCCGTTTTGGGTTCCGATTGGACCAAGGGTTAGGGTTATGTTGAGGGCTAGGTTTAGATATCCGTTTAGGGTTCCGATTGGACCTAGGGTTAGGGTAATGTTGAGGGCTAGGGTTAGAGATCCGGTTAGGGTTCCGATTGGACCTAGGGTTAAGGTTATGTTGAGGGCTAGGGTTAGAGATCCGGTTAGGGTTCAGATTGGACCTAGGGTTAGGGCTATGTTGAGGGCTAGGGTTAGATATCCGGTGAGGTTTCCGATTGGACCTAGGGTTAGGGTAATGTTGAGGGCGTGGGTTAGATATCCGGTTAGGGTTCCGAATGGACCTAGGGTTAGGGTTATGTTGAAGGCTAGGTTTAGAGTTCCGGTTAGAGTTCCGATGGGACCTAGGGTTAGGGTTATGTTGAGGGCGAGGGGTAGAGATCCGGTTAGGGTTCCGATTGGACCTAGGGTTAGGGATATGTTGAGGGCTAGGGATAGAGATCCTGTTAGGGTTCCGATTGGACCTAGGGTTAGGGTTATGTTAGGGCTAGGGTTAGATATCCGTTTTGGGTTCCGATTGGACCTAGGGTTAGGGTTATGTTGAGGGCTAGAGTTAGAGATCCGGTTAGGGTTCCGACAGGACCTAGGGTTCGTGTTATGTTGAGGGCGAGGGTTAGATATCCGGTTAGGGTTCCGATTGGACCTAGGGTTAACGTTATGTTGAGGACTAGGGTTAGAGATCCGGTTAGGGTTCCGATTGGACCTAGGGTTAACGTTATGTTGAGGACTAGGGTTAGAGATCCGGTTAGGGTTCCGATTGGACCTAGTGTTAGGGTTATGTTGAGGGCTAGGGTTAGAGATCCGGTTAGGGTTCCGATTGGACCTAGGGTTAGGGATATGTTGAGGGCTAGGGATAAAGATACGGTTAGGGTTCCGATTGGACCTAGGGTTAGGGTTATGTTGAGGGCTAGGGTTAGATATCCGGTTAGGGTTCCGATTGGACCTAGGGTTAGGGTTATTTTGAGGGCTAGGGTTAGAGATCTGGTTAGGGTTCCGATTGGACCTAGGGTTAGGGTTATGTTGAGGGCGTGGGTTAGATATGCGGTTAGGTTTCCGATTGGACCTAGGGTTAGGGTTATGTTGAGGGCTAGGGTTAGATATCCGTTTTGGGTTCCGATTGGACCTAGGGTTAGGGTTATGTTGAGGGCTAGGTTTAGATATCCGTTTAGGGTTCCGATTGGACCTAGGGTTAGGGTTATGTTCAGGGCTAGGTTTAGAGATCCGGTTAGGGTTCAGATTGGACCTAGGGTTAGGGTTATGTTCAGGGCTAGGGTTAGAGATCCGGTTAGGGTTCCGATTGGACCTAGGGTTAGGGTTATGTTGAGGGCTAGGGTTAGAAATCCGGTTAGGGTTCCGATTGGACCAAGGGTTAGGGTTATGTTGAGGGCTAGGTTTAGATATCCGTTTAGGGTTCCGATTGGACCTACGGTTAGGGTTATGTTGAGGGCTAGGGTTAGAGATCCGGTTAGGGTTCCTATTGGACCTAGGGTTAGGGTTATGTTGAGGGCTAGGGTTAGATATCCGGTTAGGGTTCCGATTGGACCAAGGGTTAGGGTTATGTTGAGGGCGAGGGGTAGAGATCCGGTTAGGGTTCCGATTGGACCTAGGGTTAGGGTTATGTTGAGGGCTAGGGTTACAAATCCGGTTAGGGTTCCGATTGGGCTTAGGGTTAGGGTTATGTTGAGGGCTAGGGTTAGATATCCGGTTAGGGTTCCGATTGGACCTAGGGTTAGGGTTATGTTGAGGGCTAGGGGTAGAGATCCAGTTAGGGTTCCGATTGGACCTAGGGTTAGGGTTATGTTGAGGGCGTGGGTTAGATATGCGGTTAGGTTTCCGATTGGACCTAGGGTTAGGGTTATGTTGAGGGCTAGGTTTAGATATCCGTTTAGGGTTCCGATTGGACCTAGGGTTAGGGTTATGTTCAGGGCTAGGGTTAGAGATCCGGTTAGGGTTCAGATTGGACCTAGGGTTAGGGTTATGTTCAGGGCTAGGGTTAGAGATCCGGTTAGGGTTCCGATTGGACCTAGGGTTAGGGTTATGTTGAGGGCTAGGGTTAGAAATCCGGTTAGGGTTCCGATTGGACCAAGGGTTAGGGTTATGTTGAGGGCTAGGTTTAGATATCCGTTTAGGGTTCCGATTGGACCTAGGGTTAGGGTTATGTTGAGGGCTAGGGTTAGAGATCCGGTTAGGGTTCCTATTGGACCTAGGGTTAGGGTTATGTTGAGGGCTAGGGTTAGATATCCGGTTAGGGTTCCGATTGGACCAAGGGTTAGGGTTATGTTGAGAGCGATGGGTAGAGATCCGGTTAGGGTTCCGATTGGACCTAGGGTTAGGGTTATGTTGAGGGCTAGGGTTACAAATCCGGTTAGAGTTCCGATTGGACCTAGGGTTAGGGTTATGTTGAGGGCTAGGGTTAGATATCCGGTTAGGGTTCCGATTGGACCTAGGGTTAGGGTTATGTTGAGGGCTAGGGATAGAGATCCAGTTAGGGTTCCGATTGGACCTAGGGTTAGGGTTATGTTGAGGGCGTGGGTTAGATATGCGGTTAGGTTTCCGATTGGACCTAGGGTTAGGGTTATGTTGAGGGCTAGTGTTAGATATCCGTTTTGGGTTCCAATTGGACCAAGGGTTAGGGTTATGTTGAGGGCTAGGTTTAGATATCCGTTTAGGGTTCCGATTGGACCTAGGGTTAGGGTTATGTTGAGAGCTAGGGTTAGAGATCCGGTTAGGGTTCCTATTGGACCTAGGGTTCGGGTTATGTTGAGGGCTAGGGTTAGATATCCGGTTAGGGTTCCGATTGGACCAAGGGTTAGGGTTATGTTGAGGGCGAGGGGTAGAGATCCGGTTAGGGTTCCGATTGGACCTAGGGTTAGGGTTATGTTGAGGGCTAGGGTTAGATATCCGGTTAGGGTTCCGATTGGACCTAGGGTTAGGGTTATGTTGAGGGCTAGGTTTAGAGTTCCGGTTAGAGTTCCGATTTTACCAAGGGTTAGAGTTATGTTGAGGGCGAGGGGTAGAGATCCGGTTAGGGTTCCGATTGGACCTAGGGTTAGGGTTATGTTGAGGGCGAGGGGTAGAGATCCAGTAAGGGTTCCGATTGGACCTAGGGTTAGGGTTATTTTGAGGGCTGGGTTAGAGATCCTGTTAGGGTTCCGATTGGACCTAGGGTTAGGGTTATGTTGAGGGCTAGGGTTAGAGATCCGGTTAGGGTTCCGATTGGACCTAGGGTTAGGGTTATGTTGAGGGCTAGGGTTAGAGATCCGGTTAGGGTTCCGATTGGACCTAGGGTTAGGGTTATGTTGAGGGCTAGGGTTAGATATCCGGTTAGGGTTCCGATTGAGACTAGGGTTAGGGTTATGTTGAGGGCTAGGGTTAAAGGTGCGGTTAGAGTTCCGATTGGACCTAGGGTTAGGGTTATGTGGAGGGCGAGGGGTAGATATCCGGTTAGGGTTCCGATTGGACCTAGGGTTAGGGTTATGTTGAGGGCTAGGGTTAGAGATCCGGTTAGGGTTCCGATTGGACCTAGGGTTAGGGTTATGTTGAGGGCTAGGGTTAGATATCCGGTTAGGGTTCCGATTGGACCTAGGGTTAGGGTTATGTTGAGGGCGTGGGTCAGATATCCGGTTAGGGTTCCGAATGGACCTAGGGTTAGGGTTATGTTGAAGGCTAGGTTTAGAGTTCCGGTTAGAGTTCCGATGGGACCTAGGGTTAGGGTTATGTTGAGGGCGAGGGGTAGAGATCCGGTTAGGGTTCCGATTGGACCTAGGGTTAGGGATATGTTGAGGGCTAGGGATAGAGATCCTGTTAGGGTTCCGATTGGACCTAGGGTTAGGGTTATGTTAGGGCTAGGGTTAGATATCCGTTTTGGGTTCCGATTGGACCTAGGGTTAGGGTTATGTTGAGGGCTAGGGTTAGAGATCCGGTTAGGGTTCCGATAGGACCTAGGGTTCGTGTTATGTTGAGGGCGAGGGTTAGATATCCGGTTAGGGTTCCGATTGGACCTAGGGTTAACGTTATGTTGAGGACTAGGGTTAGAGATCCGGTTAGGGTTACGATTGGACCTAGGGTTAACGTTATGTTGAGGACTAGGGTTAGAGATCCGGTTAGGGTTCCGATTGGACCTAGTGTTAGGGTTATGTTGAGGGCTAGGGTTAGAGATCCGGTTAGGGTTCCGATTGGACCTAGGGTTAGGGTTATGTTGAGGGCTAGGGTTAGAGATCCGGTTAGGGTTCCGATTGGACCAAGGGTTAGGGTTATGTTGAGGGCTAGGTTTAGATATCCGTTTAGGGTTCCGATTGGACCTAGGGTTAGGGTTATGTTGAGGGCTAGGGTTAGATATCCGTTTTGGGTTCCGATTGGACCTAGGGTTAGGGTTATGTTGAGGGCGAGGGATAGAGTTCCTGTTAGGGTTCCGATTGGACCTAGGGTTAGGGTTATGTTTTGGGCGAGGGGTAGAGTTCCTGTTAGGGTTCCGATTGGACCTAGGGTTAGGGTTATGTTGAGGGCGAGGGTTAGATATCCGGTTAGGTTTCCGATTGGACCTAGGGTTAGGGTTATGTTGAGGGCTAGGGTTAGATTTCCGTTTTGGGTTCCGATTGGACCTAGGGTTAGGGTTATGTTGAGGGCTAGGGTTAGAAATCCGGTTAGGGTTCCGATTGGACCTAGGGTTAGGGTTATGTTGAGGGCTATGTTTAGAGATCCGGTTAGGGTTCCGATAGGACCTACGGTTAGTGTTATTTTGAGGGCGAGGGTTAGAGATCCGGTTAGGGTTCCTATTGGACCTAGGGTTAGGGTTATGTTGAGGGCTAGGGTTAGATATCCGGTTAGGGTTCCGATTGGACCAAGGGTTAGGGTTATGTTTAGGGCGAGGGGTAGAGATCCGGTTAGGGTTCCGATTGGACCTAGGGTTAGGGTTATGTTGAAGGCGAGGGGTAGAGATCCAGTAAGGGTCCCGATTGGACATAGGGTTAGGGTTATGTTGAGGGCTGTGGTAGAGATCCTGTTAGGGTTCCTATTGGACCTAGGGTTAGGGTTATGTTGAGGGCTAGGGTTAGAAATCCAGTTAGGGTTCCGATTGGACCTAGGGTTAGGGTTATGTTGAGGGCTAGGGTTAGAGATCCGGTTAGGGTTCCGATTGGACCTAGGGTTAAGGTTATGTTGAGGACTAGGGTTAGAGATCCGGTTAGGGTTCCGATTGCACCTAGTGTTAGGATTATGTTGAGGGCTAGGGTTAGAGATCCGGTTAGGGTTCCGATTGGACCTAGTGTTAGGGATATGTTGAGGGCTAGGGATAAAGATCCGGTTAGGGTTCCGATTGAACCTAGGGTTAGGGTTATGTTGAGTGCTAGGGTTAGATATCCGGTTAGGGTTCCGATTGGACCTAGGGTTAGGGTTATTTTGAGGGCTAGGTTTAGAGATCCGGTTAGGGTTCCGATTGGACCTAGGGTTAGGGTTATGTTGAGGGCTAGGTTTAGAGATCCGGTTAGGGTTCCGATAGGACCTAGGGTTAGTTTTATGTTGAGGGCGAGGGTTAGAGATCCGGTTAGGGTTCCGATTGGACCTAGGGTTTAGGTTATGTTTAGGGCTAGGGTTAGAGATCTGGTTAGGGTTCCGATTGGACCTAGGGTTAGGGTTATGCTGAGAGCTAGGGTTAGAGATCCGGTTAGGGTTCCTATTGGACCTAGGGTTAGGGTTATGTTGAGGGCTAGGGTTAGATATCCGGTTAGGGTTCCGATTGGACCAAGGGTTAGGATTATGTTGAGGGCGAGGGGTAGAGATCCGGTTAGGGTTCCGATTGGACCTAGGGTTAGGGTTATGTTGAGGGCGAGGGGTAGAGATCCAGTAAGGGTTCCGATTGGACCTAGGGTTAGGGTTATGTTGAGGGCTGGGGTAGAGATCCTGTTAGGGTTCCGATTGGACCTAGGGTTAGGGTTATGTTGAGGGCTGGGTTAGAAATCCAGTTATGGTTCCGATTGGACCTAGGGTTAGGGTTATGTTGAGGGCTAGGGTTAGAGATCCGGTTAGGGTTCCGATTGGACCTAGTGTCAGGGTTATGTTGAGGGCTAGGGTTAGAGATCCGGTTAGGGTTCAGATTGGACCTAGGGTTAGGGTTATGTTGAGGGCTAGGGATAGAGATCCGGTTAGGGTTCCGATTGGACCTAGGGTTAGGGTTATGTTGAGGGCTAGGGTTAGATATCCGGTTAGGGTTCCGATTGGACCTAGGGTTAGGGTTATGTTGAGGGCTAGGGTTAGAGATCCTGTTAGGGTTCCGATTGGACCTAGGGTTAGGGTTATGTTGAGGGCTAGGGTTAGATATCCGGTTAGGGTTCCGATTGGGCCTAGGGTTAGGGTTATGTTGAGGGCTAGGGTTAGATATCCGGTTAGGGTTCCGATTGGACCTAGGGTTAGGGTTATGTTGAAGGCAAGGTTTAGAGTTCCGGTTAGAGTTCCGATGGGACCTAGGGTTAGGGTTATGTTGAGGGCGAGGGGTAGAGATCCGGTTAGGGTTCCTATTGGACCTAGGGTTAGGGATATGTTGAGCGCTAGGGTTAGAGATCCGGTTAGGGTTCAGATTGGACCTAGGGTTAGGGTTATGTTGAGGGCTAGGGATACAGATCCGGTTAGGGTTCCGATTGGACCTAGGGTTAGGGTTATGTTGAGGGCTAGGGTTAGATATCCGGTTAGGGTTCCGATTGGACCTAGGGTTAGGGTTATGTTGAGGGCTAGGGTTAGAGATCCTGTTAGGGTTCCGATTGGACCTAGGGTTAGGGTTATGTTGAGGGCTGAGTAGAGATCCTGTTAGGGTTCCGATTGGACCTAGGATTAAGGTTATGTTGCGGGCTAGGGTTAGATATCCGGTTAGGGTTCCGATTGGACCTAGTGTTAGGGTTATGTTGAGGGCTAGGGTTAGATATCCGTTTAGGGTTCCGATTGGACCTAGGGTTAGGGTTATGTTGAGAGCTAGGGTTAGACATTCGGTTAGGGTTCCTATTGGACCTAGGGTTAGGGTTATGTTGAGGGCTAGGGTTAGAGAACCGGTTAGGGTTCCGATTGGACCTAGGGTTAGGGTTATTTTGAGGGCTAGGGTTAGAGATCCGGTTAGGGTTCCGATTGGACCTAGGGTTAGGGATATGTTGAGGGCTAGGGATAAAGATCCGGTTAGGGTTCCGATTGAACCTAGGGTTAGGGTTATGTTGAGGGCTAGGGTTAGATATCCGGTTAGGGTTCCGATTGGACCAAGGGTTAGGGTTATGTTGAGGGCGAGGGGTAGAGATCCGGTTAGGGTTCCGATTGGACCTAGGGTTAGGGTTATGTTGAGGGCGAGGGGTAGAGATCCAGTAAGGTTTCCGATTGGACCTAGGGTTAGGGTTATTTTGAGGGCTGGGGTAGAGATCCTGTTAGGGTTCCGATTGGACCTAGGGTTAGGGTTATGTTGAGGGCTAGGGTTAGAAATCCAGTTATGGTTCCGATTGGACCTAGGGTTAGGGTTATGTTGAGGGCTAGGGTTAGAGATCCGGTTAGGGTTCCGATTGGACCTAGGGTTAAGGTTATGTTGAGGACTAGGGTTAGAGATCCGGTTAGGGTTCCGATTGGACCTAGTGTTAGGGTTATGTTGAGGGCTAGGGTTAGAGATTCGGTTAGGGTTCAGATTGGACCTAGGGTTAGGGTTATGTTGAGGGCTAGGGATAGAGATCCGGTTAGGGTTCCGATTAGACCTAGGGTTAGGGTTTTGTTGAGGGCTAGGGTTAGATATCCGGTTAGGGTTCCGATTGGACCTAGGGTTAGGGTTATGTTGAGGGCTAGGGTTAGAGATCCTGTTAGGGTTCCGATTGGACCTAGGGTTAGGGTTATGTTGAGGGCTAGGGATAGAGATCCGGTTAGGGTTCCGATTGGACCTAGGGTTAGGGTTATGTTGAGGGCTAGGGTTAGAGATCCAGTTAGGGTTCCGATTGGACCTAGGGTTAGGGTTATGTTGAGGGCTAGGGTTAGATATCCGTTTAGGGTTCCGATTGGGCCTAGGGTAAGGGTTATGTTGAGGGCTAGGGTTAAAGGTGCGGTTAGAGTTCCGATTGGACCTAGGGTTAGGGTTATGTGGAGGGCGAGGGGTAGATATCCGGTTAGGGTTCCGATTGGACCTAGGGTTAGGGTTATGTTGAGGGCTGAGTAGAGATCCTGTTAGGGTTCCGATTGAACCTAGGATTAAGGATATGTTGAGGGCTAGGGTTAGATATCTGGTTAGGGTTCCGATTGTACCTAGTGTTAGGGTTATGTTGAGGGCTAGGGTTAGATATCCGTTTAGGGTTCCGATTGGACCTAGGGTTAGGGTTATGTTGAGAGCTAGGGTTAGAGATTCGGTTAGGGTTCCTATTGGACCTAGGGTTAGGGTTATGTTGAGGGCGAGGGGTAGAGATCCAGTAAGGGTTGCGATTGGACCTTGGGTTAGGGTTATGTTGAGGGCTGGGGTAGAGATCCTGTTAGGGTTCCGATTGGACCTAGGGTTAGGGTTATGTTGAGGGCTAGGGTTGCATATTCGGTTAGGGTTCCGATTGGACCAAGGGTTAAAGTTATGTTGAGAGCGAGGGGTAGAGATCCGGTTAGGGTTCCGATTGGACCTAGGGTTAGGGATATGTTGAGGGCTAGGGATAGAGATCCGGTTAGGGTTCCGATTGGACCTAGGGTTAGGGATATGTTGAGGGCTAGGGATAGAGATCCGGTTAGGGTTCCGATTGGACCTAGGGTTAGGGTTATGTTGAGGGCTAGGGTTAGATATCCGGTTAGGGTTCCGATTGGACCTAGGGTTAGGGTTATGTTGAGGGCTAGGTTTAGAGATCAGGTTAGGGTTCCGATTGGACCTAGGGTTAGGGATATGTTGAGGGCTAGGGATAAAGATCCGGTTAGGGTTCCGATTGGACCTAGGGTTAGGGTTATGTTGAGGGCTAGGGTTAGATATCCGTTTTGGGATCCGATTCGACCTAGGGTTAGGGTTATGTTGAGGGCTAGGGTTAGAGATCCGGTTAGGGTTCTGATTGGACCTAGGGTTAGGGTTATGTTGAGTTCGAGGGTTAGAGATCCGGTTAGGGATCCGATTGGACCTAGGGTTAGGGTTATGTTGAGGGCTAGGGTTAGAGATCTGGTTAGGGTTCCGATTGGACCTAGGGTTAGGGTTATGTTGAGAGCTAGGGTTAGAAATCCGGTTAGGGTTCCGATTGGACCTAGCGTTAGGGTTATCTTGAGGGCTAGGGTTAGATATCCGTTTTGGGTTCCGATTCGACCTAGGGTTAGGGTTATGTTGAGGGCTAGGGTTAGAGATCCGGTTAGGGTTCTGATTGGACCTAGGGTTAGGGTTATGTTGAGGGCGAGGGTTAGAGATCCGGTTAGGGATCCGATTGGACCTAGGGTTAGGGTTATGTTCAGGGCTAGGGTTAGAGATCTGGTTAGGGTTCCGATTGGACCTAGGGTTAGGGTTATGTTGAGAACTAGGGTTAGAGATCCGGTTAGGGTTCCGATTGGACCTAGCGTTAGGGTTATCTTGAGGGCTAGGGTTAGATATCCGTTTAGGTTTCCGATTGGACCTAGGGTTAAGGTTATGTTGAGGGCTAGGGTGTGAGATCCGGTTAGGGTTTAGATGGACCTAGGGTTAGGGTTATGTTGAGGGCTAGGCTTAGATATCCGGTTAGGGTTCCGATTGGGCCTAGGGTTAGGGTTATATTGAGGGCTAGGGTTAGAGGTGCGGTTAGAGTTCCGATTGGACCTAGGGTTAGGGTTATGTGGTGGGCGAGGGGTTGAGATCCGGTTAGGGTTCCGATTGGACCTAGGGTTAGGGTTATGTTGAGGCCTAGGGTTAGAGATCCGGTTAGGGTTCCGATTGGACCTAGGGTTAGGGATATGTTGAGGGCTAGGGATAGAGATCCGGTTAGGGTTCCGTTTGGACCTAGGGTTAGGGTTATGTTGAGGGCTAGGGTTAGATATCCGGTTAGGGTTCCGATTGGACCTAGGGTTAGGGTTATTTTGAGGGCTAGGTTTAGAGATCCGTTTAGTTGTCCGATTGGACCGAGGGATAGGGTTATGTTGAGGGCGAGGGTTAGATATCCGGTTAGGTTTCCGATTGGACCTAGGGTTAGGGTTATGTTGAGGGCTAGGGTTAGATATCCGTTTAGGGTTCCGATTGGACCTAGGGTTAGGGTTATGTTGAGAGCTAGGGTTAGAGATTCGGTTAGGGTTCCTATTGGACCTAGGGTTAGGGTTATGTTGAGGGCTAGGTTTAGAGAACCGGTTAGGGTTCCGATTGGACCTAGGGTTAGGGTTATTTTGAGGGCTAGGGTTAGAGATCCGGTTAGGGTTCCTATTGGACCTAGGGTTAGGGTTATGTTGAGGGCTAGGGTTAGATATCCGGTTAGGGTTCCGATTGGACCAAGGGTTAGGGTTATGTTGAGGGCGAGGGGTAGAGATCCGGTTAGGGTTCCGATTGGACCTAGGGTTAGGGTTATGTTGAGGGCTAGGGTTAGAAATCCGGTTAGGGTTCCGATTGGACCTAGGGTTAGGGTTATGTTGAGGGCTAGGGTTAGATATCCGGTTAGGGTTCCGATTGGACCTAGGGTTAGGGTTATGTTGAGGGCTAGGTTTAGAGTTCCGGTTAGAGTTCCTATTTTACCAAGGGTTAGAGTTATGTTGAGGGCGAGGGGTAGAGATCCGGTTAGGGTTCCGATTGGACCTAGGGTTAGGGTTATGTTGAGGGCGAGGGGTAGAGATCCAGTAAGGGTTCCGATTGGACCTAGGGTTAGGGTTATTTTGAGGGCTGGGGTAGAGATCCTGTTAGGGTTCCGATTGGACCTAGGGTTAGGGTTATGTTGAGGGCTAGGGTTAGAGATCCGGTTAGGGTTCCGATTGGACCTAGGGTTAGGGTTATGTTGAGGGCTAGGGTTAGAGATACGGTTAGGGTTCCTATTGGACCTAGGGTTAGGGTTATGTTGAGGGCTAGGGATAGAGATCCAGTTAGGGTTCCGATTGGACATAGGGTTAGGGTTATGTTGAGGGCTAGGATTAGATATCCGGTTAGGGTTCCGATTGGACCTAGGGTTAGGGTTATTTTGAGGGCTAGGGTTAGAGATCCGGTTAGGGTTCCGATTGGACCTAGGATTAGGGTTATGTTGAGGGCGTGGGTTAGATATGCGGTTAGGTTTCCGATTGGACCTAAGGTTAGGGTTATGTTGAGGGCTAGTGTTAGATATCCGTTTTGGGTTCCGATTGGACCAAGGGTTAGGGTTATGTTGAGGGCTAGGTTTAGATATCCGTTTAGGGTTCCGATTGGACCTAGGGTTAGGGTAATGTTGAGGGCTAGGGTTAGAGATCCGGTTAGGGTTCCGATTGGACCTAGGGTTAAGATTATGTTGAGGGCTAGGGTTAGAGATCCGGTTAGGGTTCAGATTGGACCTAGGGTTAGGGTTATGTTGAGGGCTAGGGTTAGAGATCCGGTTAGGGTTCCGATTGGACCTAGGGTTAAGTTTATGTTGAGGACTAGGGTTAGAGATCCGGTTAGGGTTCCGATTGGACCTAGTGTTAGGATTATGTTGATGGCTAGGGTTAGAGATCCGGTTAGGGTTCCGATTGAACCTAGGGTTAGGGTTATGTTGAGGGCTAGGGTTAGCTATCCGGTTAGGGTTACGATTGGACCTAGGGTTAGGGTTATTTTGAGGACTAGGGTTAGAGATCCGGTTAGGGTTCCGATTGGACCTAGGGTTAGGGTTATGTTGAGGGCTAGGGTTAGCTATCCGGTTAGGGTTCCGATTGGACCTAGGGTTAAGTTTATGTTGAGGACTAGGGTTAGAGATCCGGTTAGGGTTCCGATTGAACCTAGGGTTAGGGTTATGTTGAGGGCTAGGGTTAGCTATCCGGTTAGGGTTCCGATTGGACCTAGGGTTAAGTTTATGTTGAGGACTAGGGTTAGAGATCCGGTTAGGGTTCCGATTGGACCTAGTGTTAGGATTATGTTGATGGCTAGGGTTAGAGATCCGGTTAGGGTTCCGATTGAACCTAGGGTTAGGGTTATGTTGAGGGCTAGGGTTAGCTATCCGGTTAGGGTTACGATTGGACCTAGGGTTAGGGTTATTTTGAGGGCTAGGGTTAGAGATCCGGTTAGGGTTCCGATTGGACCTAGGGTTAGGGTTATGTTGAGGGCGTGGGTTAGATATGCGGTTAGGTTTCCGATTGGACCTAGGGTTAGGGTTATGTTGAGGGCTAGTGTTAGATATCCGTTTTGGGTTCCGATTGGAACAAGGGTTAGGGTTATGTTGAGGGCTAGGTTTAGATATCCGTTTAGGGTTCCGATTGGACCTAGGGTTAGGGTAATGTTGAGGGCTAGGGTTAGAGATCCGGTTAGGGTTCCGATTGGACCTAGGGTTAAGGTTATGTTGAGGGCTAGGGTTAGAGATCCGGTTAGGGTTCAGATTGGACCTAGGGTTAGGGCTATGTTGAGGGCTAGGGTTAGATATCTGGTTAGGGTTCCGATTGGACCTAGGGTTAGGGTTATGTTGAGGGCTAGGGTTAGATATCCGGTTAGGGTTCCGATTGGACCTAGGGTTAGGGTTATGTTGAAGGCTAGGTTTAGAGTTCCGGTTAGAGTTCCGATGGGACCTAGGGTTAGGGTTATGTTGAGGGCGAGGGGTAGAGATCCGGTTAGGGTTCCGATTGGACCTAGGGTTAGGGATATGTTGAGGGCTAGGGATAGAGATCCGGTTAGGGTTCCGATTGGACCTAGGGTTAGGGTTATGTTAGGGCTAGGGTTAGATATCCGTTTTGGGTTCCGATTGGACCTAGGGTTAGGTTTATGTTGAGTGCTAGGGTTAGAGATCCGGTTAGGGTTCCGATTGGACCTAGGGTTAGGGTTATGTTGAGGGCGAGGGTTAGAGATCCGGTTAGGGTTCCGATTGGACCTAGGGTTTAGGTTATGTTTAGGGCTAGGGTTAGAGATCTGGTTAGGGTTCCGATTGGACCTAGGGTTAGGGTTATGTTGAGAGCTAGGGTTAGAGATCCGGTTAGAGTTCCTATTGGACCTAGGGTTAGGGTTATGTTGAGGGCTGGGGTAGAGATCCTGTTAGGGTTCCGATTGGACCTAGGGTTAGGGTTATGTTGAGGGCTGGGTTAGAGATCCAGTTATGGTTCCGATTGGACCTAGGGTTAGGGTTATGTTGAGGGCTAAGGTTAGAGATCCGGTTAGGGTTCCGATTGGACCTAGTGTTAGGGTTATGTTGAGGGCTAGGGTTAGAGATCCGGTTAGGGTTCAGATTGGACCTAGGGTTAGGGTTATGTTGAGGGCTAGGGATAGAGATCCGGTTAGGGTTCCGATTTGACCTAGGGTTAGGGTTATGTTGAGGGCTAGGGTTAGATATCCGGTTAGGGTTCCGATTGGACCTAGGATTAGGGTTATGTTGAGGGCTAGGGTTAGAGATCCTGTTAGGGTTCCGATTGGACCTAGGGTTAGGGTTATGTTGAGGGCTAGGGTTAGATATCCGTTTAGGGTTCCGATTGGACCTAGGGTTAGGGTTATGTTGAGAGCTAGGGTTAGAGATTCGGTTAGGGTTCCTATTGGACCTAGGGTTAGGGTTATGTTGAGGGCTAGGTTTAGAGAACCGGTTAGGGTTCCGATTGGACCTAGGGTTAGGGTTATTTTGAGGGCTAGGGTTAGAGATCCGGTTAGGGTTCCGATTGGACCTAGGGTTAGGGTTATGTTGAGGGCGTGGTTTAGATATGTGGTTAGGTTTCCGATTGGACCTAGGGTTAGGGTTATGTTGAGGGCTAGTGTTAGATATCCGTTTTGGGTTCCGATTGGACCAAGGGTTAGGGTTATGTTGAGGGCTAGGTTTAGATATCCGTTTAGGGTTCCGATTGGACCTAGGGTTAGGGTAATGTTGAAGGCTAGGGTTAGAGATCCGGTTAGGGTTCCGATTGGACCTAGGGTTAAGGTTATGTTGAGGGCTAGGGTTAGAGATCCGGTTAGGGTTCAGATTGGACCTAGGGTTAGGGCTATGTTGAGGGCTAGGGTTAGATATCCGGTTAGGTTTCCGATTGGACCTAGGGTTAGGGTTATGTTGAGGGCTAGGGTTAGATATCCGGTTAGGGTTCCGAATGGACCTAGGGTTAGGGTTATGTTGAAGGCTAGGTTTAGAGTTCCGGTTAGAGTTCCGATGGGACCTAGGGTTAGGGTTATGTTGAGGGCTAGGGGTAGAGATCCGGTTAGGGTTCCGATTGGACCTAGGGTTAGGGATATTTTGAGGGCTAGGGTTAGAGATCCTGTTAGGGTTCCGATTGGACCTAGGGTTAGGGTTATGTTAGGGCTAGAGTTAGATATCCGTTTTGGGTTCCGATTGGACCTAGGGTTAGGGTTATGTTGAGGGCTAGGGTTAGAGATCCGGTTAGGGTTCCGATAGGACCTAGGGTTAGTGTTATGTTGAGGGCGAGGGTTAGATATCCGGTTAGGGTTCCGATTGGACCTAGGGTTAACGTTATGTTGAGGACTAGGGTTAGAGATCCGGTTAGGGTTCCGATTGGACCTAGGGTTAACGTTATGTTGAGGACTAGGGTTAGAGATCCGGTTAGGGTTCCGATTGGACCTAGTGTTAGGGTTATGTTGAGGGCTAGGGTTAGAGATCCGGTTAGGGTTCCGATTGGACCTAGGCTTAGGGATATGTTGAGGGCTAGGGATAAAGATACGGTTAGGGTTCCGATTGGACCTAGGGTTAAAGTTATTTTGAGGGCTAGGGTTAGATATCCGGTTAGGGTTCCGATTGGACCTAGGGTTAGGGTTATTTTGAGGGCTAGGGTTAGAGATCTGGTTAGGGTTCCGATTGGACCTAGGGTTAGGGTTATGTTGAGGGCGTGGGTTAGATATGCGGTTAGGTTTCCGATTGGACCTAGGGTTAGGGTTATGTTGAGGGCTAGGGTTAGATATCCGTTTTGGGTTCCGATTGGACCTAGGGTTAGGGTTATGTTGAGGGCTAGGTTTAGATATCCGTTTAGGGTTCCGATTGGACCTAGGGTTAGGGTTATGTTCAGGGCTAGGGTTAGAGATCCGGTTAGGGTTCAGATTGGACCTAGGGTTAGGGTTATGTTCAGGGCTAGGGTTAGAGATCCGGTTAGGGTTCCGATTGGACCTAGGGTTAGGGTTATGTTGAGGGCTAGGGTTAGAAATCCGGTTAGGGTTCCGATTGGACCTAGGGTTAGGGTTATGTTGAGGGCTAGGTTTAGATATCCGTTTAGGGTTCCGATTGGACCTAGGGTTAGGGTTATGTTTAGGGCTAGGGTTAGAGATCCGGTTAGGGTTCCTATTGGACCTAGGGATAGGGTTATGTTGAGGGCTAGGGTTAGATATCCGGTTAGGGTTCCGATTGGACCAAGGGTTAGGGTTATGTTGAGGGCGAGGTGTAGAGATCCGGTTAGGGTTCCGATTGGACCTAGGGTTAGGGTTATGTTGAGGGCTAGGGTTAGAAATCCGGTTAGGGTTCCGATTGGACCTAGGGTTAGGGTTATGTTGAGGGCTAGGGTTAGATATCCGGTTAGGGTTCCGATTGGACCTAGGGTTAGGGTTATGTTGAGGGCTAGGGTTAGATATCCGTTTTGGGTTCCGATTGGACCTAGGGTTAGGGTTATGTTGAGGGCGAGGGATAGAGTTCCTGTTAGGGTTCCGATTGGACCTAGGGTTAGGGTTATGTTGAGGGCGAGGGGTAGAGTTCCTGTTAGGGTTCCGATTGGACCTAGGGTTAGGGTTATGTTGAGGGCGAGGGTTAGATATCCGGTTAGGTTTCCGATTGGACCTAGGGTTAGGGTTATGTTGAGGGCTAGGGTTAGATATCCGTTTTGGGTTCCGATTGGACCTAGGGTTAGGGTTATGTTGAGGGCTAGGGTTAGATATCCGGTTAGGGTTCCGATTGGACCAAGGGTTAGGGTTATGTTGAGGGCGAGGGGTAGAGATCCGGTTAGGGTTCCGATTGGACCTAGGGTTAGGGTTATGTTGAGGGCGAGGGGTAGAGATCCAGTAAGGGTTCCGATTGTACCTAGGGTTAGGGTTATGTTGAGGGCTGGGGTAGAGATCCTGTTAGGGTTCCGATTGGACCTAGGGTTAGGGTTATGTTGAGGGCTGGGTTAGAAATCCAGTTATGGTTCCGATTGTACCTAGGGTTAGGGTTATGTTGAGGGCTAGGGTTAGAGATCCGGTTAGGGTTCCGATTGGACCTAGTGTTAGGGTTATGTTGAGGGCTAGGGTTAGAGATCCGGTTAGGGTTCAGATTGGACCTAGGGTTAGGGTTATGTTGAGGGCTAGGGATACAGATCCGGTTAGGGTTCCGATTGGACCTAGGGTTAGGGTTATGTTGAGGACTAGGGTTAGATATCCGGTTAGGGTTCCGATTGGACCTAGGGTTAGGGTTATGTTGAGGGCTAGGGTTAGAGATCCTGTTAGGGTTCCGATTGGACCTAGGGTTAGGGTTATGTTGAGGGCTAGGGTTAGATATCCGGTTAGGGTTCCGATTGGGCCTAGGGTTAGGGTTATGTTGAGGGCTAGGGTTAAAGGTGCGGTTAGAGTTCCGATTGGACCTAGGGTTAGGGTTATTTGGAGGGCGAGGGGTAGATATCCGGTTAGGGTTCCGATTGGACCTAGGGTTAGGGTTATGTTGAGGGCTGAGTAGAGATCCTGTTTGGGTTCCGATTGGACCTAGGATTAAGGTTATGTTGAGGGCTAGGGTTAGATATCCGGTTAGGGTTCCGATTGGACCTAGTGTTAGGGTTATGTTGAGGGCTAGGGTTGATATCCGTTTAGGGTTCCGATTGGACCTAGGGTTAGGGTTATGTTGAGAGCTAGGGTTAGAGATTCGGTTAGGGTTCCTATTGGACCTAGGGTTAGGGTTATGTTGAGGGCTAGGGTTAGAGAACCGGTTAGGGTTCCGATTGGACCAAGGGTTAGGGTTATGTTGAGGGCGAGGGGTAGAGATCCGGTTAGGGTTCCGATTGGACCTAGGGTTGGGGTTATGTTGAGGGCGAGGGGTAGAGATCCAGTAAGGTTTCCGATTGGACCTAGGGTTAGGGTTATGTTGAGGGCTGGGGTAGAGATCCTGTTAGGGTTCCGATTGGACCTAGGGTTAGGGTTATGTTGAGGGCTAGGGTTAGAAATCCAGTTATGGTTCCGATTGGACCTAGGCTTAGGGTTATGTTGAGGGCTAGGGTTAGAGATCCGGTTAGGGTTCCGATTGGACCTAGGGTTAAGGTTATGTTGAGGACTAGGGTTAGAGATCCGGTTAGGGTTCCGATTGGACCTAGGGTTAGGGTTATGTTGAGGGCTAGGGTTAGAGATCCGGTTAGGGTTTAGATGGACCTAGGGTTAGGGTTATGTTGAGGGCTAGGCTTAGATATCCGGTTAGGGTTCCGATTGGGCCTAGGGTTAGGGTTATATTGAGGGCTAGGGTTAGAGGTGCGGTTAGAGTTCCGATTGGACCTAGGGTTAGGGTTATGTGGTGGGCGAGGGGTTGAGATCCGGTTAGGGTTCCGATTGGACCTAGGGTTAGGGTTATGTTGAGGGCTAGGTTTAGAGATCCGGTTAGGGTTACGATTGGACCAAGGGTTAGGGTTATGTTGAGGGCGAGGGGTAGAGATCTGGTTAGGGTTCCGATTGGACCTAGGGTTAGGGTTATGTTGAGGTCGAGGGGTAGAGATCCAGTAAGGGTTCCGATTGGACCTAGGGTTAGGGTTATGTTGAGGGCTGGGGTAGAGATCCTGTTAGGGTTCCGAATGGACCTAGGGTTAGGGTTATGTTGAGGGCTAGGGTTAGAAATCCAGTTAGGGTTCCGATTGGACCTAGGGTTAGGGATTTGTTGAGGGCTAGGGATAGAGATCCGGTTAGGGTTCCGATTGGACCTAGGGTTAGGGTTATGTTGAGGGCTAGGGTTAGATATCCGGTTCGGGTTCCGATTGGACCTAGGGTTAGGGTTATGTTGAGGGCTAGGTTTAGAGATCAGGTTAGGGTTCCGATTGGACCTAGGGTTAGGGATATGTTGAGGGCTAGGGATAAAGATCCGGTTAGGGTTCCGATTGGACCTAGGGTTAGGGTTATGTTGAGGGCTAGGGTTAGACATCCGTTTTGGGATCCGATTCGACCTAGGGTTAGGGTTATGTTGAGGGCTAGGGTTAGAGATCCGGTTAGGGTTCTGATTGGACCTAGGGTTAGGGTTATGTTGAGGGCGAGGGTTAGAGATCCGGTTACGGATCCGATTGGACCTAGGGTTAGGGTTATGTTGAGGGCTAGGGTTAGAGATCTGGTTAGGGTTCCGATTGGACCTAGGGTTAGGGTTATGTTGAGAGCTAGGGTTAGAGATCCGGTTAGGGTTCCGATTGGACCTAGCGTTAGGGTTATCTTGAGGGCTAGGGTTAGATATCGGTTTTGGGTTCCGATTCGACCTAGGGTTAGGGTTATGTTGAGGGCTAGGGTTAGAGATCCGGTTAGGGTTCTGATTGGACCTAGGGTTAGGGTTATGTTGAGGGCGAGGGTTAGAGATCCGGTTAGGGATCCGATTGGACCTAGGGTTAGGGTTATGTTGAGGGCTAGGGTTAGAGATCTGGTTAGGGTTCCGATTGGACCTAGGGTTAGGGTTATGTTGAGAGCTAGGGTTAGAGATCCGGTTAGGGTTCCGATTGGACCTAGCGTTAGGGTTATCTTGAGGGCTAGGGTTAGATATCCGTTTAGGTTTCCGATTGAACCTAGGGTTAAGGTTATGTTGAGGGCTAGGGTTTGAGATCCGGTTAGGGTTCCGATTGGACCTAGGGTTATGGTTATGTTGAGGGCTAGGTTTAGAGATCCGGTTAGGGTTCCTATTGGACCTAGGGTTAGGGTTATGTTGAGGGCTAGGGTTAGATATCCGGTTAGGGTTCCGATTGGACCAAGGGTTAGGGTTATGTTTAGGGCGAGGGGTAGAGATCCGGTTAGGGTTCCGATTGGACCTAGGGTTAGGGTTATGTTGAAGGCGAGGGGTAGAGATCCAGTAAGGGTCCCGATTGGACATAGGGTTAGGGTTATGTTGAGGGCTGGGGTAGAGATCCTGTTATGGTTCCTATTGGACCTAGGGTTAGGGTTATTTTGAGGGCTAGGGTTAGAAATCCAGTTAGGGTTCCGATTGGACCTAGGGTTAGCGTTATGTTGAGGGCTAGGGTTAGAGATCCGATTAGGGTTCCGATTGGACCTAGGGTTAAGGTTATGTTGAGCACTAGGGTTAGAGATCCGGTTAGGGTTCCGATTGGACCTAGTGTTAGGATTATCTTGAGGGCTAGGGTTAGAGTTCCGGTTAGGGTTCCGATTGGACCTAGGGTTAGGGATATGTTGAGGGCTAGGGATAAAGATCCGGTTAGGGTTCCGATTGAACCTAGGGTTAGGGTTATGTTGAGGGCTAGGGTTAGATATCCGGTTAGGGTTCCGATTGGACCTAGGGTTAGGGTTATTTTGAGGGCTAGGGTTAGAGATCCGGTTAGGGTTCCGATTGGACCTAGGGTTAGGGTTATGTTGAGGGCGTGGGTTAGATATGCGGTTAGGTTTCCGATTGGACCTAGGGTTAGGGTTATGTTGAGGGCTAGTGTTAGATATCCGTTTTGGGTTCCGTTTGGAACAAGGGTTAGGGTTATGTTGAGGGCTAGGTTTAGATATCCGTTTAGGGTTCCGATTGGACCTAGGGTTAGGGTAATGTTGAGGGCTAGGGTTAGAGATCCGGTTAGGGTTCCGATTGGACCTAGGGTTAAGGTTATGTTGAGGGCTAGGGATAGAGATCCGGTTAGGGTTCAGATTGGACCTAGGGTTAGGGTTATGTTGAGGGCTAGGGTTAGATATCCGGTTAGGGTTCCGATTGGACCTAGGGTTAGGGTTATGTTGAGGGCTAGGGTTAGATATCCGGTTAGGGTTCCGATTGGACCTAGGGTTAGGGTTATGTTGAAGGCTAGGTTTAGAGGTCTGGTTAGAGTTCCGATGGGACCTAGGGTTAGGGTTATGTTGAGGGCGAGGGGTAGAGATCCGGTTAGGGTTCCGATTGGACCTAGGGTTAGGGATATGTTGAGGGCTAGGGATAGAGATCCGGTTAGGGTTCCGATTGGACCTAGGGTTAGGGTTATGTTAGGGCTAGGGATACATATCCGTTTTGGGTTCCGATTGGACCTAGGGTTAGGGTTATGTTGAGGGCTAGGGTTAGAGATCCGGTTAGGGTTCCGATTGGACCTAGGGTTAGGGTTATGTTGAGGGCTAGGTTTAGAGATCCGGTTAGGGTTCCGATAGGACCTAGGGTTAGTGTTATGTTGAGGGCGAGGGTTAGATATCCGGTTAGGGTTCCGATTGGACCAAGGGTTAGGGTTATGTTGAGGGCGAGGGGTAGAGATCCGGTTAGGGTTCCGATGGACCTAGGGTTAGGGTTATGTTGAGGGCGAGGGGTAGAGATCCAGTAAGGGTTCCGATTGGACCTAGGGTTAGGGTTATGTTGAGGGCTGGGGTAGAGATCCTGTTAGGGTTCCGATTGGACCTAGGGTTAGGGTTATGTTGAGGGCTAGGGTTAGAAATCCAGTTATGGTTCCGATTGGACCTAGGGTTAGGGTTATGTTGAGGGCTAGGGTTAGAGATCCGGTTAGGGTTCCGATTGGACCTAGGGTTAACGTTATGTTGAGGACTAGGGTTAAAGATCCGGTTAGGGTTCCGATTGTACCTAGGGTTAGGGATATGTTGAGGGCTAGGGATAAAGATACGGTTAGGGTTCCGATTGGACCTAGGGTTAGGGTTATGTTGAGGGCTAGGGTTAGATATCCGGTGAGGGTTCCGATTGGACCTAGGGTTAGGGTTATTTTGAAGGCTATGTTTAGAGATCTGGTTAGGGTTCCGATTGGACCTAGGGTTAGGGTTATGTTGAGGGCGTGGGTTAGATATGCGGTTAGGTTTCCGATTGGACCTAGGGTTAGGGTTATGTTGAGGGCTAGGGTTAGATATCCGTTTTGGTTTCCGATTGGACCTAGGGTTTGGGTTATGTTGAGGGCTAGGTTTAGATATCCGTTTAGGGTTCCGATTGGACCTAGGGTTAGGGTTATGTTCAGGGCTAGGGTTAGAGATCCGGTTAGGGTTCAGATTGGACCTAGGGGTAGGGTTATATTGAGGGCTAGGGTTAGAGATCCGCTTAGGGTTCCGATTGGACCTAGGGTTAGGGTTATGTTGAGGGCTAGGGATAGAGATCCGGTTAGGGTTCCGATTGGACCTAGGGTTAGGGTTATGTTGAGGGCTAGGGTTAGATATCCGGTTAGGGTTCCGATTGGACCTAGGGTTAGGGTTATGTTGAGGCCTAGGTTTAGAGTTCCGGTTAGAGTTCCGATTTTACCAAGGGTTAGAGTTATGTTGAGGGCGAGGGGTAGAGATACGGTTAGGGTTCCGATTGGACCTAGGGTTAGGGTTATGTTGAGGGCGAGGGGTAGAGATCCAGTAAGGGTTCCGATTGGACCTAGGGTTAGGGTTATTTTGAGGGCTGGGGTAGAGATCCTGTTAGGGTTCCGATTGGACCTAGGGTTAGGGTTATGTTGAGGGCTAGGGTTAGAGATCCGGTTAGGGTTCCGATTGGACCTAGGGTTAGGGTTATGTTGAGGGCTAGGGTTAGAGATCCGGTTAGGGTTCCGATTGGACCTAGGGTTAGGGTTATGTTGAGGGCTAGGGATAGAGATCCGGTTAGGGTTCCGATTGGACCTAGGGTTAGGGTTATGTTGAGGGCTAGGTTTAGATATCCGGTTAGGGTTCCGATTGGACCTAGGGTTAGGGTTATTTTGAGGGCTAGGGTTAGAGATCCGGTTAGGGTTCCGATTGGACCTAGGGTTAGGGTTATGTTGAGGGCGTGGGTTAGATATGCGGTTAGGTTTCCGATTGGACCTAGGGTTAGGGTTATGTTGAGGGCTAGTGTTAGATATCCGTTTTGGGTTCCGATTGGACCAAGGGTTAGGGTTATGTTGAGGGCTAGGTTTAGATATCCGTTTAGGGTTCCGATTGGACCTAGGGTTAGGGTAATGTTGAGGGCTAGGGTTAGAGATCCGGTTAGGGTTCCGATTGGACCTAGGGTTAAGATTATGTTGAGGGCTAGGGTTAGAGATCCGGTTAGGGTTCAGATTGGACCTAGGGTTAGGGTTATGTTGAGGGCTAGGGATAGAGATCCGGTTAGGGTTCCGATTGGACCTAGGGTTAGGGTTATGTTGAGGGCTAGGGTTAGATATCCGTTTTGGGTTCCGATTGGACCTAGGGTTAGGGTTATGTTGAGGGCGAGGGATAGAGTTCCTGTTAGGGTTCCGATTGGACCTAGGGTTAGGGTTATGTTGAGGGCGAGGGGTAGAGTTCCTGTTAGGGTTCCGATTGGACCTAGGGTTAGGGTTATGTTGAGGGCGAGGGTTAGATATCCGGTTAGGTTTCCGATTGGACCTAGGGTTAGGGTTATGTTGAGGGCTAGGGTTAGATATCCGTTTTGGGTTCCGATTGGACCTAGGGTTAGGGTTATGTTGAGGGCTAGCGTTAGAAATCCGGTTAGGGTTCCGATTGGACCTAGGGTTAGGGTTATGTGGAGGGCTAGGTTTAGAGATCCGGTTAGGGTTCCGATAGGACCTACGGTTAGTGTTATTTTGAGGGCGAGGGTTAGAGATCCGGTTAGGGTTCCTATTGGACCTAGGGTTAGGGTTATGTTGAGGGCTAGGGTTAGATATCCGGTTAGGGTTCCGATAGGGCCTACGGTTAGTGTTATTTTGAGGGCGAGGGTTAGAGATCCGGTTAGGGTTCTGATTGGACCTAGGGTTAGGGATATGTTGAGGGCTAGGGATAAAGATCCGGTTAGGGTTCCGATTGAACGTAGGGTTAGGGTTATGTTGAGGGCTAGGGTTAGATATCCGGTTAGGGTTCCGATTTTACCTAGGGTTATGGTTATTTTGAGGGCTAGGGTTAGAGATCCGGTTAGGGTTCCGATTGGACCTAGGGTTAGGGTTATGTTGAGGGCGTGGGTTAGATATGCGGTTAGGTTTCCGATTGGACCTAGGGTTAGGGTTATGTTGAGGGCTAGTGTTAGATATCCGTTTTGGGTTCCGATTGGAACAAGGGTTAGGGTTATGTTGAGGGCTAGGTTTAGATATCCGTTTAGGGTTCCGATTGGACCCTGGGTTAGGGTAATGTTGAGGGCTAGGGTTAGAGATCCGGTTAGGGTACCGATTGGACCTAGGGTTAACGTTATGTTGAGGGCTAGGGTTAGAGATCCGGTTAGGGTTCAGATTGGACTTAGGGTTAGGGCTATGTTGAGGGCTAGGGTTAGATATCCGGTTAGGGTTCCAATTGGACCTAGGGTTAGGGTTATGTTGAGGGCTAGGGTTAGATATCCGGTTAGGGTTCCGATTGGACCTAGGGTTAGGGTTATGTTGAAGGCTAGGTTTAGAGTTCCGGTTAGAGTTCCGATGGGACCTAGGGTTAGGGTTATGTTGAGGGCGAGGGGTAGAGATCCGGTTAGGGTTCCGATTGGACCTAGGGTTAGGGATATGTTGAGGGCTAGGGATAGAGATCCGGTTAGGGTTCCGATTGGACCTAGGGTTAGGGTTATGTTAGGGCTAGGGTTAGATATCCGTTTTGGGTTCCGATTGGACCTAGGGTTAGGGTTATGTTGAGGGCTAGGGTTAGAGATCCGGTTAGGGTTCCGATTGGACCTAGGGTTAGGGTTATGTTGAGGGCTAGGTTTAGAGATCCGGTTAGGGTTCCGATAGGACCTAGGGTTAGTGTTATGTTGAGGGCGAGGGTTAGATATCCGGTTAGGGTTCCGATTGGACCAAGGGTTAGGGTTATGTTGAGGGTGAGGGGTAGAGATCGGGTTAGGGTTCCGATTGGACCTAGGGTTAGGGTTATGTTGAGGGCGAGGGGTAGAGATCCAGTAAGGGTTCCGATTGGACCTAGGGTTAGGGTTATGTTGAGGGCTGGGGTAGAGATCCTGTTAGGGTTCCGATTGGACCTAGGGTTAGGGTTATGTTGAGGGCTAGGGTTAGAAATCCAGTTATGGTTCCGATTGGACCTAGGGTTAGGGTTATGTTGAGTGCTAGGGTTAGAGATCCGGTTAGGGTTCCGATTGGACCTAGGGTTAACGTTATGTTGAGGACTAGGGTTAGAGATCCGGTTAAGGTTCCGATTGGACCTAGGGTTAGGGATATGTTGAGGGCTAGGGATAAAGATACGGTTAGGGTTCCGATTGGACCTAGGGTTAGGGTTATGTTGAGGGCTAGGGTTAGATATCCGGTGAGGGTTCCGATTGGACCTAGGGTTAGGGTTATTTTGAGGGCTAGGTTTAGAGATCTGGTTAGGGTTCCGATTGGACCTAGGGTTAGGGTTATGTTGAGGGCGTGGGTTAGATATGCGGTTAGGTTTCCGATTGGACCTAGGGTTAGGGTTATGTTGAGGGCTAGGGTTAGATATCCGTTTTGGGTTCCGATTGGACCTAGGGTTAGGGTTATGTTGAGGGCCAGGTTTAGATATCCGTTTAGGGTTCCGATTGGACCTAGGGTTAGGGTTATGTTCAGGGCTAGGGTTAGAGATCCGGTTAGGGTTCAGATTGGACCTAGGGTTAGGGTTATATTGAGGGCTAGGGTTAGAGATCCGCTTAGGGTTCCGATTGGACCTAGGGTTAGGGTTATGTTGAGGGCTAGGGATAGAGATCCGGTTAGGGTTCCGATTGGACCTAGGGTTAGGGTTAGGTTGAGGGCTAGGGTTAGATATCCGGTTAGGGTTCCGATTGGACCTAGGGTTAGGGTTACGTTGAGGGCTAGGTTTAGATTTCCGGTTAGAGTTCCGATTTTACCAAGGGTTAGAGTTATGTTGAGGGTGAGGGGTAGAGATCCGGTTAGGGTTCCGATTGGACCTAGGGTTAGGGTTATGTTGAGGGCGAGGGGTAGAGATCCAGTAAGGGTTCCGATTGGACCTAGGGTTAGGGTTATTTTGAGGGCTGGGGTAGAGATCCTGTTAGGGTTCCGATTGGACCTAGGGTTAGGGTTATGTTGAGGGCTAGGGTTAGAGATCCGGTTAGGGTTCCGATTGGACCTAGGGTTAGGGTTATGTTGAGGGCTAGGGTTAGAGATCCGGTTAGGGTTCCGATTGGACCTAGGGTTAGGGTTATGTTGAGGGCTAGGGATAGAGATCCGGTTAGGGTTCCGATTGGACCTAGGGTTAGGGTTATGTTGAGGGCTAGGTTTAGATATCCGGTTAGGGTTCCGATTGGACCTAGGGTTAGGGTTATTTTGAGGGCTAGGGTTAGAGATCCGGTTAGGGTTCCGATTGGACCTAGGGTTAGGGTTATGTTGAGGGCGTGGGTTAGATATGCGGTTAGGTTTCCGATTGGACCTAGGGTTAGGGTTATGTTGAGGGCTAGTGTTAGATATCCGTTTTGGGTTCCGATTGGACCAAGGGTTAGGGTTATGTTGAGGGCTAGGTTTAGATATCCGTTTAGGGTTCCGATTGGACCTAGGGTTAGGGTAATGTTGAGGGCTAGGGTTAGAGATCCGGTTAGGGTTCCGATTGGACCTAGGGTTAAGATTATGTTGAGGGCTAGGGTTAGAGATCCGGTTAGGGTTCAGATTGGACCTAGGGTTAGGGTTATGTTGAGGGCTAGGGATAGAGATCCGGTTAGGGTTCCGATTGGACCTAGGGTTAGGGTTATGTTGAGGGCTAGGGTTACAAATCCGGTTAGGGTTCCGATTGGACCTAGGGTTAGGGTTATGTTGAGGGCGAGGGATAGAGTTCCTGTTAGGGTTCCGATTGGACCTAGGGTTAGGGTTATGTTGAGGGCGAGGGGTAGAGTTCCTGTTAGGGTTCCGATTGGACCTAGGGTTAGGGTTATGTTGAGGGCGAGGGTTAGATATCCGGTTAGGTTTCCGATTGGACCTAGGGTTAGGGTTATGTTGAGGGCTAGGGTTAGATATCCGTTTTGGGTTCCGATTGGACCTAGGGTTAGGGTTATGTTGAGGGCTAGCGTTAGAAATCCGGTTAGGGTTCCGATTGGACCTAGGGTTAGGGTTATGTGGAGGGCTAGGTTTAGAGATCCGGTTAGGGTTCCGATAGGACCTACGGTTAGTGTTATTTTGAGGGCGAGGGTTAGAGATCCGGTTAGGGTTCCTATTGGACCTAGGGTTAGGGTTATGTTGAGGGCTAGGGTTAGATATCCGGTTAGGGTTCCGATAGGGCCTACGGTTAGTGTTATTTTGAGGGCGAGGGTTAGAGATCCGGTTAGGGTTCTGATTGGACCTAGGGTTAGGGATATGTTGAGGGCTAGGGATAAAGATCCGGTTAGGGTTCCGATTGAACGTAGGGTTAGGGTTATGTTGAGGGCTAGGGTTAGATATCCGGTTAGGGTTCCGATTTTACCTAGGGTTATGGTTATTTTGAGGGCTAGGGTTAGAGATCCGGTTAGGGTTCCGATTGGACCTAGGGTTAGGGTTATGTTGAGGGCGTGGGTTAGATATGCGGTTAGGTTTCCGATTGGACCTAGGGTTAGGGTTATGTTGAGGGCTAGTGTTAGATATCCGTTTTGGGTTCCGATTGGAACAAGGGTTAGGGTTATGTTGAGGGCTAGGTTTAGATATCCGTTTAGGGTTCCGATTGGACCCTGGGTTAGGGTAATGTTGAGGGCTAGGGTTAGAGATCCGGTTAGGGTACCGATTGGACCTAGGGTTAACGTTATGTTGAGGGCTAGGGTTAGAGATCCGGTTAGGGTTCAGATTGGACTTAGGGTTAGGGCTATGTTGAGGGCTAGGGTTAGATATCCGGTTAGGGTTCCAATTGGACCTAGGGTTAGGGTTATGTTGAGGGCTAGGGTTAGATATCCGGTTAGGGTTCCGATTGGACCTAGGGTTAGGGTTATGTTGAAGGCTAGGTTTAGAGTTCCGGTTAGAGTTCCGATGGGACCTAGTGTTAGGGTTATGTTGAGGGCGAGGGGTAGAGATCCGGTTAGGGTTCCGATTGGACCTAGGGTTAGGGATATGTTGAGGGCTAGGGATAGAGATCCGGTTAGGGTTCCGATTGGACCTAGGGTTAGGGTTATGTTAGGGCTAGGGTTAGATATCCGTTTTGGGTTCCGATTGGACCTAGGGTTAGGGTTATGTTGAGGGCTAGGGTTAGAGATCCGGTTAGGGTTCCGATTGGACCTAGGGTTAGGGTTATGTTGAGGGCTAGGTTTAGAGATCCGGTTAGGGTTCCGATAGGACCTAGGGTTAGTGTTATGTTGAGGGCGAGGGTTAGATATCCGGTTAGGGTTCCGATTGGACCAAGGGTTAGGGTTATGTTGAGGGTGAGGGGTAGAGATCGGGTTAGGGTTCCGATTGGACCTAGGGTTAGGGTTATGTTGAGGGCGAGGGGTAGAGATCCAGTAAGGGTTCCGATTGGACCTAGGGTTAGGGTTATGTTGAGGGCTGGGGTAGAGATCCTGTTAGGGTTCCGATTGGACCTAGGGTTAGGGTTATGTTGAGGGCTAGGGTTAGAAATCCAGTTATGGTTCCGATTGGACCTAGGGTTAGGGTTATGTTGAGTGCTAGGGTTAGAGATCCGGTTAGGGTTCCGATTGGACCTAGGGTTAACGTTATGTTGAGGACTAGGGTTAGAGATCCGGTTAAGGTTCCGATTGGACCTAGGGTTAGGGATATGTTGAGGGCTAGGGATAAAGATACGGTTAGGGTTCCGATTGGACCTAGGGTTAGGGTTATGTTGAGGGCTAGGGTTAGATATCCGGTGAGGGTTCCGATTGGACCTAGGGTTAGGGTTATTTTGAGGGCTAGGTTTAGAGATCTGGTTAGGGTTCCGATTGGACCTAGGGTTAGGGTTATGTTGAGGGCGTGGGTTAGATATGCGGTTAGGTTTCCGATTGGACCTAGGGTTAGGGTTATGTTGAGGGCTAGGGTTAGATATCCGTTTTGGGTTCCGATTGGACCTAGGGTTAGGGTTATGTTGAGGGCCAGGTTTAGATATCCGTTTAGGGTTCCGATTGGACCTAGGGTTAGGGTTATGTTCAGGGCTAGGGTTAGAGATCCGGTTAGGGTTCAGATTGGACCTAGGGTTAGGGTTATATTGAGGGCTAGGGTTAGAGATCCGCTTAGGGTTCCGATTGGACCTAGGGTTAGGGTTATGTTGAGGGCTAGGGATAGAGATCCGGTTAGGGTTCCGATTGGACCTAGGGTTAGGGTTAGGTTGAGGGCTAGGGTTAGATATCCGGTTAGGGTTCCGATTGGACCTAGGGTTAGGGTTACGTTGAGGGCTAGGTTTAGATTTCCGGTTAGAGTTCCGATTTTACCAAGGGTTAGAGTTATGTTGAGGGTGAGGGGTAGAGATCCGGTTAGGGTTCCGATTGGACCTAGGGTTAGGGTTATGTTGAGGGCGAGGGGTAGAGATCCAGTAAGGGTTCCGATTGGACCTAGGGTTAGGGTTATTTTGAGGGCTGGGTTAGAGATCCTGTTAGGGTTCCGATTGGACCTAGGGTTAGGGTTATGTTGAGGGCTAGGTTTAGATATCCGTTTAGGGTTCCGATTGGACCTAGGGTTAGGGTAATGTTGAGGGCTAGGGTTAGAGATGCGGTTAGGGTTCCGATTGGACCTAGGTTTAAGGTTATGTTGAGGGCTAGGGTTAGAGATCCGGTTAGGGTTCAGATTGGACCTAGGGTTAGGGTTATGTTGAGGGCTAGGGATAGAGATCCGGTTAGGGTTCCGATTGGACCTAGGGTTAGGGTTATGTTGAGGGCTAGGGTTAGATATCCGTTTTGGGTTCCGATTGGACCTAGGGTTAGGGTTATGTTGAGGGCTAGGGTTAGAGATCCGGTTAGGGTTCCGATTGGACCTAGGGTTAGGGTTATGTTGAGGGCTAGGTTTAGAGATCCGGTTAGGGTTCCGATAGGACCTAGGGTTAGTTTTATGTTGAGGGCGAGGGTTAGAGATCCGGTTAGGGTTCCGATTGGACCTAGGGTTTAGGTTATGTTTAGGGCTAGGGTTAGAGATCTGGTTAGGGTTCCGGTTGGACCTAGGGTTAGGGTTATGTTGAGAGCTAGGGTTAGAGATCCGGTTAGGGTTCCTATTGGACCTAGGGTTAGGGTTATGTTGAGGGCTAGGGTTAGATATCCGGTTAGGGTTCCGATTGGACCAAGGGTTAGGGTTATGTTGAGGGCGAGGGGTAGAGATCCAGTAAGGGTTCCGATTGGACCTAGGGTTAGGGTTATGTTGAGGGCTGGGGTAGAGATCCTGTTAGGGTTCCGATTGGACCTAGGGTTAGGGTTATGTTGAGGGCTGGGTTAGAAATCCAGTTATGGTTCCGATTGGACCTAGGGTTAGGGTTATGTTGAGGGCTAGGGTTAGAGATCCTGTTAGGGTTCCGATTGGACCTAGGGTTAGGGTTATGTTGAGGGCTAGGGTTAGATATCCGGTTAGGGTTCCGATTGGGCCTAGGGTTAGGGTTATGTTGAGGGCTAGGGTTAAAGGTGCGGTTAGAGTTCCGATTGGACCTAGGGTTAGGGTTATGTGGAGGGCGAGGGGTAGATATCCGGTTAGGGTTCCGATTGGACCTAGGGTTAGGGTTATGTTGAGGGCTGAGTAGAGATCCTGTTAGGGTTCCGATTGGACCTAGGATTCAGGTTATGTTGAGGGCTAGGTTTAGATATCCGTTTAGGGTTCCGATTGGACCTAGGGTTAGGGTTATGTTGAGGGCTAGGGATAGAGATCCGGTTAGGGTTCCGATTGGACCTAGGGTTAGGGTTATGTTGAGGGCTAGGGTTAGATATCCGTTTTGGGTTCCGATTGGACCTAGGGTTAGGGTTATGTTGAGGGCTAGGGTTAGAGATCCGGTTAGGGTTCCGATTGGACCTAGGGTTAGGGTTATGTTGAGGGCTAGGTTTAGAGATCCGGTTAGGGTTCCGATAGGACCTAGGGTTAGTGTTATGTTGAGGGCGAGGGTTAGATATCCGGTTAGGGTTCCGATTGGACCAAGGGTTAGGGTTATGTTGAGGGTGAGGGGTAGAGATCGGGTTAGGGTTCCGATTGGACCTAGGGTTAGGGTTATGTTGAGGGCGAGGGGTAGAGATCCAGTAAGGGTTCCGATTGGACCTAGGGTTAGGGTTATTTTGAGGGCTGGGTTAGAGATCCTGTTAGGGTTCCGATTGGACCTAGGGTTAGGGTTATGTTGAGGGCTAGGGTTAGAGATCCGGTTAGGGTTCCGATTGGACCTAGGGTTAGGGTTATGTTGAGGGCTAGGGTTAGAGATCCGGTTAGGGTTCCGATTGGACCTAGGGTTAGGGTTATGTTGAGGGCTAGGGATAGAGATCCGGTTAGGGTTCCGATTGGACCTAGGGTTAGGGTTATGTTGAGGGCTAGGTTTAGATATCCGGTTAGGGTTCCGATTGGACCTAGGGTTAGGGTTATTTTGAGGGCTAGGGTTAGAGATCCGGTTAGGGTTCCGATTGGACCTAGGGTTAGGGTTATGTTGAGGGCGTGGGTTAGATATGCGGTTAGGTTTCCGATTGGACCTAGGGTTAGGGTTATGTTGAGGGCTAGTGTTAGATATTCGTTTTGGGTTCCGATTGGACCAAGGGTTAGGGTTATGTTGAGGGCTAGGTTTAGATATCCGTTTAGGGTTCCGATTGGACCTAGGGTTAGGGTAATGTTGAGGGCTAGGGTTAGAGATGCGGTTAGGGTTCCGATTGGACCTAGGTTTAAGGTTATGTTGAGGGCTAGGGTTAGAGATCCGGTTAGGGTTCAGATTGGACCTAGGGTTAGGGTTATGTTGAGGGCTAGGGATAGAGATCCGGTTAGGGTTCCGATTGGACCTAGGGTTAGGGTTATGTTGAGGGCTAGGGTTAGATATCCGTTTTGGGTTCCGATTGGACCTAGGGTTAGGGTTATGTTGAGGGCTAGGGTTAGAGATCCGGTTAGGGTTCCGATTGGACCTAGGGTTAGGGTTATGTTGAGGGCTAGGTTTAGAGATCCGGTTAGGGTTCCGATAGGACCTAGGGTTAGTTTTATGTTGAGGGCGAGGGTTAGAGATCCGGTTAGGGTTCCGATTGGACCTAGGGTTTAGGTTATGTTTAGGGCTAGGGTTAGAGATCTGGTTAGGGTTCCGGTTGGACCTAGGGTTAGGGTTATGTTGAGAGCTAGGGTTAGAGATCCGGTTAGGGTTCCTATTGGACCTAGGGTTAGGGTTATGTTGAGGGCTAGGGTTAGATATCCGGTTAGGGTTCCGATTGGACCAAGGGTTAGGGTTATGTTGAGGGCGAGGGGTAGAGATCCGGTTAGGGTTCCGATTGGACCTAGGGTTAGGGTTATGTTGAGGGCGAGGGGTAGAGATCCAGTAAGGGTTCCGATTGGACCTAGGGTTAGGGTTATGTTGAGGGCTGGGGTAGAGATCCTGTTAGGGTTCCGATTGGACCTAGGGTTAGGGTTATGTTGAGGGCTGGGTTAGAAATCCAGTTATGGTTCCGATTGGACCTAGGGTTAGGGTTATGTTGAGGGCTAGGGTTAGAGATCCTGTTAGGGTTCCGATTGGACCTAGGGTTAGGGTTATGTTGAGGGCTAGGGTTAGATATCCGGTTAGGGTTCCGATTGGGCCTAGGGTTAGGGTTATGTTGAGGGCTAGGGTTAAAGGTGCGGTTAGAGTTCCGATTGGACCTAGGGTTAGGGTTATGTGGAGGGCGAGGGGTAGATATCCGGTTAGGGTTCCGATTGGACCTAGGGTTAGGGTTATGTTGAGGGCTGAGTAGAGATCCTGTTAGGGTTCCGATTGGACCTAGGATTCAGGTTATGTTGAGGGCTAGGGTTAGATATCCGTTTAGGGTTCCGATTGGACCTAGGGTTAGGGTTATGTTGAGAGCTAGGGTTAAAGATTCGGTTAGGGTTCCTATTGGACCTAGGGTTAGGGTTATGTTGAGGGCTAGGGTTAGAGAACCGGTTAGGGTTCCGATTGGACCTAGGGTTAGGGTTATTTTGAGGGCTAGGGTTAGAGATCCGGTTAGGGTTCCGATTGGACCAGGGTTAGGGTTATGTTGAGGGCGTGGTTTAGATATCCGGTTAGGGTTCCGATTGGACCTAGGGTTAGGGTTATGTTGAGGGCTAGTGTTAGATATCCGTTTTGGGTTCCGATTGGACCAAGGGTTAGGGTTATGTTGAGGGCTAGGTTTAGATATCCGTTTAGGGTTCCGATTGGACCTAGGGTTAGGGTAATGTTGAGGGCTAGGGTTAGAGATCCGGTTAGGGTTCCGATTGGACCTAGGGTTAAGGTTATGTTGAGGGCTAGGGTTAGAGATCCGGTTAGGGTTCAGATTGGACCTAGGGTTAGGGCTATGTTGAGGGCTAGGGTTAGATATCCGGTGAGGTTTCCGATTGGACCTAGGGTTAGGGTAATGTTGAGGGCGTGGGTTAGATATCCGGTTAGGGTTCCGAATGGACCTAGGGTTAGGGTTATGTTGAAGGCTAGGTTTAGAGTTCCGGTTAGAGTTCCGATGGGACCTAGGCTTAGGGTTATGTTGAGGGCGAGGGGTAGAGATCCGGTTAGGGTTCCGATTGGACCTAGGGTTAGGGATATGTTGAGGGCTAGGGATAGAGATCCTGTTAGGGTTCCGATTGGACCTAGGGTTAGGGTTATGTTAGGGCTAGGGTTAGATATCCGTTTTGGGTTCCGATTGGACCTAGGGTTAGGGTTATGTTGAGGGCTAGAGTTAGAGATCCGGTTAGGGTTCCGATAGGACCTAGGGTTCGTGTTATGTTGAGGGCGAGGGTTAGATATCCGGTTAGGGTTCCGATTGGACCTAGGGTTAACGTTATGTTGAGGACTAGGGTTAGAGATCCGGTTAGGGTTCCGATTGGACCTAGGGTTAACGTTATGTTGAGGACTAGGGTTAGAGATCCGGTTAGGGTTCCGATTGGACCTAGTGTTAGGGTTATGTTGAGGGCTAGGGTTAGAGATCCGGTTAGGGTTCCGATTGGACCTAGGGTTAGGGATATGTTGAGGGCTAGGGATAAAGATACGGTTAGGGTTCCGATTGGACCTAGGGTTAGGGTTATGTTGAGGGCTAGGGTTAGATATCCGGTTAGGGTTCCGATTGGACCTAGGGTTAGGGTTATTTTGAGGGCTAGGGTTAGAGATCTGGTTAGGGTTCCGATTGGACCTAGGGTTAGGGTTATGTTGAGGGCGTGGGTTAGATATGCGGTTAGGTTTCCGATTGGACCTAGGGTTAGGGTTATGTTGAGGGCTAGGGTTAGATATCCGTTTTGGGTTCCGATTGGACCTAGGGTTAGGGTTATGTTGAGGGCTAGGTTTAGATATCCGTTTAGGGTTCCGATTGGACCTAGGGTTAGGGTTATGTTCAGGGCTAGGTTTAGAGATCCGGTTAGGGTTCAGATTGGACCTAGGGTTAGGGTTATGTTCAGGGCTAGGGTTAGAGATCCGGTTAGGGTTCCGATTGGACCTAGGGTTAGGGTTATGTTGAGGGCTAGGGTTAGAAATCCGGTTAGGGTTCCGATTGGACCAAGGGTTAGGGTTATGTTGAGGGCTAGGTTTAGATATCCGTTTAGGGTTCCGATTGGACCTAGGGTTAGGGTTATGTTGAGGGCTAGGGTTAGAGATCCGGTTAGGGTTCCTATTGGACCTAGGGTTAGGGTTATGTTGAGGGCTAGGGTTAGATATCCGGTTAGGGTTCCGATTGGACCAAGGGTTAGGGTTATGTTGAGGGCGAGGGGTAGAGATCCGGTTAGGGTTCCGATTGGACCTAGGGTTAGGGTTATGTTGAGGGCTAGGGTTACAAATCCGGTTAGGGTTCCGATTGGGCCTAGGGTTAGGGTTATGTTGAGGGCGAGGGATAGAGTTCCTGTTAGGGTTCCGATTGGACCTAGGGTTAGGGTTATGTTGAGGGCGAGGGGTAGAGTTCCTGTTAGGGTTCCGATTGGACCTAGGGTTAGGGTTATGTTGAGGGCGAGGGTTAGATATCCGGTTAGGTTTCCGATTGGACCTAGGGTTAGGGTTATGTTGAGGGCTAGGGTTAGATATCCGTTTTGGGTTCCGATTGGACCTAGGGTTAGGGTTATGTTGAGGGCTAGCGTTAGAAATCCGGTTAGGGTTCCGATTGGACCTAGGGTTAGGGTTATGTGGAGGGCTAGGTTTAGAGATCCGGTTAGGGTTCCGATAGGACCTACGGTTAGTGTTATTTTGAGGGCGAGGGTTAGAGATCCGGTTAGGGTTCCTATTGGACCTAGGGTTAGGGTTATGTTGAGGGCTAGGGTTAGATATCCGGTTAGGGTTCCGATAGGGCCTACGGTTAGTGTTATTTTGAGGGCGAGGGTTAGAGATCCGGTTAGGGTTCTGATTGGACCTAGGGTTAGGGATATGTTGAGGGCTAGGGATAAAGATCCGGTTAGGGTTCCGATTGAACCTAGGGTTAGGGTTATGTTGAGGGCTAGGGTTAGATATCCGGTTAGGGTTCCGATTTTACCTAGGGTTATGGTTATTTTGAGGGCTAGGGTTAGAGATCCGGTTAGGGTTCCGATTGGACCTAGGGTTAGGGTTATGTTGAGGGCGTGGGTTAGATATGCGGTTAGGTTTCCGATTGGACCTAGGGTTAGGGTTATGTTGAGGGCTAGTGTTAGATATCCGTTTTGGGTTCCGATTGGAACAAGGGTTAGGGTTATGTTGAGGGCTAGGTTTAGATATCCGTTTAGGGTTCCGATTGGACCCTGGGTTAGGGTAATGTTGAGGGCTAGGGTTAGAGATCCGGTTAGGGTACCGATTGGACCTAGGGTTAACGTTATGTTGAGGGCTAGGGTTAGAGATCCGGTTAGGGTTCAGATTGGACTTAGGGTTAGGGCTATGTTGAGGGCTAGGGTTAGATATCCGGTTAGGGTTCCGATTGGACCTAGGGTTAGGGTTATGTTGAGGGCTAGGGTTAGATATCCGGTTAGGGTTCCGATTGGACCTAGGGTTAGGGTTATGTTGAAGGCTAGGTTTAGAGTTCCGGTTAGAGTTCCGATGGGACCTAGGGTTAGGGTTATGTTGAGGGCGAGGGGTAGAGATCCGGTTAGGGTTCCGATTGGACCTAGGGTTAGGGATATGTTGAGGGCTAGGGATAGAGATCCGGTTAGGGTTCCGATTGGACCTAGGGTTAGGGTTATGTTAGGGCTAGGGTTAGATATCCGTTTTGGGTTCCGATTGGACCTAGGGTTAGGGTTATGTTGAGGGCTAGGGTTAGAGATCCGGTTAGGGTTCCGATTGGACCTAGGGTTAGGGTTATGTTGAGGGCTAGGTTTAGAGATCCGGTTAGGGTTCCGATAGGACCTAGGGTTAGTGTTATGTTGAGGGCGAGGGTTAGATATCCGGTTAGGGTTCCGATTGGACCAAGGGTTAGGGTTATGTTGAGGGTGAGGGGTAGAGATCGGGTTAGGGTTCCGATTGGACCTAGGGTTAGGGTTATGTTGAGGGCGAGGGGTAGAGATCCAGTAAGGGTTCCGATTGGACCTAGGGTTAGGGTTATGTTGAGGGCTGGGGTAGAGATCCTGTTAGGGTTCCGATTGGACCTAGGGTTAGGGTTATGTTGAGGGCTAGGGTTAGAAATCCAGTTATGGTTCCGATTGGACCTAGGGTTAGGGTTATGTTGAGGGCTAGGGTTAGAGATCCGGTTAGGGTTCCGATTGGACCTAGGGTTAACGTTATGTTGAGGACTAGGGTTAGAGATCCGGTTAAGGTTCCGATTGGACCTAGGGTTAGGGATATGTTGAGGGCTAGGGATAAAGATACGGTTAGGGTTCCGATTGGACCTAGGGTTAGGGTTATGTTGAGGGCTAGGGTTAGATATCCGGTGAGGGTTCCGATTGGACCTAGGGTTAGGGTTATTTTGAGGGCTAGGTTTAGAGATCTGGTTAGGGTTCCGATTGGACCTAGGGTTAGGGTTATGTTGAGGGCGTGGGTTAGATATGCGGTTAGGTTTCCGATTGGACCTAGGGTTAGGGTTATGTTGAGGGCTAGGGTTAGATATCCGTTTTGGGTTCCGATTGGACCTAGGGTTAGGGTTATGTTGAGGGCCAGGTTTAGATATCCGTTTAGGGTTCCGATTGGACCTAGGGTTAGGGTTATGTTCAGGGCTAGGGTTAGAGATCCGGTTAGGGTTCAGATTGGACCTAGGGTTAGGGTTATATTGAGGGCTAGGGTTAGAGATCCGCTTAGGGTTCCGATTGGACCTAGGGTTAGGGTTATGTTGAGGGCTAGGGATAGAGATCCGGTTAGGGTTCCGATTGGACCTAGGGTTAGGGTTAGGTTGAGGGCTAGGGTTAGATATCCGGTTAGGGTTCCGATTGGACCTAGGGTTAGGGTTACGTTGAGGGCTAGGTTTAGAGTTCCGGTTAGAGTTCCGATTTTACCAAGGGTTAGAGTTATGTTGAGGGTGAGGGGTAGAGATCCGGTTAGGGTTCCGATTGGACCTAGGGTTAGGGTTATGTTGAGGGCGAGGGGTAGAGATCCAGTAAGGGTTCCGATTGGACCTAGGGTTAGGGTTATTTTGAGGGCTGGGTTAGAGATCCTGTTAGGGTTCCGATTGGACCTAGGGTTAGGGTTATGTTGAGGGCTAGGTTTAGATATCCGTTTAGGGTTCCGATTGGACCTAGGGTTAGGGTAATGTTGAGGGCTAGGGTTAGAGATGCGGTTAGGGTTCCGATTGGACCTAGGTTTAAGGTTATGTTGAGGGCTAGGGTTAGAGATCCGGTTAGGGTTCAGATTGGACCTAGGGTTAGGGTTATGTTGAGGGCTAGGGATAGAGATCCGGTTAGGGTTCCGATTGGACCTAGGGTTAGGGTTATGTTGAGGGCTAGGGTTAGATATCCGTTTTGGGTTCCGATTGGACCTAGGGTTAGGGTTATGTTGAGGGCTAGGGTTAGAGATCCGGTTAGGGTTCCGATTGGACCTAGGGTTAGGGTTATGTTGAGGGCTAGGTTTAGAGATCCGGTTAGGGTTCCGATAGGACCTAGGGTTAGTTTTATGTTGAGGGCGAGGGTTAGAGATCCGGTTAGGGTTCCGATTGGACCTAGGGTTTAGGTTATGTTTAGGGCTAGGGTTAGAGATCTGGTTAGGGTTCCGGTTGGACCTAGGGTTAGGGTTATGTTGAGAGCTAGGGTTAGAGATCCGGTTAGGGTTCCTATTGGACCTAGGGTTAGGGTTATGTTGAGGGCTAGGGTTAGATATCCGGTTAGGGTTCCGATTGGACCAAGGGTTAGGGTTATGTTGAGGGCGAGGGGTAGAGATCCAGTAAGGGTTCCGATTGGACCTAGGGTTAGGGTTATGTTGAGGGCTGGGGTAGAGATCCTGTTAGGGTTCCGATTGGACCTAGGGTTAGGGTTATGTTGAGGGCTGGGTTAGAAATCCAGTTATGGTTCCGATTGGACCTAGGGTTAGGGTTATGTTGAGGGCTAGGGTTAGAGATCCTGTTAGGGTTCCGATTGGACCTAGGGTTAGGGTTATGTTGAGGGCTAGGGTTAGATATCCGGTTAGGGTTCCGATTGGGCCTAGGGTTAGGGTTATGTTGAGGGCTAGGGTTAAAGGTGCGGTTAGAGTTCCGATTGGACCTAGGGTTAGGGTTATGTGGAGGGCGAGGGGTAGATATCCGGTTAGGGTTCCGATTGGACCTAGGGTTAGGGTTATGTTGAGGGCTGAGTAGAGATCCTGTTAGGGTTCCGATTGGACCTAGGATTCAGGTTATGTTGAGGGCTAGGTTTAGATATCCGTTTAGGGTTCCGATTGGACCTAGGGTTAGGGTTATGTTGAGGGCTAGGGATAGAGATCCGGTTAGGGTTCCGATTGGACATAGGGTTAGGGTTATGTTGAGGGCTAGGGTTAGATATCCGTTTTGGGTTCCGATTGGACCTAGGGTTAGGGTTATGTTGAGGGCTAGGGTTAGAGATCCGGTTAGGGTTCCGATTGGACCTAGGGTTAGGGTTATGTTGAGGGCTAGGTTTAGAGATCCGGTTAGGGTTCCGATAGGACCTAGGGTTAGTGTTATGTTGAGGGCGAGGGTTAGATATCCGGTTAGGGTTCCGATTGGACCAAGGGTTAGGGTTATGTTGAGGGTGAGGGGTAGAGATCGGGTTAGGGTTCCGATTGGACCTAGGGTTAGGGTTATGTTGAGGGCGAGGGGTAGAGATCCAGTAAGGGTTCCGATTGGACCTAGGGTTAGGGTTATTTTGAGGGCTGGGTTAGAGATCCTGTTAGGGTTCCGATTGGACCTAGGGTTAGGGTTATGTTGAGGGCTAGGTTTAGATATCCGTTTAGGGTTCCGATTGGACCTAGGGTTAGGGTAATGTTGAGGGCTAGGGTTAGAGATGCGGTTAGGGTTCCGATTGGACCTAGGTTTAAGGTTATGTTGAGGGCTAGGGTTAGAGATCCGGTTAGGGTTCAGATTGGACCTAGGGTTAGGGTTATGTTGAGGGCTAGGGATAGAGATCCGGTTAGGGTTCCGATTGGACCTAGGGTTAGGGTTATGTTGAGGGCTAGGGTTAGATATCCGTTTTGGGTTCCGATTGGACCTAGGGTTAGGGTTATGTTGAGGGCTAGGGTTAGAGATCCGGTTAGGGTTCCGATTGGACCTAGGGTTAGGGTTATGTTGAGGGCTAGGTTTAGAGATCCGGTTAGGGTTCCGATAGGACCTAGGGTTAGTTTTATGTTGAGGGCGAGGGTTAGAGATCCGGTTAGGGTTCCGATTGGACCTAGGGTTTAGGTTATGTTTAGGGCTAGGGTTAGAGATCTGGTTAGGGTTCCGGTTGGACCTAGGGTTAGGGTTATGTTGAGAGCTAGGGTTAGAGATCCGGTTAGGGTTCCTATTGGACCTAGGGTTAGGGTTATGTTGAGGGCTAGGGTTAGATATCCGGTTAGGGTTCCGATTGGACCAAGGGTTAGGGTTATGTTGAGGGCGAGGGGTAGAGATCCAGTAAGGGTTCCGATTGGACCTAGGGTTAGGGTTATGTTGAGGGCTGGGGTAGAGATCCTGTTAGGGTTCCGATTGGACCTAGGGTTAGGGTTATGTTGAGGGCTGGGTTAGAAATCCAGTTATGGTTCCGATTGGACCTAGGGTTAGGGTTATGTTGAGGGCTAGGGTTAGAGATCCTGTTAGGGTTCCGATTGGACCTAGGGTTAGGGTTATGTTGAGGGCTAGGGTTAGATATCCGGTTAGGGTTCCGATAGGGCCTAGGGTTAGGGTTATGTTGAGGGCTAGGGTTAAAGGTGCGGTTAGAGTTCCGATTGGACCTAGGGTTAGGGTTATGTGGAGGGCGAGGGGTAGATATCCGGTTAGGGTTCCGATTGGACCTAGGGTTAGGGTTATGTTGAGGGCTGAGTAGAGATCCTGTTAGGGTTCCGATTGGACCTAGGATTCAGGTTATGTTGAGGGCTAGGTTTAGATATCCGTTTAGGGTTCCGATTGGACCTAGGGTTAGGGTTATGTTGAGGGCTAGGGATAGAGATCCGGTTAGGGTTCCGATTGGACCTAGGGTTAGGGTTATGTTGAGGGCTAGGGTTAGATATCCGTTTTGGGTTCCGATTGGACCTAGGGTTAGGGTTATGTTGAGGGCTAGGGTTAGAGATCCGGTTAGGGTTCCGATTGGACCTAGGGTTAGGGTTATGTTGAGGGCTAGGTTTAGAGATCCGGTTAGGGTTCCGATAGGACCTAGGGTTAGTGTTATGTTGAGGGCGAGGGTTAGATATCCGGTTAGGGTTCCGATTGGACCAAGGGTTAGGGTTATGTTGAGGGTGAGGGGTAGAGATCGGGTTAGGGTTCCGATTGGACCTAGGGTTAGGGTTATGTTGAGGGCGAGGGGTAGAGATCCAGTAAGGGTTCCGATTGGACCTAGGGTTAGGGTTATTTTGAGGGCTGGGTTAGAGATCCTGTTAGGGTTCCGATTGGACCTAGGGTTAGGGTTATGTTGAGGGCTAGGGTTAGAGATCCGGTTAGGGTTCCGATTGGACCTAGGGTTAGGGTTATGTTGAGGGCTAGGGTTAGAGATCCGGTTAGGGTTCCGATTGGACCTAGGGTTAGGGTTATGTTGAGGGCTAGGGATAGAGATCCGGTTAGGGTTCCGATTGGACCTAGGGTTAGGGTTATGTTGAGGGCTAGGTTTAGATATCCGGTTAGGGTTCCGATTGGACCTAGGGTTAGGGTTATTTTGAGGGCTAGGGTTAGAGATCCGGTTAGGGTTCCGATTGGACCTAGGGTTAGGGTTATGTTGAGGGCGTGGGTTAGATATGCGGTTAGGTTTCCGATTGGACCTAGGGTTAGGGTTATGTTGAGGGCTAGTGTTAGATATCCGTTTTGGGTTCCGATTGGACCAAGGGTTAGGGTTATGTTGAGGGCTAGGTTTAGATATCCGTTTAGGGTTCCGATTGGACCTAGGGTTAGGGTAATGTTGAGGGCTAGGGTTAGAGATGCGGTTAGGGTTCCGATTGGACCTAGGTTTAAGGTTATGTTGAGGGCTAGGGTTAGAGATCCGGTTAGGGTTCAGATTGGACCTAGGGTTAGGGTTATGTTGAGGGCTAGGGATAGAGATCCGGTTAGGGTTCCGATTGGACCTAGGGTTAGGGTTATGTTGAGGGCTAGGGTTAGATATCCGTTTTGGGTTCCGATTGGACCTAGGGTTAGGGTTATGTTGAGGGCTAGGGTTAGAGATCCGGTTAGGGTTCCGATTGGACCTAGGGTTAGGGTTATGTTGAGGGCTAGGTTTAGAGATCCGGTTAGGGTTCCGATAGGACCTAGGGTTAGTTTTATGTTGAGGGCGAGGGTTAGAGATCCGGTTAGGGTTCCGATTGGACCTAGGGTTTAGGTTATGTTTAGGGCTAGGGTTAGAGATCTGGTTAGGGTTCCGGTTGGACCTAGGGTTAGGGTTATGTTGAGAGCTAGGGTTAGAGATCCGGTTAGGGTTCCTATTGGACCTAGGGTTAGGGTTATGTTGAGGGCTAGGGTTAGATATCCGGTTAGGGTTCCGATTGGACCAAGGGTTAGGGTTATGTTGAGGGCGAGGGGTAGAGATCCGGTTAGGGTTCCGATTGGACCTAGGGTTAGGGTTATGTTGAGGGCGAGGGGTAGAGATCCAGTAAGGGTTCCGATTGGACCTAGGGTTAGGGTTATGTTGAGGGCTGGGGTAGAAATCCAGTTATGGTTCCGATTGGACCTAGGGTTAGGGTTATGTTGAGGGCTAGGGTTAGAGATCCTGTTAGGGTTCCGATTGGACCTAGGGTTAGGGTTATGTTGAGGGCTAGGGTTAGATATCCGGTTAGGGTTCCGATTGGGCCTAGGGTTAGGGTTATGTTGAGGGCTAGGGTTAAAGGTGCGGTTAGAGTTCCGATTGGACCTAGGGTTAGGGTTATGTGGAGGGCGAGGGGTAGATATCCGGTTAGGGTTCCGATTGGACCTAGGGTTAGGGTTATGTTGAGGGCTGAGTAGAGATCCTGTTAGGGTTCCGATTGGACCTAGGATTCAGGTTATGTTGAGGGCTAGGGTTAGATATCCGTTTAGGGTTCCGATTGGACCTAGGGTTAGGGTTATGTTGAGAGCTAGGGTTAAAGATTCGGTTAGGGTTCCTATTGGACCTAGGGTTAGGGTTATGTTGAGGGCTAGGGTTAGAGAACCGGTTAGGGTTCCGATTGGACCTAGGGTTAGGGTTATTTTGAGGGCTAGGGTTAGAGATCCGGTTAGGGTTCCGATTGGACCTAGGGTTAGGGTTATGTTGAGGGCGTGGTTTAGATATCCGGTTAGGGTTCCGATTGGACCTAGGGTTAGGGTTATGTTGAGGGCTAGTGTTAGATATCCGTTTTGGGTTCCGATTGGACCAAGGGTTAGGGTTATGTTGAGGGCTAGGTTTAGATATCCGTTTAGGGTTCCGATTGGACCTAGGGTTAGGGTAATGTTGAGGGCTAGGGTTAGAGATCCGGTTAGGGTTCCGATTGGACCTAGGGTTAAGGTTATGTTGAGGGCTAGGGTTAGAGATCCGGTTAGGGTTCAGATTGGACCTAGGGTTAGGGCTATGTTGAGGGCTAGGGTTAGATATCCGGTGAGGTTTCCGATTGGACCTAGGGTTAGGGTAATGTTGAGGGCGTGGGTTAGATATCCGGTTAGGGTTCCGAATGGACCTAGGGTTAGGGTTATGTTGAAGGCTAGGTTTAGAGTTCCGGTTAGAGTTCCGATGGGACCTAGGGTTAGGGTTATGTTGAGGGCGAGGGGTAGAGATCCGGTTAGGGTTCCGATTGGACCTAGGGTTAGGGATATGTTGAGGGCTAGGGATAGAGATCCTGTTAGGGTTCCGATTGGACCTAGGGTTAGGGTTATGTTAGGGCTAGGGTTAGATATCCGTTTTGGGTTCCGATTGGACCTAGGGTTAGGGTTATGTTGAGGGCTAGAGTTAGAGATCCGGTTAGGGTTCCGATAGGACCTAGGGTTCGTGTTATGTTGAGGGCGAGGGTTAGATATCCGGTTAGGGTTCCGATTGGACCTAGGGTTAACGTTATGTTGAGGACTAGGGTTAGAGATCCGGTTAGGGTTCCGATTGGACCTAGGGTTAACGTTATGTTGAGGACTAGGGTTAGAGATCCGGTTAGGGTTCCGATTGGACCTAGTGTTAGGGTTATGTTGAGGGCTAGGGTTAGAGATCCGGTTAGGGTTCCGATTGGACCTAGGGTTAGGGATATGTTGAGGGCTAGGGATAAAGATACGGTTAGGGTTCCGATTGGACCTAGGGTTAGGGTTATGTTGAGGGCTAGGGTTAGATATCCGGTTAGGGTTCCGATTGGACCTAGGGTTAGGGTTATTTTGAGGGCTAGGGTTAGAGATCTGGTTAGGGTTCCGATTGGACCTAGGGTTAGGGTTATGTTGAGGGCGTGGGTTAGATATGCGGTTAGGTTTCCGATTGGACCTAGGGTTAGGGTTATGTTGAGGGCTAGGGTTAGATATCCGTTTTGGGTTCCGATTGGACCTAGGGTTAGGGTTATGTTGAGGGCTAGGTTTAGATATCCGTTTAGGGTTCCGATTGGACCTAGGGTTAGGGTTATGTTCAGGGCTAGGTTTAGAGATCCGGTTAGGGTTCAGATTGGACCTAGGGTTAGGGTTATGTTCAGGGCTAGGGTTAGAGATCCGGTTAGGGTTCCGATTGGACCTAGGGTTAGGGTTATGTTGAGGGCTAGGGTTAGAAATCCGGTTAGGGTTCCGATTGGACCAAGGGTTAGGGTTATGTTGAGGGCTAGGTTTAGATATCCGTTTAGGGTTCCGATTGGACCTAGGGTTAGGGTTATGTTGAGGGCTAGGGTTAGAGATCCGGTTAGGGTTCCTATTGGACCTAGGGTTAGGGTTATGTTGAGGGCTAGGGTTAGATATCCGGTTAGGGTTCCGATTGGACCAAGGGTTAGGGTTATGTTGAGGGCGAGGGGTAGAGATCCGGTTAGGGTTCCGATTGGACCTAGGGTTAGGGTTATGTTGAGGGCTAGGGATAGAGATCCGGTTAGGGTTCCGATTGGACCTAGGGTTAGGGTTAGGTTGAGGGCTAGGGTTAGATATCCGGTTAGGGTTCCGATTGGACCTAGGGTTAGGGTTACGTTGAGGGCTAGGTTTAGAGTTCCGGTTAGAGTTCCGATTTTACCAAGGGTTAGAGTTATGTTGAGGGTGAGGGGTAGAGATCCGGTTAGGGTTCCGATTGGACCTAGGGTTAGGGTTATGTTGAGGGCGAGGGGTAGAGATCCAGTAAGGGTTCCGATTGGACCTAGGGTTAGGGTTATTTTGAGGGCTGGGTTAGAGATCCTGTTAGGGTTCCGATTGGACCTAGGGTTAGGGTTATGTTGAGGGCTAGGTTTAGATATCCGTTTAGGGTTCCGATTGGACCTAGGGTTAGGGTAATGTTGAGGGCTAGGGTTAGAGATGCGGTTAGGGTTCCGATTGGACCTAGGTTTAAGGTTATGTTGAGGGCTAGGGTTAGAGATCCGGTTAGGGTTCAGATTGGACCTAGGGTTAGGGTTATGTTGAGGGCTAGGGATAGAGATCCGGTTAGGGTTCCGATTGGACCTAGGGTTAGGGTTATGTTGAGGGCTAGGGTTAGATATCCGTTTTGGGTTCCGATTGGACCTAGGGTTAGGGTTATGTTGAGGGCTAGGGTTAGAGATCCGGTTAGGGTTCCGATTGGACCTAGGGTTAGGGTTATGTTGAGGGCTAGGTTTAGAGATCCGGTTAGGGTTCCGATAGGACCTAGGGTTAGTTTTATGTTGAGGGCGAGGGTTAGAGATCCGGTTAGGGTTCCGATTGGACCTAGGGTTTAGGTTATGTTTAGGGCTAGGGTTAGAGATCTGGTTAGGGTTCCGGTTGGACCTAGGGTTAGGGTTATGTTGAGAGCTAGGGTTAGAGATCCGGTTAGGGTTCCTATTGGACCTAGGGTTAGGGTTATGTTGAGGGCTAGGGTTAGATATCCGGTTAGGGTTCAGATTGGACCAAGGGTTAGGGTTATGTTGAGGGCGAGGGGTAGAGATCCAGTAAGGGTTCCGATTGGACCTAGGGTTAGGGTTATGTTGAGGGCTGGGTTAGAGATCCTGTTAGGGTTCCGATTGGACCTAGGGTTAGGGTTATGTTGAGGGCTAGGGTTAGAGATCCGGTTAGGGTTCCGATTGGACCTAGGGTTAGGGTTATGTTGAGGGCTAGGGTTAGAGATCCGGTTAGGGTTCCGATTGGACCTAGGGTTAGGGTTATGTTGAGGGCTAGGGTTAGATATCCGGTTAGGGTTCCGATTGGGCCTAGGGTTAGGGTTATGTTGAGGGCTAGGGTTAAAGGTGCGGTTAGAGTTCCGATTGGACCTAGGGTTAGGGTTATGTGGAGGGCGAGGGGTAGATATCCGGTTAGGGTTCCGATTGGACCTAGGGTTAGGGTTATGTTGAGGGCTGAGTAGAGATCCTGTTAGGGTTCCGATTGGACCTAGGATTCAGGTTATGTTGAGGGCTAGGTTTAGATATCCGTTTAGGGTTCCGATTGGACCTAGGGTTAGGGTTATGTTGAGGGCTAGGGATAGAGATCCGGTTAGGGTTCCGATTGGACCTAGGGTTAGGGTTATGTTGAGGGCTAGGGTTAGATATCCGTTTTGGGTTCCGATTGGACCTAGGGTTAGGGTTATGTTGAGGGCTAGGGTTAGAGATCCGGTTAGGGTTCCGATTGGACCTAGGGTTAGGGTTATGTTGAGGGCTAGGTTTAGAGATCCGGTTAGGGTTCCGATAGGACCTAGGGTTAGTGTTATGTTGAGGGCGAGGGTTAGATATCCGGTTAGGGTTCCGATTGGACCAAGGGTTAGGGTTATGTTGAGGGTGAGGGGTAGAGATCGGGTTAGGGTTCCGATTGGACCTAGGGTTAGGGTTATGTTGAGGGCGAGGGGTAGAGATCCAGTAAGGGTTCCGATTGGACCTAGGGTTAGGGTTATTTTGAGGGCTGGGTTAGAGATCCTGTTAGGGTTCCGATTGGACCTAGGGTTAGGGTTATGTTGAGGGCTAGGGTTAGAGATCCGGTTAGGGTTCCGATTGGACCTAGGGTTAGGGTTATGTTGAGGGCTAGGGTTAGAGATCCGGTTAGGGTTCCGATTGGACCTAGGGTTAGGGTTATGTTGAGGGCTAGGGATAGAGATCCGGTTAGGGTTCCGATTGGACCTAGGGTTAGGGTTATGTTGAGGGCTAGGTTTAGATATCCGGTTAGGGTTCCGATTGGACCTAGGGTTAGGGTTATTTTGAGGGCTAGGGTTAGAGATCCGGTTAGGGTTCCGATTGGACCTAGGGTTAGGGTTATGTTGAGGGCGTGGGTTAGATATGCGGTTAGGTTTCCGATTGGACCTAGGGTTAGGGTTATGTTGAGGGCTAGTGTTAGATATCCGTTTTGGGTTCCGATTGGACCAAGGGTTAGGGTTATGTTGAGGGCTAGGTTTAGATATCCGTTTAGGGTTCCGATTGGACCTAGGGTTAGGGTAATGTTGAGGGCTAGGGTTAGAGATGCGGTTAGGGTTCCGATTGGACCTAGGTTTAAGGTTATGTTGAGGGCTAGGGTTAGAGATCCGGTTAGGGTTCAGATTGGACCTAGGGTTAGGGTTATGTTGAGGGCTAGGGATAGAGATCCGGTTAGGGTTCCGATTGGACCTAGGGTTAGGGTTATGTTGAGGGCTAGGGTTAGATATCCGTTTTGGGTTCCGATTGGACCTAGGGTTAGGGTTATGTTGAGGGCTAGGGTTAGAGATCCGGTTAGGGTTCCGATTGGACCTAGGGTTAGGGTTATGTTGAGGGCTAGGTTTAGAGATCCGGTTAGGGTTCCGATAGGACCTAGGGTTAGTTTTATGTTGAGGGCGAGGGTTAGAGATCCGGTTAGGGTTCCGATTGGACCTAGGGTTTAGGTTATGTTTAGGGCTAGGGTTAGAGATCTGGTTAGGGTTCCGGTTGGACCTAGGGTTAGGGTTATGTTGAGAGCTAGGGTTAGAGATCCGGTTAGGGTTCCTATTGGACCTAGGGTTAGGGTTATGTTGAGGGCTAGGGTTAGATATCCGGTTAGGGTTCCGATTGGACCAAGGGTTAGGGTTATGTTGAGGGCGAGGGGTAGAGATCCGGTTAGGGTTCCGATTGGACCTAGGGTTAGGGTTATGTTGAGGGCGAGGGGTAGAGATCCAGTAAGGGTTCCGATTGGACCTAGGGTTAGGGTTATGTTGAGGGCTGGGGTAGAGATCCTGTTAGGGTTCCGATTGGACCTAGGGTTAGGGTTATGTTGAGGGCTGGGTTAGAAATCCAGTTATGGTTCCGATTGGACCTAGGGTTAGGGTTATGTTGAGGGCTAGGGTTAGAGATCCTGTTAGGGTTCCGATTGGACCTAGGGTTAGGGTTATGTTGAGGGCTAGGGTTAGATATCCGGTTAGGGTTCCGATTGGGCCTAGGGTTAGGGTTATGTTGAGGGCTAGGGTTAAAGGTGCGGTTAGAGTTCCGATTGGACCTAGGGTTAGGGTTATGTGGAGGGCGAGGGGTAGATATCCGGTTAGGGTTCCGATTGGACCTAGGGTTAGGGTTATGTTGAGGGCTGAGTAGAGATCCTGTTAGGGTTCCGATTGGACCTAGGATTCAGGTTATGTTGAGGGCTAGGGTTAGATATCCGTTTAGGGTTCCGATTGGACCTAGGGTTAGGGTTATGTTGAGAGCTAGGGTTAAAGATTCGGTTAGGGTTCCTATTGGACCTAGGGTTAGGGTTATGTTGAGGGCTAGGGTTAGAGAACCGGTTAGGGTTCCGATTGGACCTAGGGTTAGGGTTATTTTGAGGGCTAGGGTTAGAGATCCGGTTAGGGTTCCGATTGGACCTAGGGTTAGGGTTATGTTGAGGGCGTGGTTTAGATATCCGGTTAGGGTTCCGATTGGACCTAGGGTTAGGGTTATGTTGAGGGCTAGTGTTAGATATCCGTTTTGGGTTCCGATTGGACCAAGGGTTAGGGTTATGTTGAGGGCTAGGTTTAGATATCCGTTTAGGGTTCCGATTGGACCTAGGGTTAGGGTAATGTTGAGGGCTAGGGTTAGAGATCCGGTTAGGGTTCCGATTGGACCTAGGGTTAAGGTTATGTTGAGGGCTAGGGTTAGAGATCCGGTTAGGGTTCAGATTGGACCTAGGGTTAGGGCTATGTTGAGGGCTAGGGTTAGATATCCGGTGAGGTTTCCGATTGGACCTAGGGTTAGGGTAATGTTGAGGGCGTGGGTTAGATATCCGGTTAGGGTTCCGAATGGACCTAGGGTTAGGGTTATGTTGAAGGCTAGGTTTAGAGTTCCGGTTAGAGTTCCGATGGGACCTAGGGTTAGGGTTATGTTGAGGGCGAGGGGTAGAGATCCGGTTAGGGTTCCGATTGGACCTAGGGTTAGGGATATGTTGAGGGCTAGGGATAGAGATCCTGTTAGGGTTCCGATTGGACCTAGGGTTAGGGTTATGTTAGGGCTAGGGTTAGATATCCGTTTTGGGTTCCGATTGGACCTAGGGTTAGGGTTATGTTGAGGGCTAGAGTTAGAGATCCGGTTAGGGTTCCGATAGGACCTAGGGTTCGTGTTATGTTGAGGGCGAGGGTTAGATATCCGGTTAGGGTTCCGATTGGACCTAGGGTTAACGTTATGTTGAGGACTAGGGTTAGAGATCCGGTTAGGGTTCCGATTGGACCTAGGGTTAACGTTATGTTGAGGACTAGGGTTAGAGATCCGGTTAGGGTTCCGATTGGACCTAGTGTTAGGGTTATGTTGAGGGCTAGGGTTAGAGATCCGGTTAGGGTTCCGATTGGACCTAGGGTTAGGGATATGTTGAGGGCTAGGGATAAAGATACGGTTAGGGTTCCGATTGGACCTAGGGTTAGGGTTATGTTGAGGGCTAGGGTTAGATATCCGGTTAGGGTTCCGATTGGACCTAGGGTTAGGGTTATTTTGAGGGCTAGGGTTAGAGATCTGGTTAGGGTTCCGATTGGACCTAGGGTTAGGGTTATGTTGAGGGCGTGGGTTAGATATGCGGTTAGGTTTCCGATTGGACCTAGGGTTAGGGTTATGTTGAGGGCTAGGGTTAGATATCCGTTTTGGGTTTTGATTGGACCTAGGGTTAGGGTTATGTTGAGGGCTAGGTTTAGATATCCGTTTAGGGTTCCGATTGGACCTAGGGTTAGGGTTATGTTCAGGGCTAGGTTTAGAGATCCGGTTAGGGTTCAGATTGGACCTAGGGTTAGGGTTATGTTCAGGGCTAGGGTTAGAGATCCGGTTAGGGTTCCGATTGGACCTAGGGTTAGGGTTATGTTGAGGGCTAGGGTTAGAAATCCGGTTAGGGTTCCGATTGGACCAAGGGTTAGGGTTATGTTGAGGGCTAGGTTTAGATATCCGTTTAGGGTTCCGATTGGACCTAGGGTTAGGGTTATGTTGAGGGCTAGGGTTAGAGATCCGGTTAGGGTTCCTATTGGACCTAGGGTTAGGGTTATGTTGAGGGCTAGGGTTAGATATCCGGTTAGGGTTCCGATTGGACCAAGGGTTAGGGTTATGTTGAGGGCGAGGGGTAGAGATCCGGTTAGGGTTCCGATTGGACCTAGGGTTAGGGTTATGTTGAGGGCTAGGGTTACAAATCCGGTTAGGGTTCCGATTGGGCCTAGGGTTAGGGTTATGTTGAGGGCTAGGGTTAGATATCCGGTTAGGGTTCCGATTGGACCTAGGGTTAGGGTTATGTTGAGGGCTAGGGGTAGAGATCCAGTTAGGGTTCCGATTGGACCTAGGGTTAGGGTTATGTTGAGGGCTAGGTTTAGATATCCGTTTAGGGTTCCGATTGGACCTAGGGTTAGGGTTATGTTCAGGGCTAGGGTTAGAGATCCGGTTAGGGTTCAGATTGGACCTAGGGTTAGGGTTATGTTCAGGGCTAGGGTTAGAGATCCGGTTAGGGTTCCGATTGGACCTACGGTTAGGGTTATGTTGAGGGCTAGGGTTAGAAATCCGGTTAGGGTTCCGATTGGACCAAGGGTTAGGGTTATGTTGAGGGCTAGGTTTAGATATCCGTTTAGGGTTCCGATTGGACCTAGGGTTAGGGTTATGTTGAGGGCTAGGGTTAGAGATCCGGTTAGGGTTCCTATTGGACCTAGGGTTAGGGTTATGTTGAGGGCTAGGGTTAGATATCCGGTTAGGGTTCCGATTGGACCAAGGGTTAGGGTTATGTTGAGGGCGATGGGTAGAGATCCGGTTAGGGTTCCGATTGGACCTAGGGTTAGGGTTATGTTGAGGGCTAGGGTTACAAATCCGGTTAGAGTTCCGATTGGACCTAGGGTTAGGGTTATGTTGAGGGCTAGGGTTAGATATCCGGTTAGGGTTCCGATTGGACCTAGGGTTAGGGTTATGTTGAGGGCTAGGGATAGAGATCCAGTTAGGGTTCCGATTGGACCTAGGGTTAGGGTTATGTTGAGGGCGTGGGTTAGATATGCGGTTAGGTTTCCGATTGGACCTAGGGTTAGGGTTATGTTGAGGGCTAGTGTTAGATATCCGTTTTGGGTTCCAATTGGACCAAGGGTTAGGGTTATGTTGAGGGCTAGGTTTAGATATCCGTTTAGGGTTCCGATTGGACCTAGGGTTAGGGTTATGTTGAGAGCTAGGGTTAGAGATCCGGTTAGGGTTCCTATTGGACCTAGGGTTAGGGTTATGTTGAGGGCTAGGGTTAGATATCCGGTTAGGGTTCCGATTGGACCAAGGGTTAGGGTTATGTTGAGGGCGAGGGGTAGAGATCCGGTTAGGGTTCCGATTGGACCTAGGGTTAGGGTTATGTTGAGGGCTAGGGTTAGATATCCGGTTAGGGTTCCGATTGGACCTAGGGTTAGGGTTATGTTGAGGGCTAGGTTTAGAGTTCCGGTTAGAGTTCCGATTTTACCAAGGGTTAGAGTTATGTTGAGGGCGAGGGGTAGAGATTCGGTTAGGGTTCCGATTGGACCTAGGGTTAGGGTTATGTTGAGGGCGAGGGGTAGAGATCCAGTAAGGGTTCCGATTGGACCTAGGGTTAGGGTTATTTTGAGGGCTGGGTTAGAGATCCTGTTAGGGTTCCGATTGGACCTAGGGTTAGGGTTATGTTGAGGGCTAGGGTTAGAGATCCGGTTAGGGTTCCGATTGGACCTAGGGTTAGGGTTATGTTGAGGGCTAGGGTTAGAGATCCGGTTAGGGTTCCGATTGGACCTAGGGTTAGGGTTATGTTGAGGGCTAGGGTTAGATATCCGGTTAGGGTTCCGATTGAGACTAGGGTTAGGGTTATGTTGAGGGCTAGGGTTAAAGGTGCGGTTAGAGTTCCGATTGGACCTAGGGTTAGGGTTATGTGGAGGGCGAGGGGTAGATATCCGGTTAGGGTTCCGATTGGACCTAGGGTTAGGGTTATGTTGAGGGCTAGGGTTAGAGATCCGGTTAGGGTTCCGATTGGACCTAGGGTTAGGGTTATGTTGAGGGCTAGGGTTAGATATCCGGTTAGGGTTCCGATTGGACCTAGGGTTAGGGTTATGTTGAGGGCGTGGGTCAGATATCCGGTTAGGGTTCCGAATGGACCTAGGGTTAGGGTTATGTTGAAGGCTAGGTTTAGAGTTCCGGTTAGAGTTCCGATGGGACCTAGGGTTAGGGTTATGTTGAGGGCGAGGGGTAGAGATCCGGTTAGGGTTCCGATTGGACCTAGGGTTAGGGATATGTTGAGGGCTAGGGATAGAGATCCTGTTAGGGTTCCGATTGGACCTAGGGTTAGGGTTATGTTAGGGCTAGGGTTAGATATCCGTTTTGGGTTCCGATTGGACCTAGGGTTAGGGTTATGTTGAGGGCTAGGGTTAGAGATCCGGTTAGGGTTCCGATAGGACCTAGGGTTCGTGTTATGTTGAGGGCGAGGGTTAGATATCCGGTTAGGGTTCCGATTGGACCTAGGGTTAACGTTATGTTGAGGACTAGGGTTAGAGATCCGGTTAGGGTTACGATTGGACCTAGGGTTAACGTTATGTTGAGGACTAGGGTTAGAGATCCGGTTAGGGTTCCGATTGGACCTAGTGTTAGGGTTATGTTGAGGGCTAGGGTTAGAGATCCGGTTAGGGTTCCGATTGGACCTAGGGTTAGGGTTATGTTGAGGGCTAGGGTTAGAGATCCGGTTAGGGTTCCGATTGGACCAAGGGTTAGGGTTATGTTGAGGGCTAGGTTTAGATATCCGTTTAGGGTTCCGATTGGACCTAGGGTTAGGGTTATGTTGAGGGCTAGGGTTAGATATCCGTTTTGGGTTCCGATTGGACCTAGGGTTAGGGTTATGTTGAGGGCGAGGGATAGAGTTCCTGTTAGGGTTCCGATTGGACCTAGGGTTAGGGTTATGTTGAGGGCGAGGGGTAGAGTTCCTGTTAGGGTTCCGATTGGACCTAGGGTTAGGGTTATGTTGAGGGCGAGGGTTAGATATCCGGTTAGGTTTCCGATTGGACCTAGGGTTAGGGTTATGTTGAGGGCTAGGGTTAGATTTCCGTTTTGGGTTCCGATTGGACCTAGGGTTAGGGTTATGTTGAGGGCTAGGGTTAGAAATCCGGTTAGGGTTCCGATTGGACCTAGGGTTAGGGTTATGTTGAGGGCTATGTTTAGAGATCCGGTTAGGGTTCCGATAGGACCTACGGTTAGTGTTATTTTGAGGGCGAGGGTTAGAGATCCGTTTAGGGTTCCTATTGGACCTAGGGTTAGGGTTATGTTGAGGGCTAGGGTTAGATATCCGGTTAGGGTTCCGATTGGACCAAGGGTTAGGGTTATGTTTAGGGCGAGGGGTAGAGATCCGGTTAGGGTTCCGATTGGACCTAGGGTTAGGGTTATGTTGAAGGCGAGGGGTAGAGATCCAGTAAGGGTCCCGATTGGACATAGGGTTAGGGTTATGTTGAGGGCTGTGGTAGAGATCCTGTTAGGGTTCCTATTGGACCTAGGGTTAGGGTTATGTTGAGGGCTAGGGTTAGAAATCCAGTTAGGGTTCCGATTGGACCTAGGGTTAGGGTTATGTTGAGGGCTAGGGTTAGAGATCCGGTTAGGGTTCCGATTGGACCTAGGGTTAAGGTTATGTTGAGGACTAGGGTTAGAGATCCGGTTAGGGTTCCGATTGCACCTAGTGTTAGGATTATGTTGAGGGCTAGGGTTAGAGATCCGGTTAGGGTTCCGATTGGACCTAGTGTTAGGGATATGTTGAGGGCTAGGGATAAAGATCCGGTTAGGGTTCCGATTGAACCTAGGGTTAGGGTTATGTTGAGTGCTAGGGTTAGATATCCGGTTAGGGTTCCGATTGGACCTAGGGTTAGGGTTATTTTGAGGGCTAGGTTTAGAGATCCGGTTAGGGTTCCGATTGGACCTAGGGTTAGGGTTATGTTGAGGGCTAGGTTTAGAGATCCGGTTAGGGTTCCGATAGGACCTAGGGTTAGTTTTATGTTGAGGGCGAGGGTTAGAGATCCGGTTAGGGTTCCGATTGGACCTAGGGTTTAGGTTATGTTTAGGGCTAGGGTTAGAGATCTGGTTAGGGTTCCGATTGGACCTAGGGTTAGGGTTATGCTGAGAGCTAGGGTTAGAGATCCGGTTAGGGTTCCTATTGGACCTAGGGTTAGGGTTATGTTGAGGGCTAGGGTTAGATATCCGGTTAGGGTTCCGATTGGACCAAGGGTTAGGATTATGTTGAGGGCGAGGGGTAGAGATCCGGTTAGGGTTCCGATTGGACCTAGGGTTAGGGTTATGTTGAGGGCGAGGGGTAGAGATCCAGTAAGGGTTCCGATTGGACCTAGGGTTAGGGTTATGTTGAGGGCTGGGGTAGAGATCCTGTTAGGGTTCCGATTGGACCTAGGGTTAGGGTTATGTTGAGGGCTGGGTTAGAAATCCAGTTATGGTTCCGATTGGACCTAGGGTTAGGGTTATGTTGAGGGCTAGGGTTAGAGATCCGGTTAGGGTTCCGATTGGACCTAGTGTCAGGGTTATGTTGAGGGCTAGGGTTAGAGATCCGGTTAGGGTTCAGATTGGACCTAGGGTTAGGGTTATGTTGAGGGCTAGGGATAGAGATCCGGTTAGGGTTCCGATTGGACCTAGGGTTAGGGTTATGTTGAGGGCTAGGGTTAGATATCCGGTTAGGGTTCCGATTGGACCTAGGGTTAGGGTTATGTTGAGGGCTAGGGTTAGAGATCCTGTTAGGGTTCCGATTGGACCTAGGGTTAGGGTTATGTTGAGGGCTAGGGTTAGATATCCGGTTAGGGTTCCGATTGGGCCTAGGGTTAGGGTTATGTTGAGGGCTAGGGTTAGATATCCGGTTAGGGTTCCGATTGGACCTAGGGTTAGGGTTATGTTGAAGGCAAGGTTTAGAGTTCCGGTTAGAGTTCCGATGGGACCTAGGGTTAGGGTTATGTTGAGGGCGAGGGGTAGAGATCCGGTTAGGGTTCCTATTGGACCTAGTGTTAGGGATATGTTGAGCGCTAGGGTTAGAGATCCGGTTAGGGTTCAGATTGGACCTAGGGTTAGGGTTATGTTGAGGGCTAGGGATACAGATCCGGTTAGGGTTCCGATTGGACCTAGGGTTAGGGTTATGTTGAGGGCTAGGGTTAGATATCCGGTTAGGGTTCCGATTGGACCTAGGGTTAGGGTTATGTTGAGGGCTAGGGTTAGAGATCCTGTTAGGGTTCCGATTGGACCTAGGGTTAGGGTTATGTTGAGGGCTGAGTAGAGATCCTGTTAGGGTTCCGATTGGACCTAGGATTAAGGTTATGTTGCGGGCTAGGGTTAGATATCCGGTTAGGGTTCCGATTGGACCTAGTGTTAGGGTTATGTTGAGGGCTAGGGTTAGATATCCGTTTAGGGTTCCGATTGGACCTAGGGTTAGGGTTATGTTGAGAGCTAGGGTTAGACATTCGGTTAGGGTTCCTATTGGACCTAGGGTTAGGGTTATGTTGAGGGCTAGGGTTAGAGAACCGGTTAGGGTTCCGATTGGACCTAGGGTTAGGGTTATTTTGAGGGCTAGGGTTAGAGATCCGGTTAGGGTTCCGATTGGACCTAGGGTTAGGGATATGTTGAGGGCTAGGGATAAAGATCCGGTTAGGGTTCCGATTGAACCTAGGGTTAGGGTTATGTTGAGGGCTAGGGTTAGATATCCGGTTAGGGTTCCGATTGGACCAAGGGTTAGGGTTATGTTGAGGGCGAGGGGTAGAGATCCGGTTAGGGTTCCGATTGGACCTAGGGTTAGGGTTATGTTGAGGGCGAGGGGTAGAGATCCAGTAAGGTTTCCGATTGGACCTAGGGTTAGGGTTATTTTGAGGGCTGGGGTAGAGATCCTGTTAGGGTTCCGATTGGACCTAGGGTTAGGGTTATGTTGAGGGCTAGGGTTAGAAATCCAGTTATGGTTCCGATTGGACCTAGGGTTAGGGTTATGTTGAGGGCTAGGGTTAGAGATCCGGTTAGGGTTCCGATTGGACCTAGGGTTAAGGTTATGTTGAGGACTAGGGTTAGAGATCCGGTTAGGGTTCCGATTGGACCTAGTGTTAGGGTTATGTTGAGGGCTAGGGTTAGAGATTCGGTTAGGGTTCAGATTGGACCTAGGGTTAGGGTTATGTTGAGGGCTAGGGATAGAGATCCGGTTAGGGTTCCGATTAGACCTAGGGTTAGGGTTTTGTTGAGGGCTAGGGTTAGATATCCGGTTAGGGTTCCGATTGGACCTAGGGTTAGGGTTATGTTGAGGGCTAGGGTTAGAGATCCTGTTAGGGTTCCGATTGGACCTAGGGTTAGGGTTATGTTGAGGGCTAGGGATAGAGATCCGGTTAGGGTTCCGATTGGACCTAGGGTTAGGGTTATGTTGAGGGCTAGGGTTAGAGATCCAGTTAGGGTTCCGATTGGACCTAGGGTTAGGGTTATGTTGAGGGCTAGGGTTAGATATCCGTTTAGGGTTCCGATTGGGCCTAGGGTAAGGGTTATGTTGAGGGCTAGGGTTAAAGGTGCGGTTAGAGTTCCGATTGGACCTAGGGTTAGGGTTATGTGGAGGGCGAGGGGTAGATATCCGGTTAGGGTTCCGATTGGACCTAGGGTTAGGGTTATGTTGAGGGCTGAGTAGAGATCCTGTTAGGGTTCCGATCGAACCTAGGATTAAGGTTATGTTGAGGGCTAGGGTTAGATATCTGGTTAGGGTTCCGATTGTACCTAGTGTTAGGGTTATGTTGAGGGCTAGGGTTAGATATCCGTTTAGGGTTCCGATTGGACCTAGGGTTAGGGTTATGTTGAGAGCTAGGGTTAGAGATTCGGTTAGGGTTCCTATTGGACCTAGGGTTAGGGTTATGTTGAGGGCGAGGGGTAGAGATCCAGTAAGGGTTGCGATTGGACCTTGGGTTAGGGTTATGTTGAGGGCTGGGGTAGAGATCCTGTTAGGGTTCCGATTGGACCTAGGGTTAGGGTTATGTTGAGGGCTAGGGTTGCATATTCGGTTAGGGTTCCGATTGGACCAAGGGTTAAAGTTATGTTGAGAGCGAGGGGTAGAGATCCGGTTAGGGTTCCGATTGGACCTAGGGTTAGGGATATGTTGAGGGCTAGGGATAGAGATCCGGTTAGGGTTCCGATTGGACCTAGGGTTAGGGATATGTTGAGGGCTAGGGATAGAGATCCGGTTAGGGTTCCGATTGGACCTAGGGTTAGGGTTATGTTGAGGGCTAGGGTTAGATATCCGGTTAGGGTTCCGATTGGACCTAGGGTTAGGGTTATGTTGAGGGCTAGGTTTAGAGATCAGCTTAGGGTTCCGATTGGACCTAGGGTTAGGGATATGTTGAGGGCTAGGGATAAAGATCCGGTTAGGGTTCCGATTGGACCTAGGGTTAGGGTTATGTTGAGGGCTAGGGTTAGATATCCGTTTTGGGATCCGATTCGACCTAGGGTTAGGGTTATGTTGAGGGCTAGGGTTAGAGATCCGGTTAGGGTTCTGATTGGACCTAGGGTTAGGGTTATGTTGAGGGCGAGGGTTAGAGATCCGGTTAGGGATGCGATTGGACCTAGGGTTAGGGTTATGTTGAGGGCTAGGGTTAGAGATCTGGTTAGGGTTCCGATTGGACCTAGGGTTAGGGTTATGTTGAGAGCTAGGGTTAGAAATCCGGTTAGGGTTCCGATTGGACCTAGCGTTAGGGTTATCTTGAGGGCTAGGGTTAGATATCCGTTTTGGGTTCCGATTCGACCTAGGGTTAGGGTTATGTTGAGGGCTAGGGTTAGAGATCCGGTTAGGGTTCTGATTGGACCTAGGGTTAGGGTTATGTTGAGGGCGAGGGTTAGAGATCCGGTTAGGGATCCGATTGGACCTAGGGTTAGGGTTATGTTCAGGGCTAGGGTTAGAGATCTGGTTAGGGTTCCGATTGGACCTAGGGTTAGGGTTATGTTGAGAACTAGGGTTAGAGATCCGGTTAGGGTTCCGATTGGACCTAGCGTTAGGGTTATCTTGAGGGCTAGGGTTAGATATCCGTTTAGGTTTCCGATTGGACCTAGGGTTAAGGTTATGTTGAGGGCTAGGGTGTGAGATCCGGTTAGGGTTTAGATGGACCTAGGGTTAGGGTTATGTTGAGGGCTAGGCTTAGATATCCGGTTAGGGTTCCGATTGGGCCTAGGGTTAGGGTTATATTGAGGGCTAGGGTTAGAGGTGCGGTTAGAGTTCCGATTGGACCTAGGGTTAGGGTTATGTGGTGGGCGAGGGGTTGAGATCCGGTTAGGGTTCCGATTGGACCTAGGGTTAGGGTTATGTTGAGGCCTAGGGTTAGAGATCCGGTTAGGGTTCCGATTGGACCTAGGGTTAGGGATATGTTGAGGGCTAGGGATAGAGATCCGGTTAGGGTTCCGTTTGGACCTAGGGTTAGGGTTATGTTGAGGGCTAGGGTTAGATATCCGGTTAGGGTTCCGATTGGACCTAGGGTTAGGGTTATTTTGAGGGCTAGGTTTAGACCCGTTTAGTTGTCCGATTGGACCGAGGGATAGGGTTATGTTGAGGGCGAGGGTTAGATATCCGGTTAGGTTTCCGATTGGACCTAGGGTTAGGGTTATGTTGAGGGCTAGGGTTAGATATCCGTTTAGGGTTCCGATTGGACCTAGGGTTAGGGTTATGTTGAGAGCTAGGGTTAGAGATTCGGTTAGGGTTCCTATTGGACCTAGGGTTAGGGTTATGTTGAGGGCTAGGTTTAGAGAACCGGTTAGGGTTCCGATTGGACCTAGGGTTAGGGTTATTTTGAGGGCTAGGGTTAGAGATCCGGTTAGGGTTCCTATTGGACCTAGGGTTAGGGTTATGTTGAGGGCTAGGGTTAGATATCCGGTTAGGGTTCCGATTGGACCAAGGGTTAGGGTTATGTTGAGGGCGAGGGGTAGAGATCCGGTTAGGGTTCCGATTGGACCTACGGTTAGGGTTATGTTGAGGGCTAGGGTTAGAAATCCGGTTAGGGTTCCGATTGGACCTAGGGTTAGGGTTATGTTGAGGGCTAGGGTTAGATATCCGGTTAGGGTTCCGATTGGACCTAGGGTTAGGGTTATGTTGAGGGCTAGGTTTAGAGTTCCGGTTAGAGTTCCTATTTTACCAAGGGTTAGAGTTATGTTGAGGGCGAGGGGTAGAGATCCGGTTAGGGTTCCGATTGGACCTAGGGTTAGGGTTATGTTGAGGGCGAGGGGTAGAGATCCAGTAAGGGTTCCGATTGGACCTAGGGTTAGGGTTATTTTGAGGGCTGGGGTAGAGATCCTGTTAGGGTTCCGATTGGACCTAGGGTTAGGGTTATGTTGAGGGCTAGGGTTAGAGATCCGGTTAGGGTTCCGATTGGACCTAGGGTTAGGGTTATGTTGAGGGCTAGGGTTAGAGATACGGTTAGGGTTCCTATTGGACCTAGGGTTAGGGTTATGTTGAGGGCTAGGGATAGAGATCCAGTTAGGGTTCCGATTGGACATAGGGTTAGGGTTATGTTGAGGGCTAGGATTAGATATCCGGTTAGGGTTCCGATTGGACCTAGGGTTAGGGTTATTTTGAGGGCTAGGGTTAGAGATCCGGTTAGGGTTCCGATTGGACCTAGGATTAGGGTTATGTTGAGGGCGTGGGTTAGATATGCGGTTAGGTTTCCGATTGGACCTAAGGTTAGGGTTATGTTGAGGGCTAGTGTTAGATATCCGTTTTGGGTTCCGATTGGACCAAGGGTTAGGGTTATGTTGAGGGCTAGGTTTAGATATCCGTTTAGGGTTCCGATTGGACCTAGGGTTAGGGTAATGTTGAGGGCTAGGGTTAGAGATCCGGTTAGGGTTCCGATTGGACCTAGGGTTAAGATTATGTTGAGGGCTAGGGTTAGAGATCCGGTTAGGGTTCAGATTGGACCTAGGGTTAGGGTTATGTTGAGGGCTAGGGATCGAGATCCGGTTAGGGTTCTGATTGGACCTAGGGTTAGGGTTATGTTGAGGGCTAGGGTTAGATATCCGTTTTGGGTTCCGATTGGACCTAGGGTTAGGGTTATGTTGAGGGCGAGGGATAGAGTTCCTGTTAGGGTTCCGATTGGACCTAGGGTTAGGGTTATGTTGAGGGCGAGGGGTAGAGTTCCTGTTAGGGTTCCAATTGGACCTAGGGTTAGGGTTATGTTGAGGGCGAGGGTTAGATATCCGGTTAGGTTTCCGATTGGACCTAGGGTTAGGGTTATGTTGAGGGCTAGGGTTAGATATCCGTTTTGGGTTCCGATTGGACCTAGGGTTAGGGTTATGTTGAGGGCTAGGGTTAGAAATCCGGTTAGGGTTCCGATTGGACCTAGGGTTAGGGTTATGTTGAGGGCTAGGTTTAGAGATCCGGTTAGGGTTCCGATAGGACCTACGGTTAGTGTTATTTTGAGGGCGAGGGTTAGAGATCCGGTTAGGGTTCCTATTGGACCTAGGGTTAGGGTTATGTTGAGGGCTAGGGTTAGATATCCGGTTAGGGTTCCGATTGGACCTAGGGTTAGGGTTATGTTGAAGGCGAGGGGTAGAGATCCAGTAAGGGTCCCGATTGGACATAGGGTTAGGGTTATGTTGAGGGCTGGGGTAGAGATCCTGTTAGGGTTCCTATTCTACCTAGGGTTAGGGTTATGTTGAGGGCTAGGGTTAGAAATCCAGTTAGGGTTCCGATTGGACCTAGGGTTAGGGTTATGTTGAGGGCTAGGGTTAGAGATCCGGTTAGGGTTCCGATTGGACCTAGGGTTAAGTTTATGTTGAGGACTAGGGTTAGAGATCCGGTTAGGGTTCCGATTGGACCTAGTGTTAGGATTATGTTGATGGCTAGGGTTAGAGATCCGGTTAGGGTTCCGATTGAACCTAGGGTTAGGGTTATGTTGAGGGCTAGGGTTAGCTATCCGGTTAGGGTTACGATTGGACCTAGGGTTAGGGTTATTTTGAGGACTAGGGTTAGAGATCCGGTTAGGGTTCCGATTGGACCTAGGGTTAGGGTTATGTTGAGGGCTAGGGTTAGCTATCCGGTTAGGGTTCCGATTGGACCTAGGGTTAAGTTTATGTTGAGGACTAGGGTTAGAGATCCGGTTAGGGTTCCGATTGAACCTAGGGTTAGGGTTATGTTGAGGGCTAGGGTTAGCTATCCGGTTAGGGTTCCGATTGGACCTAGGGTTAAGTTTATGTTGGGGCTAGGGTTAGAGATCCGGTTAGGGTTCCGATTGGACCTAGTGTTAGGATTATGTTGATGGCTAGGGTTAGAGATCCGGTTAGGGTTCCGATTGAACCTAGGGTTAGGGTTATGTTGAGGGCTAGGGTTAGCTATCCGGTTAGGGTTACGATTGGACCTAGGGTTAGGGTTATTTTGAGGGCTAGGGTTAGAGATCCGGTTAGGGTTCCGATTGGACCTAGGGTTAGGGTTATGTTGAGGGCGTGGGTTAGATATGCGGTTAGGTTTCCGATTGGACCTAGGGTTAGGGTTATGTTGAGGGCTAGTGTTAGATATCCGTTTTGGGTTCCGATTGGAACAAGGGTTAGGGTTATGTTGAGGGCTAGGTTTAGATATCCGTTTAGGGTTCCGATTGGACCTAGGGTTAGGGTAATGTTGAGGGCTAGGGTTAGAGATCCGGTTAGGGTTCCGATTGGACCTAGGGTTAAGGTTATGTTGAGGGCTAGGGTTAGAGATCCGGTTAGGGTTCAGATTGGACCTAGGGTTAGGGCTATGTTGAGGGCTAGGGTTAGATATCCGGTTAGGGTTCCGATTGGACCTAGGGTTAGGGTTATGTTGAGGGCTAGGGTTAGATATCCGGTTAGGGTTCCGATTGGACCTAGGGTTAGGGTTATGTTGAAGGCTAGGTTTAGAGTTCCGGTTAGAGTTCCGATGGGACCTAGGGTTAGGGTTATGTTGAGGGCGAGGGGTAGAGATCCGGTTAGGGTTCCGATTGGACCTAGGGTTAGGGATATGTTGAGGGCTAGGGATAGAGATCCGGTTAGGGTTCCGATTGGACCTAGGGTTAGGGTTATGTTAGGGCTAGGGTTAGATATCCGTTTTGGGTTCCGATTGGACCTAGGGTTAGGTTTATGTTGAGTGCTAGGGTTAGAGATCCGGTTAGGGTTCCGATTGGACCTAGGGTTAGGGTTATGTTGAGGGCGAGGGTTAGAGATCCGGTTAGGGTTCCGATTGGACCTAGGGTTTAGGTTATGTTTAGGGCTAGGGTTAGAGATCTGGTTAGGGTTCCGATTGGACCTAGCGTTAGGGTTATGTTGAGAGCTAGGGTTAGAGATCCGGTTAGAGTTCCTATTGGACCTAGGGTTAGGGTTATGTTGAGGGCTGGGGTAGAGATCCTGTTAGGGTTCCGATTGGACCTAGGGTTAGGGTTATGTTGAGGGCTGGGTTAGAGATCCAGTTATGGTTCCGATTGGACCTAGGGTTAGGGTTATGTTGAGGGCTAAGGTTAGAGATCCGGTTAGGGTTCCGATTGGACCTAGTGTTAGGGTTATGTTGAGGGCTAGGGTTAGAGATCCGGTTAGGGTTCAGATTGGACCTAGGGTTAGGGTTATGTTGAGGGCTAGGGATAGAGATCCGGTTAGGGTTCCGATTTGACCTAGGGTTAGGGTTATGTTGAGGGCTAGGGTTAGATATCCGGTTAGGGTTCCGATTGGACCTAGGATTAGGGTTATGTTGAGGGCTAGGGTTAGAGATCCTGTTAGGGTTCCGATTGGACCTAGGGTTAGGGTTATGTTGAGGGCTAGGGTTAGATATCCGTTTAGGGTTCCGATTGGACCTAGGGTTAGGGTTATGTTGAGAGCTAGGGTTAGAGATTCGGTTAGGGTTCCTATTGGACCTAGGGTTAGGGTTATGTTGAGGGCTAGGTTTAGAGAACCGGTTAGGGTTCCGATTGGACCTAGGGTTAGGGTTATTTTGAGGGCTAGGGTTAGAGATCCGGTTAGGGTTCCGATTGGACCTAGGGTTAGGGTTATGTTGAGGGCGTGGTTTAGATATGTGGTTAGGTTTCCGATTGGACCTAGGGTTAGGGTTATGTTGAGGGCTAGTGTTAGATATCCGTTTTGGGTTCCGATTGGACCAAGGGTTAGGGTTATGTTGAGGGCTAGGTTTAGATATCCGTTTAGGGTTCCGATTGGACCTAGGGTTAGGGTAATGTTGAAGGCTAGGGTTAGAGATCCGGTTAGGGTTCCGATTGGACCTAGGGTTAAGGTTATGTTGAGGGCTAGGGTTAGAGATCCGGTTAGGGTTCAGATTGGACCTAGGGTTAGGGCTATGTTGAGGGCTAGGGTTAGATATCCGGTTAGGTTTCCGATTGGACCTAGGGTTAGGGTTATGTTGAGGGCTAGGGTTAGATATCCGGTTAGGGTTCCGAATGGACCTAGGGTTAGGGTTATGTTGAAGGCTAGGTTTAGAGTTCCGGTTAGAGTTCCGATGGGACCTAGGGTTAGGGTTATGTTGAGGGCGAGGGGTAGAGATCCGGTTAGGGTTCCGATTGGACCTAGGGTTAGGGTTATGTTAGGGCTAGGGTTAGATATCCGTTTTGGGTTCCGATTGGACCTAGGGTTAGGGTTATGTTGAGGGCTAGGGTTAGAGATCCGGTTAGGGTTCCGATAGGACCTAGGGTTAGTGTTATGTTGAGGGCGAGGGTTAGATATCCGGTTAGGGTTCCGATTGGACCTAGGGTTAACGTTATGTTGAGGACTAGGGTTAGAGATCCGGTTAGGGTTCCGATTGGACCTAGGGTTAACGTTATGTTGAGGACTAGGGTTAGAGATCCGGTTAGGGTTCCGATTGGACCTAGTGTTAGGGTTATGTTGAGGGCTAGGGTTAGAGATCCGGTTAGGGTTCCGATTGGACCTAGGCTTAGGGATATGTTGAGGGCTAGGGATAAAGATACGGTTAGGGTTCCGATTGGACCTAGGGTTAAAGTTATTTTGAGGGCTAGGGTTAGATATCCGGTTAGGGTTCCGATTGGACCTAGGGTTAGGGTTATTTTGAGGGCTAGGGTTAGAGATCTGGTTAGGGTTCCGATTGGACCTAGGGTTAGGGTTATGTTGAGGGCGTGGGTTAGATATGCGGTTAGGTTTCCGATTGGACCTAGGGTTAGGGTTATGTTGAGGGCTAGGGTTAGATATCCGTTTTGGGTTCCGATTGGACCTAGGGTTAGGGTTATGTTGAGGGCTAGGTTTAGATATCCGTTTAGGGTTCCGATTGGACCTAGGGTTAGGGTTATGTTCAGGGCTAGGTTTAGAGATCCGGTTAGGGTTCAGATTGGACCTAGGGTTAGGGTTATGTTGAGGGCTAGGGTTAGAGATCCGGTTAGGGTTCCGATTGGACCTAGGGTTAGGGTTATGTTGAGGGCTAGGGTTAGAAATCCGGTTAGGGTTCCGATTGGACCAAGGGTTAGGGTTATGTTGAGGGCTAGGTTTAGATATCCGTTTAGGGTTCCGATTGGACCTAGGGTTAGGGTTATGTTGAGGGCTAGGGTTAGAGATCCGGTTAGGGTTCCTATTGGACCTAGGGTTAGGGTTATGTTGAGGGCTAGGGTTAGATATCCGGTTAGGGTTCCGATTGGACCAAGGGTTAGGGTTATGTTGAGGGCGAGGGGTAGAGATCCGGTTAGGGTTCCGATTGGACCTAGGGTTAGGGTTATGTTGAGGGCTAGGGTTACAAATCCGGTTAGGGTTCCGATTGGGCCTAGGGTTAGGGTTATGTTGAGGGCGAGGGATAGAGTTCCTGTTAGGGTTCCGATTGGACCTAGGGTTAGGGTTATGTTGAGGGCGAGGGGTAGAGTTCCTGTTAGGGTTCCGATTGGACCTAGGGTTAGGGTTATGTTGAGGGCGAGGGTTAGATATCCGGTTAGGTTTCCGATTGGACCTAGGGTTAGGGTTATGTTGAGGGCTAGGGTTAGATATCCGTTTTGGGTTCCGATTGGACCTAGGGTTAGGGTTATGTTGAGGGCTAGCGTTAGAAATCCGGTTAGGGTTCCGATTGGACCTAGGGTTAGGGTTATGTGGAGGGCTAGGTTTAGAGATCCGGTTAGGGTTCTGATAGGACCTACGGTTAGTGTTATTTTGAGGGCGAGGGTTAGAGATCCGGTTAGGGTTCCTATTGGACCTAGGGTTAGGGTTATGTTGAGGGCTAGGGTTAGATATCCGGTTAGGGTTCCGATAGGGCCTACGGTTAGTGTTATTTTGAGGGCGAGGGTTAGAGATCCGGTTAGGGTTCTGATTGGACCTAGGGTTAGGGATATGTTGAGGGCTAGGGATAAAGATCCGGTTAGGGTTCCGATTGAACCTAGGGTTAGGGTTATGTTGAGGGCTAGGGTTAGATATCCGGTTAGGGTTCCGATTTTACCTAGGGTTATGGTTATTTTGAGGGCTAGGGTTAGAGATCCGGTTAGGGTTCCGATTGGACCTAGGGTTAGGGTTATGTTGAGGGCGTGGGTTAGATATGCGGTTAGGTTTCCGATTGGACCTAGGGTTAGGGTTATGTTGAGGGCTAGTGTTAGATATCCGTTTTGGGTTCCGATTGGAACAAGGGTTAGGGTTATGTTGAGGGCTAGGTTTAGATATCCGTTTAGGGTTCCGATTGGACCCTGGGTTAGGGTAATGTTGAGGGCTAGGGTTAGAGATCCGGTTAGGGTACCGATTGGACCTAGGGTTAACGTTATGTTGAGGGCTAGGGTTAGAGATCCGGTTAGGGTTCAGATTGGACTTAGGGTTAGGGCTATGTTGAGGGCTAGGGTTAGATATCCGGTTAGGGTTCCGATTGGACCTAGGGTTAGGGTTATGTTGAGGGCTAGGGTTAGATATCCGGTTAGGGTTCCGATTGGACCTAGGGTTAGGGTTATGTTGAAGGCTAGGTTTAGAGTTCCGGTTAGAGTTCCGATGGGACCTAGGGTTAGGGTTATGTTGAGGGCGAGGGGTAGAGATCCGGTTAGGGTTCCGATTGGACCTAGGGTTAGGGATATGTTGAGGGCTAGGGATAGAGATCCGGTTAGGGTTCCGATTGGACCTAGGGTTAGGGTTATGTTAGGGCTAGGGTTAGATATCCGTTTTGGGTTCCGATTGGACCTAGGGTTAGGGTTATGTTGAGGGCTAGGGTTAGAGATCCGGTTAGGGTTCCGATTGGACCTAGGGTTAGGGTTATGTTGAGGGCTAGGTTTAGAGATCCGGTTAGGGTTCCGATAGGACCTAGGGTTAGTGTTATGTTGAGGGCGAGGGTTAGATATCCGGTTAGGGTTCCGATTGGACCAAGGGTTAGGGTTATGTTGAGGGTGAGGGGTAGAGATCGGGTTAGGGTTCCGATTGGACCTAGGGTTAGGGTTATGTTGAGGGCGAGGGGTAGAGATCCAGTAAGGGTTCCGATTGGACCTAGGGTTAGGGTTATGTTGAGGGCTGGGGTAGAGATCCTGTTAGGGTTCCGATTGGACCTAGGGTTAGGGTTATGTTGAGGGCTAGGGTTAGAAATCCAGTTATGGTTCCGATTGGACCTAGGGTTAGGGTTATGTTGAGGGCTAGGGTTAGAGATCCGGTTAGGGTTCCGATTGGACCTAGGGTTAACGTTATGTTGAGGACTAGGGTTAGAGATCCGGTTAAGGTTCCGATTGGACCTAGGGTTAGGGATATGTTGAGGGCTAGGGATAAAGATACGGTTAGGGTTCCGATTGGACCTAGGGTTAGGGTTAGGGTTATGTTGAGGGCTAGGGTTAGATATCCGGTGAGGGTTCCGATTGGACCTAGGGTTAGGGTTATTTTGAGGGCTAGGTTTAGAGATCTGGTTAGGGTTCCGATTGGACCTAGGGTTAGGGTTATGTTGAGGGCGTGGGTTAGATATGCGGTTAGGTTTCCGATTGGACCTAGGGTTAGGGTTATGTTGAGGGCTAGGGTTAGATATCCGTTTTGGGTTCCGATTGGACCTAGGGTTAGGGTTATGTTGAGGGCCAGGTTTAGATATCCGTTTAGGGTTCCTATTGGACCTAGGGTTAGGGTTATGTTCAGGGCTAGGGTTAGAGATCCGGTTAGGGTTCAGATTGGACCTAGGGTTAGGGTTATATTGAGGGCGAGGGTTAGAGATCCGCTTAGGGTTCCGATTGGACCTAGGGTTAGGGTTATGTTGAGGGCTAGGGATAATGATCCGGTTAGGGTTCCGATTGGACCTAGGGTTAGGGTTAGGTTGAGGGCTAGGGTTAGATATCCGGTTAGGGTTCCGATTGGACCTAGGGTTAGGGTTACGTTGAGGGCTAGGTTTAGAGTTCCGGTTAGAGTTCCGATTTTACCAAGGGTTAGAGTTATGTTGAGGGTGAGGGGTAGAGATCCGGTTAGGGTTCCGATTGGACCTAGGGTTAACGTTATGTTGAGGACTAGGGTTAGAGATCCGGTTAAGGTTCCGATTGGACCTAGGGTTAGGGATATGTTGAGGGCTAGGGATAAAGATACGGTTAGGGTTCCGATTGGACCTAGGGTTAGGGTTAGGGTTATGTTGAGGGCTAGGGTTAGATATCCGGTGAGGGTTCCGATTGGACCTAGGGTTAGGGTTATGTTGAGGGCGAGGGGTAGAGATCCAGTAAGGGTTCCGATTGGACCTAGGGTTAGGGTTATTTTGAGGGCTGGGTTAGAGATCCTGTTAGGGTTCCGATTGGACCTAGGGTTAGGGTTATGTTGAGGGCTAGGTTTAGATATCCGTTTAGGGTTCCGATTGGACCTAGGGTTAGGGTAATGTTGAGGGCTAGGGTTAGAGATGCGGTTAGGGTTCCGATTGGACCTAGGTTTAAGGTTATGTTGAGGGCTAGGGTTAGAGATCCGGTTAGGGTTCAGATTGGACCTAGGGTTAGGGTTATGTTGAGGGCTAGGGATAGAGATCCGGTTAGGGTTCCGATTGGACCTAGGGTTAGGGTTATGTTGAGGGCTAGGGTTAGATATCCGTTTTGGGTTCCGATTGGACCTAGGGTTAGGGTTATGTTGAGGGCTAGGGTTAGAGATCCGGTTAGGGTTCCGATTGGACCTAGGGTTAGGGTTATGTTGAGGGCTAGGTTTAGAGATCCGGTTAGGGTTCCGATAGGACCTAGGGTTAGTTTTATGTTGAGGGCGAGGGTTAGAGATCCGGTTAGGGTTCCGATTGGACCTAGGGTTTAGGTTATGTTTAGGGCTAGGGTTAGAGATCTGGTTAGGGTTCCGGTTGGACCTAGGGTTAGGGTTATGTTGAGAGCTAGGGTTAGAGATCCGGTTAGGGTGCCTATTGGACCTAGGGTTAGGGTTATGTTGAGGGCTAGGGTTAGATATCCGGTTAGGGTTCCGATTGGACCAAGGGTTAGGGTTATGTTGAGGGCGAGGGGTAGAGATCCAGTAAGGGTTCCGATTGGACCTAGGGTTAGGGTTATGTTGAGGGCTGGGGTAGAGATCCTGTTAGGGTTCCGATTGGACCTAGGGTTAGGGTTATGTTGAGGGCTGGGTTAGAAATCCAGTTATGGTTCCGATTGGACCTAGGGTTAGGGTTATGTTGAGGGCTAGGGTTAGAGATCCTGTTAGGGTTCCGATTGGACCTAGGGTTAGGGTTATGTTGAGGGCTAGGGTTAGATATCCGGTTAGGGTTCCGATTGGGCCTAGGGTTAGGGTTATGTTGAGGGCTAGGGTTAAAGGAGCGGTTAGAGTTCCGATTGGACCTAGGGTTAGGGTTATGTGGAGGGCGAGGGGTAGATATCCGGTTAGGGTTCCGATTGGACCTAGGGTTAGGGTTATGTTGAGGGCTGAGTAGAGATCCTGTTAGGGTTCCGATTGGACCTAGGATTCAGGTTATGTTGAGGGCTAGGTTTAGATATCCGTTTAGGGTTCCGATTGGACCTAGGGTTAGGGTTATGTTGAGGTCTAGGGATAGAGATCCGGTTAGGGTTCCGATTGGACCTAGGGTTAGGGTTATGTTGAGGGCTAGGGTTAGATATCCGTTTTGGGTTCCGATTGGACCTAGGGTTAGGGTTATGTTGAGGGCTAGGGTTAGAGATCCGGTTAGGGTTCCGATTGGACCTAGGGTTAGGGTTATGTTGAGGGCTAGGTTTAGAGATCCGGTTAGGGTTCCGATAGGACCTAGGGTTAGTGTTATGTTGAGGGCGAGGGTTAGATATCCGGTTAGGGTTCCGATTGGACCAAGGGTTAGGGTTATGTTGAGGGTGAGGGGTAGAGATCGGGTTAGGGTTCCGATTGGACCTAGGGTTAGGGTTATGTTGAGGGCGAGGGGTAGAGATCCAGTAAGGTTTCCGATTGGACCTAGGGTTAGGGTTATTTTGAGGGCTGGGTTAGAGATCCTGTTAGGGTTCCGATTGGACCTAGGGTTAGGGTTATGTTGAGGGCTAGGGTTAGAGATCCGGTTAGGGTTCCGATTGGACCTAGGGTTAGGGTTATGTTGAGGGCTAGGGTTAGAGATCCGGTTAGGGTTCCGATTGGACCTAGGGTTAGGGTTATGTTGAGGGCTAGGGATAGAGATCCGGTTAGGGTTCCGATTGGACCTAGGGTTAGGGTTATGTTGAGGGCTAGGTTTAGATATCCGGTTAGGGTTCCGATTGGACCTAGGGTTAGGGTTATTTTGAGGGCTAGGGTTAGAGATCCGGTTAGGGTTCCGATTGGACCTAGGGTTAGGGTTATGTTGAGGGCGTGGGTTAGATATGCGGTTAGGTTTCCGATTGGACCTAGGGTTAGGGTTATGTTGAGGGCTAGTGTTAGATATCCGTTTTGGGTTCCGATTGGACCAAGGGTTAGGGTTATGTTGAGGGCTAGGTTTAGATATCCGTTTAGGGTTCCGATTGGACCTAGGGTTAGGGTAATGTTGAGGGCTAGGGTTAGAGATGCGGTTAGGGTTCCGATTGGACCTAGGTTTAAGGTTATGTTGAGGGCTAGGGTTAGAGATCCGGTTAGGGTTCAGATTGGACCTAGGGTTAGGGTTATGTTGAGGGCTAGGGATAGAGATCCGGTTAGGGTTCCGATTGGACCTAGGGTTAGGGTTATGTTGAGGGCTAGGGTTAGATATCCGTTTTGGGTTCCGATTGGACCTAGGGTTAGGGTTATGTTGAGGGCTAGGGTTAGAGATCCGGTTAGGGTTCCGATTGGACCTAGGGTTAGGGTTATGTTGAGGGCTAGGTTTAGAGATCCGGTTAGGGTTCCGATAGGACCTAGGGTTAGTTTTATGTTGAGGGCGAGGGTTAGAGATCCGGTTAGGGTTCCGATTGGACCTAGGGTTTAGGTTATGTTTAGGGCTAGGGTTAGAGATCTGGTTAGGGTTCCGGTTGGACCTAGGGTTAGGGTTATGTTGAGAGCTAGGGTTAGAGATCCGGTTAGGGTTCCTATTGGACCTAGGGTTAGGGTTATGTTGAGGGCTAGGGTTAGATATCCGGTTAGGGTTCCGATTGGACCAAGGGTTAGGGTTATGTTGAGGGCGAGGGGTAGAGATCCGGTTAGGGTTCCGATTGGACCTAGGGTTAGGGTTATGTTGAGGGCGAGGGGTAGAGATCCAGTAAGGGTTCCGATTGGACCTAGGGTTAGGGTTATGTTGAGGGCTGGGGTAGAGATCCTGTTAGGGTTCCGATTGGACCTAGGGTTAGGGTTATGTTGAGGGCTGGGTTAGAAATCCAGTTATGGTTCCGATTGGACCTAGGGTTAGGGTTATGTTGAGGGCTAGGGTTAGAGATCCTGTTAGGGTTCCGATTGGACCTAGGGTTAGGGTTATGTTGAGGGCTAGGGTTAGATATCCGGTTAGGGTTCCGATTGGGCCTAGGGTTAGGGTTATGTTGAGGGCTAGGGTTAAAGGTGCGGTTAGAGTTCCGATTGGACCTAGGGTTAGGGTTATGTGGAGGGCGAGCGGTAGATATCCGGTTAGGGTTCCGATTGGACCTAGGGTTAGGGTTATGTTGAGGGCTGAGTAGAGATCCTGTTAGGGTTCCGATTGGACCTAGGATTCAGGTTATGTTGAGGGCTAGGGTTAGATATCCGTTTAGGGTTCCGATTGGACCTAGGGTTAGGGTTATGTTGAGAGCTAGGGTTAAAGATTCGGTTAGGGTTCCTATTGGACCTAGGGTTAGGGTTATGTTGAGGGCTAGGGTTAGAGAACCGGTTAGGGTTCCGATTGGACCTAGGGTTAGGGTTATTTTGAGGGCTAGGGTTAGAGATCCGGTTAGGGTTCCGATTGGACCTAGGGTTAGGGTTATGTTGAGGGCGTGGTTTAGATATCCGGTTAGGGTTCCGATTGGACCTAGGGTTAGGGTTATGTTGAGGGCTAGTGTTAGATATCCGTTTTGGGTTCCGATTGGACCAAGGGTTAGGGTTATGTTGAGGGCTAGGTTTAGATATCCGTTTAGGGTTCCGATTGGACCTAGGGTTAGGGTAATGTTGAGGGCTAGGGTTAGAGATCCGGTTAGGGTTCCGATTGGACCTAGGGTTAAGGTTATGTTGAGGGCTAGGGTTAGAGATCCGGTTAGGGTTCAGATTGGACCTAGGGTTAGGGCTATGTTGAGGGCTAGGGTTAGATATCCGGTGAGGTTTCCGATTGGACCTAGGGTTAGGGTAATGTTGAGGGCGTGGGTTAGATATCCGGTTAGGGTTCCGAATGGACCTAGGGTTAGGGTTATGTTGAAGGCTAGGTTTAGAGTTCCGGTTAGAGTTCCGATGGGACCTAGGGTTAGGGTTATGTTGAGGGCGAGGGGTAGAGATCCGGTTAGGGTTCCGATTGGACCTAGGGTTAGGGATATGTTGAGGGCTAGGGATAGAGATCCTGTTAGGGTTCCGATTGGACCTAGGGTTAGGGTTATGTTAGGGCTAGGGTTAGATATCCGTTTTGGGTTCCGATTGGACCTAGGGTTAGGGTTATGTTGAGGGCTAGAGTTAGAGATCCGGTTAGGGTTCCGATAGGACCTAGGGTTCGTGTTATGTTGAGGGCGAGGGTTAGATATCCGGTTAGGGTTCCGATTGGACCTAGGGTTAACGTTATGTTGAGGACTAGGGTTAGAGATCCGGTTAGGGTTCCGATTGGACCTAGGGTTAACGTTATGTTGAGGACTAGGGTTAGAGATCCGGTTAGGGTTCCGATTGGACCTAGTGTTAGGGTTATGTTGAGGGCTAGGGTTAGAGATCCGGTTAGGGTTCCGATTGGACCTAGGGTTAGGGATATGTTGAGGGCTAGGGATAAAGATACGGTTAGGGTTCCGATTGGACCTAGGGTTAGGGTTATGTTGAGGGCTAGGGTTAGATATCCGGTTAGGGTTCCGATTGGACCTAGGGTTAGGGTTATTTTGAGGGCTAGGGTTAGAGATCTGGTTAGGGTTCCGATTGGACCTAGGGTTAGGGTTATGTTGAGGGCGTGGGTTAGATATGCGGTTAGGTTTCCGATTGGACCTAGGGTTAGGGTTATGTTGAGGGCTAGGGTTAGATATCCGTTTTGGGTTCCGATTGGACCTAGGGTTAGGGTTATGTTGAGGGCTAGGTTTAGATATCCGTTTAGGGTTCCGATTGGACCTAGGGTTAGGGTTATGTTCAGGGCTAGGTTTAGAGATCCGGTTAGGGTTCAGATTGGACCTAGGGTTAGGGTTATGTTCAGGGCTAGGGTTAGAGATCCGGTTAGGGTTCCGATTGGACCTAGGGTTAGGGTTATGTTGAGGGCTAGGGTTAGAAATCCGGTTAGGGTTCCGATTGGACCAAGGGTTAGGGTTATGTTGAGGGCTAGGTTTAGATATCCGTTTAGGGTTCCGATTGGACCTAGGGTTAGGGTTATGTTGAGGGCTAGGGTTAGAGATCCGGTTAGGGTTCCTATTGGACCTAGGGTTAGGGTTATGTTGAGGGCTAGGGTTAGATATCCGGTTAGGGTTCCGATTGGACCAAGGGTTAGGGTTATGTTGAGGGCGAGGGGTAGAGATCCGGTTAGGGTTCCGATTGGACCTAGGGTTAGGGTTATGTTGAGGGCTAGGGTTACAAATCCGGTTAGGGTTCCGATTGGGCCTAGGGTTAGGGTTATGTTGAGGGCTAGGGTTAGATATCCGGTTAGGGTTCCGATTGGACCTAGGGTTAGGGTTATGTTGAGGGCTAGGGGTAGAGATCCAGTTAGGGTTCCGATTGGACCTAGGGTTAGGGTTATGTTGAGGGCGTGGGTTAGATATGCGGTTAGGTTTCCGATTGGACCTAGGGTTAGGGTTATGTTGAGGGCTAGGTTTAGATATCCGTTTAGGGTTCCGATTGGACCTAGGGTTAGGGTTATGTTCAGGGCTAGGGTTAGAGATCCGGTTAGGGTTCAGATTGGACCTAGGGTTAGGGTTATGTTCAGGGCTAGGGTTAGAGATCCGGTTAGGGTTCCGATTGGACCTAGGGTTAGGGTTATGTTGAGGGCTAGGGTTAGAAATCCGGTTAGGGTTCCGATTGGACCAAGGGTTAGGGTTATGTTGAGGGCTAGGTTTAGATATCCGTTTAGGGTTCCGATTGGACCTAGGGTTAGGGTTATGTTGAGGGCTAGGGTTAGAGATCCGGTTAGGGTTCCTATTGGACCTAGGGTTAGGGTTATGTTGAGGGCTAGGGTTAGATATCCGGTTAGGGTTCCGATTGGACCAAGGGTTAGGGTTATGTTGAGGGCGATGGGTAGAGATCCGGTTAGGGTTCCGATTGGACCTAGGGTTAGGGTTATGTTGAGGGCTAGGGTTACAAATCCGGTTAGAGTTCCGATTGGACCTAGGGTTAGGGTTATGTTGAGGGCTAGGGTTAGATATCCGGTTAGGGTTCCGATTGGACCTAGGGTTAGGGTTATGTTGAGGGCTAGGGATAGAGATCCAGTTAGGGTTCCGATTGGACCTAGGGTTAGGGTTATGTTGAGGGCGTGGGTTAGATATGCGGTTAGGTTTCCGATTGGACCTAGGGTTAGGGTTATGTTGAGGGCTAGTGTTAGATATCCGTTTTGGGTTCCAATTGGACCAAGGGTTAGGGTTATGTTGAGGGCTAGGTTTAGATATCCGTTTAGGGTTCCGATTGGACCTAGGGTTAGGGTTATGTTGAGAGCTAGGGTTAGAGATCCGGTTAGGGTTCCTATTGGACCTAGGGTTCGGGTTATGTTGAGGGCTAGGGTTAGATATCCGGTTAGGGTTCCGATTGGACCAAGGGTTAGGGTTATGTTGAGGGCGAGGGGTAGAGATCCGGTTAGGGTTCCGATTGGACCTAGGGTTAGGGTTATGTTGAGGGCTAGGGTTAGATATCCGGTTAGGGTTCCGATTGGACCTAGGGTTAGGGTTATGTTGAGGGCTAGGTTTAGAGTTCCGGTTAGAGTTCCGATTTTACCAAGGGTTAGAGTTATGTTGAGGGCGAGGGGTAGAGATCCGGTTAGGGTTCCGATTGGACCTAGGGTTAGGGTTATGTTGAGGGCGAGGGGTAGAGATCCAGTAAGGGTTCCGATTGGACCTAGGGTTAGGGTTATTTTGAGGGCTGGGTTAGAGATCCTGTTAGGGTTCCGATTGGACCTAGGGTTAGGGTTATGTTGAGGGCTAGGGTTAGAGATCCGGTTAGGGTTCCGATTGGACCTAGGGTTAGGGTTATGTTGAGGGCTAGGGTTAGAGATCCGGTTAGGGTTCAGATTGGACCTAGGGTTAGGGTTATGTTGAGGGCTAGGGTTAGATATCCGGTTAGGGTTCCGATTGAGACTAGGGTTAGGGTTATGTTGAGGGCTAGGGTTAAAGGTGCGGTTAGAGTTCCGATTGGACCTAGGGTTAGGGTTATGTGGAGGGCGAGGGGTAGATATCCGGTTAGGGTTCCGATTGGACCTAGGGTTAGGGTTATGTTGAGGGCTAGGGTTAGAGATCCGGTTAGGGTTCCGATTGGACCTAGGGTTAGGGTTATGTTGAGGGCTAGGGTTAGATATCCGGTTAGGGTTCCGATTGGACCTAGGGTTAGGGTTATGTTGAGGGCGTGGGTCAGATATCCGGTTAGGGTTCCGAATGGACCTAGGGTTAGGGTTATGTTGAAGGCTAGGTTTAGAGTTCCGGTTAGAGTTCCGATGGGACCTAGGGTTAGGGTTATGTTGAGGGCGAGGGGTAGAGATCCGGTTAGGGTTCCGATTGGACCTAGGGTTAGGGATATGTTGAGGGCTAGGGATAGAGATCCTGTTAGGGTTCCGATTGGACCTAGGGTTAGGGTTATGTTAGGGCTAGGGTTAGATATCCGTTTTGGGTTCCGATTGGACCTAGGGTTAGGGTTATGTTGAGGGCTAGGGTTAGAGATCCGGTTAGGGTTCCGATAGGACCTAGGGTTCGTGTTATGTTGAGGGCGAGGGTTAGATATCCGGTTAGGGTTCCGATTGGACCTAGGGTTAACGTTATGTTGAGGACTAGGGTTAGAGATCCGGTTAGGGTTACGATTGGACCTAGGGTTAACGTTATGTTGAGGACTAGGGTTAGAGATCCGGTTAGGGTTCCGATTGGACCTAGTGTTAGGGTTATGTTGAGGGCTAGGGTTAGAGATCCGGTTAGGGTTCCGATTGGACCTAGGGTTAGGGTTATGTTGAGGGCTAGGGTTAGAGATCCGGTTAGGGTTCCGATTGGACCAAGGGTTAGGGTTATGTTGAGGGCTAGGTTTAGATATCCGTTTAGGGTTCCGATTGGACCTAGGGTTAGGGTTATGTTGAGGGCTAGGGTTAGATATCCGTTTTGGGTTCCGATTGGACCTAGGGTTAGGGTTATGTTGAGGGCGAGGGATAGAGTTCCTGTTAGGGTTCCGATTGGACCTAGGGTTAGGGTTATGTTGAGGGCGAGGGGTAGAGTTCCTGTTAGGGTTCCGATTGGACCTAGGGTTAGGGTTATGTTGAGGGCGAGGGTTAGATATCCGGTTAGGTTTCCGATTGGACCTAGGGTTAGGGTTATGTTGAGGGCTAGGGTTAGATTTCCGTTTTGGGTTCCGATTGGACCTAGGGTTAGGGTTATGTTGAGGGCTAGGGTTAGAAATCCGGTTAGGGTTCCGATTGGACCTAGGGTTAGGGTTATGTTGAGGGCTATGTTTAGAGATCCGGTTAGGGTTCCGATAGGACCTACGGTTAGTGTTATTTTGAGGGCGAGGGTTAGAGATCCGGTTAGGGTTCCTATTGGACCTAGGGTTAGGGTTATGTTGAGGGCTAGGGTTAGATATCCGGTTAGGGTTCCGATTGGACCAAGGGTTAGGGTTATGTTTAGGGCGAGGGGTAGAGATCCGGTTAGGGTTCCGATTGGACCTAGGGTTAGGGTTATGTTGAAGGCGAGGGGTAGAGATCCAGTAAGGGTCCCGATTGGACATAGGGTTAGGGTTATGTTGAGGGCTGTGGTAGAGATCCTGTTAGGGTTCCTATTGGACCTAGGGTTAGGGTTATGTTGAGGGCTAGGGTTAGAAATCCAGTTAGGGTTCCGATTGGACCTAGGGTTAGGGTTATGTTGAGGGCTAGGGTTAGAGATCCGGTTAGGGTTCCGATTGGACCTAGGGTTAAGGTTATGTTGAGGACTAGGGTTAGAGATCCGGTTAGGGTTCCGATTGCACCTAGTGTTAGGATTATGTTGAGGGCTAGGGTTAGAGATCCGGTTAGGGTTCCGATTGGACCTAGTGTTAGGGATATGTTGAGGGCTAGGGATAAAGATCCGGTTAGGGTTCCGATTGAACCTAGGGTTAGGGTTATGTTGAGTGCTAGGGTTAGATATCCGGTTAGGGTTCCGATTGGACCTAGGGTTAGGGTTATTTTGAGGGCTAGGTTTAGAGATCCGGTTAGGGTTCCGATTGGACCTAGGGTTAGGGTTATGTTGAGGGCTAGGTTTAGAGATCCGGTTAGGGTTCCGATAGGACCTAGGGTTAGTTTTATGTTGAGGGCGAGGGTTAGAGATCCGGTTAGGGTTCCGATTGGACCTAGGGTTTAGGTTATGTTTAGGGCTAGGGTTAGAGATCTGGTTAGGGTTCCGATTGGACCTAGGGTTAGGGTTATGCTGAGAGCTAGGGTTAGAGATCCGGTTAGGGTTCCTATTGGACCTAGGGTTAGGGTTATGTTGAGGGCTAGGGTTAGATATCCGGTTAGGGTTCCGATTGGACCAAGGGTTAGGATTATGTTGAGGGCGAGGGGTAGAGATCCGGTTAGGGTTCCGATTGGACCTAGGGTTAGGGTTATGTTGAGGGCGAGGGGTAGAGATCCAGTAAGGGTTCCGATTGGACCTAGGGTTAGGGTTATGTTGAGGGCTGGGGTAGAGATCCTGTTAGGGTTCCGATTGGACCTAGGGTTAGGGTTATGTTGAGGGCTGGGTTAGAAATCCAGTTATGGTTCCGATTGGACCTAGGGTTAGGGTTATGTTGAGGGCTAGGGTTAGAGATCCGGTTAGGGTTCCGATTGGACCTAGTGTCAGGGTTATGTTGAGGGCTAGGGTTAGAGATCCGGTTAGGGTTCATATTGGACCTAGGGTTAGGGTTATGTTGAGGGCTAGGGATAGAGATCCGGTTAGGGTTCCGATTGGACCTAGGGTTAGGGTTATGTTGAGGGCTAGGGTTAGATATCCGGTTAGGGTTCCGATTGGACCTAGGGTTAGGGTTATGTTGAGGGCTAGGGTTAGAGATCCTGTTAGGGTTCCGATTGGACCTAGGGTTAGGGTTATGTTGAGGGCTAGGGTTAGATATCCGGTTAGGGTTCCGATTGGGCCTAGGGTTAGGGTTATGTTGAGGGCTAGGGTTAGATATCCGGTTAGGGTTCCGATTGGACCTAGGGTTAGGGTTATGTTGAAGGCAAGGTTTAGAGTTCCGGTTAGAGTTCCGATGGGACCTAGGGTTAGGGTTATGTTGAGGGCGAGGGGTAGAGATCCGGTTAGGGTTCCTATTGGACCTAGGGTTAGGGATATGTTGAGCGCTAGGGTTAGAGATCCGGTTAGGGTTCAGATTGGACCTAGGGTTAGGGTTATGTTGAGGGCTAGGGATACAGATCCGGTTAGGGTTCCGATTGGACCTAGGGTTAGGGTTATGTTGAGGGCTAGGGTTAGATATCCGGTTAGGGTTCCAATTGGACCTAGGGTTAGGGTTATGTTGAGGGCTAGGGTTAGAGATCCTGTTAGGGTTCCGATTGGACCTAGGGTTAGGGTTATGTTGAGGGCTGAGTAGAGATCCTGTTAGGGTTCCGATTGCACCTAGGATTAAGGTTATGTTGCGGGCTAGGGTTAGATATCCGGTTAGGGTTCCGATTGGACCTAGTGTTAGGGTTATGTTGAGGGCTAGGGTTAGATATCCGTTTAGGGTTCCGATTGGACCTAGGGTTAGGGTTATGTTGAGAGCTAGGGTTAGACATTCGGTTAGGGTTCCTATTGGACCTAGGGTTAGGGTTATGTTGAGGGCTAGGGTTAGAGAACCGGTTAGGGTTCCGATTGGACCTAGGGTTAGGGTTATTTTGAGGGCTAGGGTTAGAGATCCGGTTAGGGTTCCGATTGGACCTAGGGTTAGGGATATGTTGAGGGCTAGGGATAAAGATCCGGTTAGGGTTCCGATTGAACCTAGGGTTAGGGTTATGTTGAGGGCTAGGGTTAGATATCCGGTTAGGGTTCCGATTGGACCAAGGGTTAGGGTTATGTTGAGGGCGAGGGGTAGAGATCCGGTTAGGGTTCCGATTGGACCTAGGGTTAGGGTTATGTTGAGGGCGAGGGGTAGAGATCCAGTAAGGTTTCCGATTGGACCTAGGGTTAGGGTTATTTTGAGGGCTGGGGTAGAGATCCTGTTAGGGTTCCGATTGGACCTAGGGTTAGGGTTATGTTGAGGGCTAGGGTTAGAAATCCAGTTATGGTTCCGATTGGACCTAGGGTTAGGGTTATGTTGAGGGCTAGGGTTAGAGATCCGGTTAGGGTTCCGATTGGACCTAGGGTTAAGGTTATGTTGAGGTCTAGGGTTAGAGATCCGGTTAGGGTTCCGATTGGACCTAGTGTTAGGGTTATGTTGAGGGCTAGGGTTAGAGATTCGGTTAGGGTTCAGATTGGACCTAGGGTTAGGGTTATGTTGAGGGCTAGGGATAGAGATCCGGTTAGGGTTCCGATTAGACCTAGGGTTAGGGTTTTGTTGAGGGCTAGGGTTAGATATCCGGTTAGGGTTCCGATTGGACCTAGGGTTAGGGTTATGTTGAGGGCTAGGGTTAGAGATCCTGTTAGGGTTCCGATTGGACCTAGGGTTAGGGTTATGTTGAGGGCTAGGGATAGAGATCCGGTTAGGGTTCCGATTGGACCTAGGGTTAGGGTTATGTTGAGGGCTAGGGTTAGAGATCCAGTTAGGGTTCCGATTGGACCTAGGGTTAGGGTTATGTTGAGGGCTAGGGTTAGATATCCGTTTAGGGTTCCGATTGGGCCTAGGGTAAGGGTTATGTTGAGGGCTAGGGTTAAAGGTGCGGTTAGAGTTCCGATTGGACCTAGGGTTAGGGTTATGTGGAGGGCGAGGGGTAGATATCCGGTTAGGGTTCCGATTGGACCTAGGGTTAGGGTTATGTTGAGGGCTGAGTAGAGATCCTGTTAGGGTTCCGATTGAACCTAGGATTAAGGTTATGTTGAGGGCTAGGGTTAGATATCTGGTTAGGGTTCCGATTGTACCTAGTGTTAGGGTTATGTTGAGGGCTAGGGTTAGATATCCGTTTAGGGTTCCGATTGGACCTAGGGTTAGGGTTATGTTGAGAGCTAGGGTTAGAGATTCGGTTAGGGTTCCTATTGGACCTAGGGTTAGGGTTATGTTGAGGGCGAGGGGTAGAGATCCAGTAAGGGTTGCGATTGGACCTTGGGTTAGGGTTATGTTGAGGGCTGGGGTAGAGATCCTGTTAGGGTTCCGATTGGACCTAGGGTTAGGGTTATGTTGAGGGCTAGGGTTGCATATTCGGTTAGGGTTCCGATTGGACCAAGGGTTAAAGTTATGTTGAGAGCGAGGGGTAGAGATCCGGTTAGGGTTCCGATTGGACCTAGGGTTAGGGATATGTTGAGGGCTAGGGATAGAGATCCGGTTAGGGTTCCGATTGGACCTAGGGTTAGGGATATGTTGAGGGCTAGGGATAGAGATCCGGTTAGGGTTCCGATTGGACCTAGGGTTAGGGTTATGTTGAGGGCTAGGGTTAGATATCCGGTTAGGGTTCCGATTGGACCTAGGGTTAGGGTTATGTTGAGGGCTAGGTTTAGAGATCAGGTTAGGGTTCCGATTGGACCTAGGGTTAGGGATATGTTGAGGGCTAGGGATAAAGATCCGGTTAGGGTTCCGATTGGACCTAGGGTTAGGGTTATGTTGAGGGCTAGGGTTAGATATCCGTTTTGGGATCCGATTCGACCTAGGGTTAGGGTTATGTTGAGGGCTAGGGTTAGAGATCCGGTTAGGGTTCTGATTGGACCTAGGGTTAGGGTTATGTTGAGGGCGAGGGTTAGAGATCCGGTTAGGGATCCGATTGGACCTAGGGTTAGGGTTATGTTGAGGGCTAGGGTTAGAGATCTGGTTAGGGTTCCGATTGGACCTAGGGTTAGGGTTATGTTGAGAGCTAGGGTTAGAAATCCGGTTAGGGTTCCGATTGGACCTAGCGTTAGGGTTATCTTGAGGGCTAGGGTTAGATATCCGTTTTGGGTTCCGATTCGACCTAGGGTTAGGGTTATGTTGAGGGCTAGGGTTAGAGATCCGGTTAGGGTTCTGATTGGACCTAGGGTTAGGGTTATGTTGAGGGCGAGGGTTAGAGATCCGGTTAGGGATCCGATTGGACCTAGGGTTAGGGTTATGTTCAGGGCTAGGGTTAGAGATCTGGTTAGGGTTCCGATTGGACCTAGGGTTAGGGTTATGTTGAGAACTAGGGTTAGAGATCCGGTTAGGTTTCCGATTGGACCTAGCGTTAGGGTTATCTTGAGGGCTAGGGTTAGATATCCGTTTAGGTTTCCGATTGGACCTAGGGTTAAGGTTATGTTGAGGGCTAGGGTGTGAGATCCGGTTAGGGTTTAGATGGACCTAGGGTTAGGGTTATGTTGAGGGCTAGGCTTAGATATCCGGTTAGGGTTCCGATTGGGCCTAGGGTTAGGGTTATATTGAGGGCTAGGGTTAGAGGTGCGGTTAGAGTTCCGATTGGACCTAGGGTTAGGGTTATGTGGTGGGCGAGGGGTTGAGATCCGGTTAGGGTTCCGATTGGACCTAGGGTTAGGGTTATGTTGAGGCCTAGGGTTAGAGATCCGGTTAGGGTTCCGATTGGACCTAGGGTTAGGGATATGTTGAGGGCTAGGGATAGAGATCCGGTTAGGGTTCCGTTTGGACCTAGGGTTAGGGTTATGTTGAGGGCTAGGGTTAGATATCCGGTTAGGGTTCCGATTGGACCTAGGGTTAGGGTTATTTTGAGGGCTAGGTTTAGAGATCCGTTTAGTTGTCCGATTGGACCGAGGGATAGGGTTATGTTGAGGGCGAGGGTTAGATATCCGGTTAGGTTTCCGATTGGACCTAGGGTTAGGGTTATGTTGAGGGCTAGGGTTAGATATCCGTTTAGGGTTCCGATTGGACCTAGGGTTAGGGTTATGTTGAGAGCTAGGGTTAGAGATTCGGTTAGGGTTCCTATTGGACCTAGGGTTAGGGTTATGTTGAGGGCTAGGTTTAGAGAACCGGTTAGGGTTCCGATTGGACCTAGGGTTAGGGTTATTTTGAGGGCTAGGGTTAGAGATCCGGTTAGGGTTCCTATTGGACCTAGGGTTAGGGTTATGTTGAGGGCTAGGGTTAGATATCCGGTTAGGGTTCCGATTGGACCAAGGGTTAGGGTTATGTTGAGGGCGAGGGGTAGAGATCCGGTTAGGGTTCCGATTGGACCTAGGGTTAGGGTTATGTTGAGGGCTAGGGTTAGAAATCCGGTTAGGGTTCCGATTGGACCTAGGGTTAGGGTTATGTTGAGGGCTAGGGTTAGATATCCGGTTAGGGTTCCGATTGGACCTAGGGTTAGGGTTATGTTGAGGGCTAGGTTTAGAGTTCCGGTTAGAGTTCCTATTTTACCAAGGGTTAGAGTTATGTTGAGGGCGAGGGGTAGAGATCCGGTTAGGGTTCCGATTGGACCTAGGGTTAGGGTTATGTTGAGGGCGAGGGGTAGAGATCCAGTAAGGGTTCCGATTGGACCTAGGGTTAGGGTTATTTTGAGGGCTGGGGTAGAGATCCTGTTAGGGTTCCGATTGGACCTAGGGTTAGGGTTATGTTGAGGGCTAGGGTTAGAGATCCGGTTAGGGTTCCGATTGGACCTAGGGTTAGGGTTATGTTGAGGGCTAGGGTTAGAGATACGGTTAGGGTTCCTATTGGACCTAGGGTTAGGGTTATGTTGAGGGCTAGGGATAGAGATCCAGTTAGGGTTCCGATTGGACATAGGGTTAGGGTTATGTTGAGGGCTAGGATTAGATATCCGGTTAGGGTTCCGATTGGACCTAGGGTTAGGGTTATTTTGAGGGCTAGGGTTAGAGATCCGGTTAGGGTTCCGATTGGACCTAGGATTAGGGTTATGTTGAGGGCGTGGGTTAGATATGCGGTTAGGTTTCCGATTGGACCTAAGGTTAGGGTTATGTTGAGGGCTAGTGTTAGATATCCGTTTTGGGTTCCGATTGGACCAAGGGTTAGGGTTATGTTGAGGGCTAGGTTTAGATATCCGTTTAGGGTTCCGATTGGACCTAGGGTTAGGGTAATGTTGAGGGCTAGGGTTAGAGATCCGGTTAGGGTTCCGATTGGACCTAGGGTTAAGATTATGTTGAGGGCTAGGGTTAGAGATCCGGTTAGGGTTCAGATTGGACCTAGGGTTAGGGTTATGTTGAGGGCTAGGGATCGAGATCCGGTTAGGGTTCTGATTGGACCTAGGGTTAGGGTTATGTTGAGGGCTAGGGTTAGATATCCGTTTTGGGTTCCGATTGGACCTAGGGTTAGGGTTATGTTGAGGGCGAGGGATAGAGTTCCTGTTAGGGTTCCGATTGGACCTAGGGTTAGGGTTATGTTGAGGGCGAGGGGTAGAGTTCCTGTTAGGGTTCCAATTGGACCTAGGGTTAGGGTTATGTTGAGGGCGAGGGTTAGATATCCGGTTAGGTTTCCGATTGGACCTAGGGTTAGGGTTATGTTGAGGGCTAGGGTTAGATATCCGTTTTGGGTTCCGATTGGACCTAGGGTTAGGGTTATGTTGAGGGCTAGGGTTAGAAATCCGGTTAGGGTTCCGATTGGACCTAGGGTTAGGGTTATGTTGAGGGCTAGGTTTAGAGATCCGGTTAGGGTTCCGATAGGACCTACGGTTAGTGTTATTTTGAGGGCGAGGGTTAGAGATCCTGTTAGGGTTCCTATTGGACCTAGGGTTAGGGTTATGTTGAGGGCTAGGGTTAGATATCCGGTTAGGGTTCCGATTGGACCTAGGGTTAGGGTTATGTTGAAGGCGAGGGGTAGAGATCCAGTAAGGGTCCCGATTGGACATAGGGTTAGGGTTATGTTGAGGGCTGGGGTAGAGATCCTGTTAGGGTTCCTATTCTACCTAGGGTTAGGGTTATGTTGAGGGCTAGGGTTAGAAATCCAGTTAGGGTTCCGATTGGACCTAGGGTTAGGGTTATGTTGAGGGCTAGGGTTAGAGATCCGGTTAGGGTTCCGATTGGACCTAGGGTTAAGTTTATGTTGAGGACTAGGGTTAGAGATCCGGTTAGGGTTCCGATTAGACCTAGTGTTAGGATTATGTTGATGGCTAGGGTTAGAGATCCGGTTAGGGTTCCGATTGAACCTAGGGTTAGGGTTATGTTGAGGGCTAGGGTTAGCTATCCGGTTAGGGTTACGATTGGACCTAGGGTTAGGGTTATTTTGAGGACTAGGGTTAGAGATCCGGTTAGGGTTCCGATTGGACCTAGGGTTAGGGTTATGTTGAGGGCTAGGGTTAGCTATCCGGTTAGGGTTCCGATTGGACCTAGGGTTAAGTTTATGTTGAGGACTAGGGTTAGAGATCCGGTTAGGGTTCCGATTGAACCTAGGGTTAGGGTTATGTTGAGGGCTAGGGTTAGCTATCCGGTTAGGGTTCCGATTGGACCTAGGGTTAAGTTTATGTTGAGGACTAGGGTTAGAGATCCGGTTAGGGTTCCGATTGGACCTAGTGTTAGGATTATGTTGATGGCTAGGGTTAGAGATCCGGTTAGGGTTCCGATTGAACCTAGGGTTAGGGTTATGTTGAGGGCTAGGGTTAGCTATCCGGTTAGGGTTACGATTGGACCTAGGGTTAGGGTTATTTTGAGGGCTAGGGTTAGAGATCCGGTTAGGGTTCCGATTGGACCTAGGGTTAGGGTTATGTTGAGGGCGTGGGTTAGATATGCGGTTAGGTTTCCGATTGGACCTAGGGTTAGGGTTATGTTGAGGGCTAGTGTTAGATATCCGTTTTGGGTTCCGATTGGAACAAGGGTTAGGGTTATGTTGAGGGCTAGGTTTAGATATCCGTTTAGGGTTCCGATTGGACCTAGGGTTAGGGTAATGTTGAGGGCTAGGGTTAGAGATCCGGTTAGGGTTCCGATTGGACCTAGGGTTAAGGTTATGTTGAGGGCTAGGGTTAGAGATCCGGTTAGGGTTCAGATTGGACCTAGGGTTAGGGCTATGTTGAGGGCTAGGGTTAGATATCCGGTTAGGGTTCCGATTGGACCTAGGGTTAGGGTTATGTTGAGGGCTAGGGTTAGATATCCGGTTAGGGTTCCGATTGGACCTAGGGTTAGGGTTATGTTGAAGGCTAGGTTTAGAGTTCCGGTTAGAGTTCCGATGGGACCTAGGGTTAGGGTTATGTTGAGGGCGAGGGGTAGAGATCCGGTTAGGGTTCCGATTGGACCTAGGGTTAGGGATATGTTGAGGGCTAGGGATAGAGATCCGGTTAGGGTTCCGATTGGACCTAGGGTTAGGGTTATGTTAGGGCTAGGGTTAGATATCCGTTTTGGGTTCCGATTGGACCTAGGGTTAGGTTTATGTTGAGTGCTAGGGTTAGAGATCCGGTTAGGGTTCCGATTGGACCTAGGGTTAGGGTTATGTTGAGGGCGAGGGTTAGAGATCCGGTTAGGGTTCCGATTGGACCTAGGGTTTAGGTTATGTTTAGGGCTAGGGTTAGAGATCTGGTTAGGGTTCCGATTGGACCTAGGGTTAGGGTTATGTTGAGAGCTAGGGTTAGAGATCCGGTTAGAGTTCCTATTGGACCTAGGGTTAGGGTTATGTTGAGGGCTGGGGTAGAGATCCTGTTAGGGTTCCGATTGGACCTAGGGTTAGGGTTATGTTGAGGGCTGGGTTAGAGATCCAGTTATGGTTCCGATTGGACCTAGGGTTAGGGTTATGTTGAGGGCTAAGGTTAGAGATCCGGTTAGGGTTCCGATTGGACCTAGTGTTAGGGTTATGTTGAGGGCTAGGGTTAGAGATCCGGTTAGGGTTCAGATTGGACCTAGGGTTAGGGTTATGTTGAGGGCTAGGGATAGAGATCCGGTTAGGGTTCCGATTTGACCTAGGGTTAGGGTTATGTTGAGGGCTAGGGTTAGATATCCGGTTAGGGTTCCGATTGGACCTAGGATTAGGGTTATGTTGAGGGCTAGGGTTAGAGATCCTGTTAGGGTTCCGATTGGACCTAGGGTTAGGGTTATGTTGAGGGCTAGGGTTAGATATCCGTTTAGGGTTCCGATTGGACCTAGGGTTAGGGTTATGTTGAGAGCTAGGGTTAGAGATTCGGTTAGGGTTCCTATTGGACCTAGGGTTAGGGTTATGTTGAGGGCTAGGTTTAGAGAACCGGTTAGGGTTCCGATTGGACCTAGGGTTAGGGTTATTTTGAGGGCTAGGGTTAGAGATCCGGTTAGGGTTCCGATTGGACCTAGGGTTAGGGTTATGTTGAGGGCGTGGTTTAGATATGTGGTTAGGTTTCCGATTGGACCTAGGGTTAGGGTTATGTTGAGGGCTAGTGTTAGATATCCGTTTTGGGTTCCGATTGGACCAAGGGTTAGGGTTATGTTGAGGGCTAGGTTTAGATATCCGTTTAGGGTTCCGATTGGACCTAGGGTTAGGGTAATGTTGAAGGCTAGGGTTAGAGATCCGGTTAGGGTTCCGATTGGACCTAGGGTTAAGGTTATGTTGAGGGCTAGGGTTAGAGATCCGGTTAGGGTTCAGATTGGACCTAGGGTTAGGGCTATGTTGAGGGCTAGGGTTAGATATCCGGTTAGGTTTCCGATTGGACCTAGGGTTAGGGTTATGTTGAGGGCTAGGGTTAGATATCCGGTTAGGGTTCCGAATGGACCTAGGGTTAGGGTTATGTTGAAGGCTAGGTTTAGAGTTCCGGTTAGAGTTCCGATGGGACCTAGGGTTAGGGTTATGTTGAGGGCGAGGGGTAGAGATCCGGTTAGGGTTCCGATTGGACCTAGGGTTAGGGATATTTTGAGGGCTAGGGTTAGAGATCCTGTTAGGGTTCCGATTGGACCTAGGGTTAGGGTTATGTTAGGGCTAGGGTTAGATATCCGTTTTGGGTTCCGATTGGACCTAGGGTTAGGGTTATGTTGAGGGCTAGGGTTAGAGATCCGGTTAGGGTTCCGATAGGACCTAGGGTTAGTGTTATGTTGAGGGCGAGGGTTAGATATCCGGTTAGGGTTCCGATTGGACCTAGGGTTAACGTTATGTTGAGGACTAGGGTTAGAGATCCGGTTAGGGTTCCGATTGGACCTAGGGTTAACGTTATGTTGAGGACTAGGGTTAGAGATCCGGTTAGGGTTCCGATTGGACCTAGTGTTAGGGTTATGTTGAGGGCTAGGGTTAGAGATCCGGTTAGGGTTCCGATTGGACCTAGGCTTAGGGATATGTTGAGGGCTAGGGATAAAGATACGGTTAGGGTTCCGATTGGACCTAGGGTTAAAGTTATTTTGAGGGCTAGGGTTAGATATCCGGTTAGGGTTCCGATTGGACCTAGGGTTAGGGTTATTTTGAGGGCTAGGGTTAGAGATCTGGTTAGGGTTCCGATTGGACCTAGGGTTAGGGTTATGTTGAGGGCGTGGGTTAGATATGCGGTTAGGTTTCCGATTGGACCTAGGGTTAGGGTTATGTTGAGGGCTAGGGTTAGATATCCGTTTTGGGTTCCGATTGGACCTAGGGTTAGGGTTATGTTGAGGGCTAGGTTTAGATATCCGTTTAGGGTTCCGATTGGACCTAGGGTTAGGGTTATGTTCAGGGCTAGGGTTAGAGATCCGGTTAGGGTTCAGATTGGACCTAGGGTTAGGGTTATGTTCAGGGCTAGGGTTAGAGATCCGGTTAGGGTTCCGATTGGACCTAGGGTTAGGGTTATGTTCAGGGCTAGGGTTAGAAATCCGGTTAGGGTTCCGATTGGACCTAGGGTTAGGGTTATGTTGAGGGCTAGGTTTAGATATCCGTTTAGGGTTCCGATTGGACCTAGGGTTAGGGTTATGTTTAGGGCTAGGGTTAGAGATCCGGTTAGGGTTCCTATTGGACCTAGGGTTAGGGTTATGTTGAGGGCTAGGGTTAGATATCCGGTTAGGGTTCCGATTGGACCAAGGGTTAGGGTTATGTTGAGGGCGAGGTGTAGAGATCCGGTTAGGGTTCCGATTGGACCTAGGGTTAGGGTTATGTTGAGGGCTAGGGTTAGAAATCCGGTTAGGGTTCCGATTGGACCTAGGGTTAGGGTTATGTTGAGGGCTAGGGTTAGATATCCGGTTAGGGTTCCGATTGGACCTAGGGTTAGGGTTATGTTGAGGGGAGGGTTAGATATCCGTTTTGGGTTCCGATTGGACCTAGGGTTAGGGTTATGTTGAGGGCGAGGGATAGAGTTCCTGTTAGGGTTCCGATTGGACCTAGGGTTAGGGTTATGTTGAGGGCGAGGGGTAGAGTTCCTGTTAGGGTTCCGATTGGACCTAGGGTTAGGGTTATGTTGAGGGCGAGGGTTAGATATCCGGTTAGGTTTCCGATTGGACCTAGGGTTAGGGTTATGTTGAGGGCTAGGGTTAGATATCCGTTTTGGGTTCCGATTGGACCTAGGGTTAGGGTTATGTTGAGGGCTAGGGTTAGATATCCGGTTAGGGTTCCGATTGGACCAAGGGTTAGGGTTATGTTGAGGGCGAGGGGTAGAGATCCGGTTAGGGTTCCGATTGGACCTAGGGTTAGGGTTATGTTGAGGGCGAGGGGTAGAGATCCAGTAAGGGTTCCGATTGTACCTAGGGTTAGGGTTATGTTGAGGGCTGGGGTAGAGATCCTGTTAGGGTTCCGATTGGACCTAGGGTTAGGGTTATGTTGAGGGCTGGGTTAGAAATCCAGTTATGGTTCCGATTGGACCTAGGGTTAGGGTTATGTTGAGGGCTAGGGTTAGAGATCCGGTTAGGGTTCCGATTGGACCTAGTGTTAGGGTTATGTTGAGGGCTAGGGTTAGAGATCCGGTTAGGGTTCAGATTGGACCTAGGGTTAGGGTTATGTTGAGGGCTAGGGATACAGATCCGGTTAGGGTTCCGATTGGACCTAGGGTTAGGGTTATGTTGAGGACTAGGGTTAGATATCCTGTTAGGGTTCCGATTGGACCTAGGGTTAGGGTTATGTTGAGGGCTAGGGTTAGAGATCCAGTTATGGTTCCGATTGGACCTAGGGTTAGGGTTATGTTGAGGGCTAGGGTTAGAGATCCGGTTAGGGTTCCGATTGGACCTAGGGTTAAGGTTATGTTGAGGACTAGGGTTAGAGATCCGGTTAGGGTTCCGATTGGACCTAGGGTTAGGGTTATGTTGAGGGCTAGGGTTAGAGATCCGGTTAGGGTTTAGATGGACCTAGGGTTAGGGTTATGTTGAGGGCTAGGCTTAGATATCCGGTTAGGGTTCCGATTGGGCCTAGGGTTAGGGTTATATTGAGGGCTAGGGTTAGAGGTGCGGTTAGAGTTCCGATTGGACCTAGGGTTAGGGTTATGTGGTGGGCGAGGGGTTGAGATCCGGTTAGGGTTCCGATTGGACCTAGGGTTAGGGTTATGTTGAGGGCTAGGTTTAGAGATCCGGTTAGGGTTACGATTGGACCAAGGGTTAGGGTTATGTTGAGGGCGAGGGGTAGAGATCTGGTTAGGGTTCCGATTGGACCTAGGGTTAGGGTTATGTTGAGGTCGAGGGGTAGAGATCCAGTAAGGGTTCCGATTGGACCTAGGGTTAGGGTTATGTTGATGGCTGGGGTAGAGATCCTGTTAGGGTTCCGAATGGACCTAGGGTTAGGGTTATGTTGAGGGCTAGGGTTAGAAATCCAGTTAGGGTTCCGATTGGACCTAGGGTTAGGGATTTGTTGAGGGCTAGGGATAGAGATCCGGTTAGGGTTCCGATTGGACCTAGGGTTAGGGTTATGTTGAGGGCTAGGGTTAGATATCCGGTTCGGGTTCCGATTGGACCTAGGGTTAGGGTTATGTTGAGGGCTAGGTTTAGAGATCAGGTTAGGGTTCCGATTGGACCTAGGGTTAGGGATATGTTGAGGGCTAGGGATAAAGATCCGGTTAGGGTTCCGATTGGACCTAGGGTTAGGGTTATGTTGAGGGCTAGGGTTAGACATCCGTTTTGGGATCCGATTCGACCTAGGGTTAGGGTTATGTTGAGGGCTAGGGTTAGAGATCCGGTTAGGGTTCTGATTGGACCTAGGGTTAGGGTTATGTTGAGGGCGAGGGTTAGAGATCCGGTTACGGATCCGATTGGACCTAGGGTTAGGGTTATGTTGAGGGCTAGGGTTAGAGATCTGGTTAGGGTTCCGATTGGACCTAGGGTTAGGGTTATGTTGAGAGCTAGGGTTAGAGATCCGGTTAGGGTTCCGATTGGACCTAGCGTTAGGGTTATCTTGAGGGCTAGGGTTAGATATCGGTTTTGGGTTCCGATTCGACCTAGGGTTAGGGTTATGTTGAGGGCTAGGGTTAGAGATCCGGTTAGGGTTCTGATTGGACCTAGGGTTAGGGTTATGTTGAGGGCGAGGGTTAGAGATCCGGTTAGGGATCCGATTGGACCTAGGGTTAGGGTTATGTTGAGGGCTAGGGTTAGAGATCTGGTTAGGGTTCCGATTGGACCTAGGGTTAGGGTTATGTTGAGAGCTAGGGTTAGAGATCCGGTTAGGGTTCCGATTGGACCTAGCGTTAGGGTTATCTTGAGGGCTAGGGTTAGATATCCGTTTAGGTTTCCGATTGGACCTAGGGTTAAGGTTATGTTGAGGGCTAGGGTTTGAGATCCGGTTAGGGTTCCGATTGGACCTAGGGTTAGGGTTATGTTGAGGGCTAGGGTTAGAGATCCGGTTAGGGTTTAGATGGACCTAGGGTTAGGGTTATGTTGAGGGCTAGGCTTAGATATCCGGTTAGGGTTCCGATTGGGCCTAGGGTTAGGGTTATATTGAGGGCTAGGGTTAGAGGTGCGGTTAGAGTTCCGATTGGACCTAGGGTTAGGGTTATGTGGTGGGCGAGGGGTTGAGATCCGGTTAGGGTTCCGATTGGACCTAGGGTTAGGGTTATGTTGAGGCCTAGGGTTAGAGATCCGGTTAGGGTTCCGATTGGACCTAGGGTTAGGGATATGTTGAGGGCTAGGGATAGAGATCCGGTTAGGGTTCCGTTTGGACCTAGGGTTAGGGTTATGTTGAGGGCTAGGGTTAGATATCCGGTTAGGGTTCCGATTGGACCTAGGGTTAGGGTTATTTTGAGGGCTAGGGTTAGAGATCCGTTTAGGGTTCCGATTGGACCGAGGGGTAGGGTTATGTTGAGGGCGAGGGTTAGATATCCGGTTAGGTTTCCGATTGGACCTAGGGTTAGGGTTATGTTGAGGGCTAGGGTTAGATATCCGTTTTGGGTTCCGATTGGACCTAGGGTTAGGGTTATATTGAGGGCTAGGGTTAGAGATCCGGTTAGGGTTCCGATTGGACCTAGGGTTAGGGTTATGTTGAGGGCTAGGTTTAGAGATCCGGTTAGTGTTCCGATAGGACCTAGGGTTAGTGTTATGTTGAGGGCGAGGGTTAGAGATCCGGTTAGGGTTCCGATTGGACCTAGGATTAGGGTTATGTTTAGGGCTAGGGTTAGAGATCTGGTTAGGGTTCCGATTGGACCTAGGGTTAGGGTTATGTTGAGAGCTAGGGTTAGAGATCCCGTTAGGGTTCCTATTGGACCTAGGGTTAGGGTTATGTTGAGGGGTACGGTTAGATATCCGGTTAGGGTTCCGATTGAACCAAGGGTTAGGGTTATGTTGAGGGCGATGGGTAGAGATCCCGTTAGGGTTCCGATTGGACCTAGGGTTAGGGTTATGTTGAGCGCGAGGGGTAGAGATCCAGTAAGGGTTCCGATTGGACCTACGGTTAGGGTTATGTTGAGGGCTGGGGTAGAGATCCTGTTAGGGTTCCGATTGGACCTAGGGTAAGGGTTATGTTGAGGGCTAGGGTTAGAAATCCAGTTAGGGTTCCGATTGGACCTAGGGTTAGGGTTATGTTGAGGGCTAGGGTTAGAGATCCGGTTAGGGTTCCGATTGGACCTAGGGTTAAGGTTATGTTGAGGACTAGGGTTAGAGATCCGGTTAGGGTTCCGATTGGACCTAGTGTTAGGGTTATGTTGAGGGCTAGTTTTAGAGATCCGGTTAGGGTTCCGATTGGACCTAGGGTTAGGGATATGTTGAGGGCTAGGGATAAAGATCCGGTTAGGGTTCCCATTGGACCTAGGGTTAGGGTTATGTTGAGGGCTATGGTTAGATATCTGGTTAGTGTTCCGATTGGACCTAGGGTTAGGGTTATTTTGAGGGCTAGGGTTAGAGATCCGGTTAGGGTTCCGATTGGACCTAGGGTTAGGGTTATGTTGAGGGCGTGGGTTAGATATGCGATTAGGTTTCCGATTGGACCTAGGGTTAGTGTTATGTTGAGGGCTAGGGTTAGATATCCGTTTTGGGTTCCGATTGGAACTAGGGTTAGGGTTATGTTGAGGGCTAGGTTTAGATATCCGTTTAGGATTCCGATTGGACCTAGGGTTTGGGTTATGTTTAGGGCTAGGGTTAGAGATCCGGTTAGGGTTCCGATTGGACCTAGGGTTAAGGTTATGTTGAGGGCTAGGGTTAGAGATCCGGTTAGGGTTCACATTGGACCTAGGGTTAGGGTTATGTTGAGGGCTAGGGTTAGAGATCCGGTTAGGGTTCCGATTGGACCTAGGGTTAGGGTTATGTTGAGGGCTAGGGATAGAGATCCGGTTAGGGTTCCGATTGGACCTAGGGTTAGGGTTATGTTGAGGGCTAGGGTTTGATATCCGGTTAGGGTTCCGATTGGACCTAGGGTTAGGATTATGTTGAGGGCTAGGTTTAGAGTTCCGGTTAGAGTTCCGATTGGACCTAGGGTTAGGGTTATGTTGAGGGCGAGGGGTAGAGATCCGGTTAGGGTTCCAATTGGACCTAGGGTTAGGGTTATGTTGTGGGCTAGGGTTAGGTATTCGGTTAGGGTTCCGATTGGACCAAGGGTTAGAGTTATGTTGAGGGCGAGGGGTAGAGATCCAGTAAGGGTTCCGATTGGACCTTGGGTTAGGGTTATGTTGAGGGCTGGGGTAGAGATCCTGTTAGGGTTCCGATTGGACCTAGGGTTAGGGTTATGTTGAGGGCTAGGGTTAGAGATCCGGTTAGGGTTCCGATTGGACCTAGGGTTAGGGTTATGTTGAGGGCTAGGGTTAGAGATCCCGTTAGGGTTGCGATTGGACCTAGGGTTAAGGTTATGTTGAGGGCTAGGGTTAGAGATCCGGTTAGGGTTTCCAATTGGACCTAGGGTTAGGGTTATGTTGAGGCCTAGGGTTAGAGATCCGGTTAAGGTTCCGATTGGACCTAGGGTTAGGGATATGTTGAGGGCTAGGGATAGAGATCCGGTTAGGGTTCCGATTGGACCTAGGGTTAGGATTATGTTGAGGGCTAGGGTTAGAGATCCGGTTAGGGTTACGATTATACTAAGGGTTAGGGTTATGTTGAGGGCGAGGGGTAGAGATCCGGTTAGGATTCCGATTGGACCTAGGGTTAGGGTTATGTTGAGGGCGAGGGGTAGAGATCCAGTAAGGGTTCCGATTGGACCTAGGGTTAGGGTTATGTTGAGGGCTGGGGTAGAGATCCTGTTAGGGTTCCGATTGGACCTAGGGTTAGGGTTATGTTGAGGGCTAGGGTTAGAAATCCAGTTAGGGTTCCGGTTGGACCTAGGGTTAGGGTTATGTTGAGGGCTAGAGATAGAGATCCGGTTAGGGTTCCGATTGGACCTAGGGTTAAGGTTATGTTGAGGACTAGGGTTAGAGATCCGGTTAGGGTTCCGATTGGACCTAGTGTTAGGATTATGTTGAGGGCTAGGGTTAGAGATCCGGTTAGGGTTCCGATTGAACCTAGGGTTAGGGATATGTTGAGGGCTAGGGATAAAGATCTGGTTAGGGTTCCGATTGGACCTAGGGTTAGGGTTATGTTGAGGGCTAGGGTTAGAAATCCAGTTAGGGTTCCGATTGGACCTAGGGTTAGGGTTATGTTGAGGGCTAGGGTTAGAGATCCGGTTAGGATTCCGAATGGACCTAGGGTTAAGGTTATGTTGAGGGCGTGGGTTAGATATGCGGTTCGGTTTCCGATTGGACCTAGGGTTAGGGTTATGTTGAGGGCTAGGGTTAGATATCCGTTTTGGGTTCCGATTGGACCAAGGGTTAGGGTTATGTTGAGGGCTAGGTTTAGATATCCGTTTAGGGTTCCGATTGGACCTAGGGTTAGTGTTATGTTGAGGGCTAGGGTTAGAGATCCGGTTAGGGTTCAGATTGGACCTAGGGTTAGGGTTATGTTCAGGGCTAGGGTTAGATATCCGGTTACGGTTCCGATTGGACCTAGGGTTATTGTTATGTTGAGGGCTAGGGTTAGATATCCGGTTAGGGTTCCGATTGGACCTAGGGTTAGGGTTATTTTGAGGGCTAGGGTTAGAGATTCGTTTAGGGTTCCGATTGGACCGAGGGATAGGGTTATGTTGAGGGCGAGGGTTAGATATCCGGTTAGGTTTCCGATTGGACCTAGGGTTAGGGTTATGTTGAGGGCTAGGGTTAGATATCCGTTTTGGGTTCCGATTGGACCTAGGGTTAGGGTTATATTGAGGGCTAGGGTTAGAGATCCGGTTAGGGTTCCGATTTGACCTAGGGTTAGGGTTATGTTGAGGGCTAGGTTTAGAGATCCGGTTAGGGTTCCGATAGGACCTAGGGTTAGGGTTATGTTGAGGGCTACGGTTAGATATCCGGTTAGGGTTCCGATTGAACCAAGGGTTAGGGTTATGTTGAGGGCGATGGGTAGAGATCCCGTTAGGGTTCCGATTGGACCTAGCGTTAGGGTTATGTTGAGGGCGAGGGGTAGAGATCCAGTAAGGGTTCCGATTGGACCTAGGGTTAGGGTTATGTTGAGGGCTGGGGTAGAGATCCTGTTCGGGTTCCGATTGGACCTAGGGTAAGGGTTATGTTGAGGGCTAGGGTTAGAAATCCAGTTAGGGTTCCGATTGGACCTAGGGTTAGGGTTATGTTGAGGGCTAGGGTTAGAGATCCGGTTAGGGTTCCGATTGGACCTAGGGTTACGGTTATGTTGAGGACTAGGGTTAGAGATCCGGTTAGGGTTCCGATTGGACCTAGTGTTAGGGTTATGTTGAGGGCTAGTTTTAGAGATCCGGTTAGGGTTCCGATTGGACCTAGGGTTAGGGATATGTTGAGGGCTAGGGATAAAGATCCGGTTAGGGTTCCCATTGGACCTAGGGTTAGGGTTATGTTGAGGGCTATGGTTAGATATCTGGTTAGTGTTCCGATTGGACCTAGGGTTAGGGTTATTTTGAGGGCTAGGGTTAGAGATCCGGTTAGGGTTCCGATTGGACCTAGGGTTAGGGTTATGTTGAGGGCGTGGGTTAGATATGCGGTTAGGTTTCCGATTGGACCTAGGGTTAGTGTTATGTTGAGGGCTAGGGTTAGATATCCGTTTTGGGTTCCGATTGGAACTAGGGTTAGGGTTATGTTGAGGGCTAGGTTTAGATATCCGTTTAGGATTCCGATTGGACCTAGGGTTAGGGTTATGTTTAGGGCTAGGGTTAGAGATCCGGTTAGGGTTCAGATTGGACCTAGGTTAGGGTTATGTTGAGGGCTAGGGTTAGAGATCCGGTTAGGGTTCCGATTGGACCTAGGGTTAAGGTTATGTTGAGGGCTAGGGTTAGAGATCCGGTTAGGGTTCAGATTGGACCTAGGTTAGGGTTATGTTGAGGGCTAGGGTTAGAGATCCGGTTAGGGTTCCGATTGGACCTAGGGTTAGGGTTATGTTGAGGGCTAGGGATAGAGATCCGGTTAGGGTTCCGATTGGACCTAGGGTTAGGGTTATGTTGAGGGCTAGGGTTTGATATCCGGTTAGGGTTCCGATTGGACCTAGGGTTAGGATTATGTTGAGGGCTAGGTTTAGAGTTCCGGTTAGAGTTCCGATTGGACCTAGGGTTAGGGTTATGTTGAGGGCGAGGGGTAGAGATCCGGTTAGGGTTCCAATTGGACCTAGGGTTAGGGTTATGTTGTGGGCTAGGGTTAGGTATTCGGTTAGGGTTCCGATTGGACCAAGGGTTAGAGTTATGTTGAGGGCGAGGGGTAGAGATCCAGTAAGGGTTCCGATTGGACCTTGGGTTAGGGTTATGTTGAGGGCTGGGGTAGAGATCCTGTTAGGGTTCCGATTGGACCTAGGGTTAGGGTTATGTTGAGGGCTAGGGTTAGAGATCCGGTTAGGGTTCCGATTGGACCTAGGGTTAGGGTTATGTTGAGGGCTAGGGTTAGAGATCCCGTTAGGGTCGCGATTGGACCTAGGGTTAAGGTTATGTTGAGGGCTAGGGTTAGAGATCCGGTTAGGGTTTCCAATTGGACCTAGGGTTAGGGTTATGTTGAGGCCTAGGGTTAGAGATCCGGTTAAGGTTCCGATTGGACCTAGGGTTAGGGATATGTTGAGGGCTAGGGATAGAGATCCGGTTAGGGTTCCAATTGGACCTAGGGTTAGGTTTATGTTGAGGGCTAGGGTTAGAGATCCGGTTAGGGTTACGATTATACTAAGGGTTAGGGTTATGTTGAGGGCGAGGGGCAGAGATCCGGTTAGGATTCCGATTGGACCTAGGGTTAGGGTTATGTTGAGGGCGAGGGGTAGAGATCCAGTAAGGGTTCCGATTGGACCTAGGGTTAGGGTTATGTTGAGGGCTGGGGTAGAGATCCTGTTAGGGTTCCGATTGGACCTAGGGTTAGGGTTATGTTGAGGGCTAGGGTTAGAAATCCAGTTAGGGTTCCGGTTGGACCTAGGGTTAGGGTTATGTTGAGGGCTAGAGATAGAGATCCGGTTAGGTTTCCGATTGGACCTAGGGTTAAGGTTATGTTGAGGACTAGGGTTAGAGATCCGGTTAGGGTTCCGATTGGACCTAGGGTTAGGGTTATGTTGAGGCCTAGGGTTAGAGATCCGGTTAGGGTTCCGAATGGACCTAGGGTTAAGGTTATGTTGATGGCGTGGGTTAGATATGCGGTTCGGTTTCCGATTGGACCTAGGGTTAGGGTTATGTTGAGGGCTAGGGTTAGATATCCGTTTTGGGTTCCGATTGGACCAAGGGTTAGGGTTATGTTGAGGGCTAGGTTTAGATATCCGTTTAGGGTTCCGATTGGACCTAGGGTTAGTGTTATGTTGAGGGCTAGGGTTAGAGATCCGGTTAGGGTTCAGATTGGACCTAGGGTTAGGGTTATGTTCAGGGCTAGGGTTAGATATCCGGTTACGGTTCCGATTGGACCTAGGGTTATTGTTATGTTGAGGGCTAGGGTTAGATATCCGGTTAGGGTTCCGATTGGACCTAGGGTTAGGGTTATTTTGAGGGCTAGGGTTAGAGATCCGTTTAGGGTTCCGATTGGACCGAGGGATAGGGTTATGTTGAGGGCGAGGGTTAGATATCCGGTTAGGTTTCCGATTGGACCTAGGGTTAGGGTTATGTTGAGGGCTAGGGTTAGATATCCGTTTTGGGTTCCGATTGGACCTAGGGTTAGGGTTATATTGAGGGCTAGGGTTAGAGATCCGGTTAGGGTTCCGATTTGACCTAGGGTTAGGGTTATGTTGAGGGCTAGGTTTAGAGATCCGGTTAGGGTTCCGATAGGACCTAGGGTTAGTGTTATGTTGAGGGCGAGGGTTAGAGATCCGGTTAGGGTTCCGATTGGACCTAGGGTTAGGGTTATGTTTAGGGCTAGGGTTAGAGATCTGGTTAGGGTTCCGATTGGACCTAGGGTTAGGGTTATGTTGAGAGCTAGGGTTAGAGATCCCGTTAGGGTTCCTATTGGACCTAGGGTTAGGGTTATGTTGAGGGCTAGGGTTAGATATCCGGTTAGGGTTCCGATTGGACCAAGGGTTAGGTTTATGTTGAGGGCGAGGGGTAGAGATCCGGTTAGGGTTCCGATTGGATCTAGGGATAGGGTTATGTTGAGGGCGAGGGGTAGAGATCCAGTAAGGTTTTCGATTGGACCTAGGGTTAGGGTTATGTTGAGGGCTGGGGTAGAGATCCTGTTAGGGTTCCGATTGGACCTAGGGTTAGGGTTATGTTGAGGGCTAGGGTTAGAAATCCAGTTAGGGTTCCGATTGGACCTAGGGTTAGGGTTATGTTGAGGGCTAGGGTTAGAGATCCGGTTAGGGTTCCGATTGGACCTAGGGTTAAGGTTATGTTGAGGACTAGGGTTAGAGATCCGGTTAGGGTTCCGATTGGACCTAGTGTTAGGGTTATGTTGAGGGCTAGGGTTAGAGATCCGGTTAGGGTTCCGATTGGATCTAGGGTAGGGTTATTTGAGGGCTAGGGTGAGATATCCGGTTAGGGTTCCGATTGGACCTAGGGTTAGGGATATGTTGAGGGCTAGGGATAAAGATAAGGTTAGGGTTCCGATTGGACCTAGGGTTAGTGTTATGTTGAGGGCTAGGGTTAGATATCTGGTTAGGGTTCCGATTGGACCTAGGGTTAGGGTTATTTTGAGGGCTAGGGTTAGAGATCCGGTTAGGGTTCCGATTGTACCTAGGGTTAGGGTTATGTTGAGGGCGTGGGTTAAATATGCGGTTAGGTTTCCGATTGGACCTAGGGTTAGGGTTATGTTGAGGGCTAGGGTTAGATATCCGTTTTGGGTTCCGATTGGACCTAGGGTTAGGGTTATGTTGAGGGCTAGGTTTAGATATCCGTTTAGGGTTCCGATTGGATCTAGGGTTAGGGTTATGTTGAGGGCTAGGGTTAGAGTTCCGGTTAGGGTTCCGATTGGACCATCTGTTAAGGTTATGTTGAGGGCTAGGGTTAGAGATCCGGTTAGGGTTCAGATTGGACCTAGGGTTAGGGTTATGTTGAGGGCTAGGGTTAGAGATCCGGTTAGGGTTCCGATTGGACCTAGGGTTAGGGTTATGTTGAGGGCTAGGGATAGAGATCCGGTTAGGGTTCCGATTGGACCTAAGGTTAGGTTTATGTTGAGGGCTAGGGTTAGATATCCGCTTAGGGTTCCGATTGGACCTAGGGTTAGGGTTATGTTGAGGGGTAGGTTTAGATTTCCGGTTAGAGTTCCGATTGGACCTAGGGTTAGGGTTATGTTGAGGGCGAGGGGTAGAGATCCGGTTAGGGTTCCGATTGGACCTAGGATTAGGGTTATGTTGTGGGCTAGGGTTAGGTATTCGGTTAGGGTTCCGATTGGACCAAGGGTTAGAGTTATGTTGAGGGTGAGGGGTAGAGATCCAGTAAGGGTTCCGATTGGACCTTGGGTTAGGGTTATGTTGAGGACTGGGGTAGAGATCCAGTTAGGGTTCCGATTGGAACTAGGGTTAGGGTTATGTTGAGGGCTAGGGTTAGAGATCTGGTTAGGGTTCCGATTGGACCTAGGGTTAGGGTTATGTTGAGGGCTAGGTTTAGAGATCCCGTTAGGGTTGCGATTGGACCTAGGGTTAAGGTTATGTTGAGGGCTAGGGTTAGATATGCGGTTAGGATTCCGATTGGACCTAGGGTTAGGGTTATTTTGAGGGGTAGGTTTAGAGATCCGGTTAGGGTTCCGATTGGACCTAGGGTTAGGGTTATGTTGAGGGCGTGGGTTAGATATGCGGTTAGGTTTCCGATTGGACCTAGGGTTAGGGTTATGTTGAGGGCTAAGGTTATATATCCGTTTTGGGTTCCGATTGGACCAAGGGTTAGGGTTATGTTGAGGGCTAGGTTTAGATATCCGTTTAGGGTTCCGATTGGACCTAGGGTTAGGATTATGTTGAGGGCTAGGGTTAGAGATCCGCTTAGGGTTCCGATTGGACCTAGGGTTAAGGTTATGTTGAGGGCTAGGGTTAGAGATCCGGTTAGGGTTCAGATTGGACCTAGGGTTAGGGTTATGTTCAGGGCTAGGGTTAGATATCCGGTTAGGGTTCCGATTGGACCTAGGGTTAGGGTTATGTTGAGGGCTAGGGTTAGAGATCCGGTTAGGGTTCCTATTGGACCTAGGGTTAGGGTTATGTTGAGGGCTAGGTTTACAGTTGCGGTTAGAGTTCCGATTGGACCTAGGGTTAGGGATATGTTGAGGGCTAGGGATAGAGATCCGGTTAGGGTTCCGATTGGACCTAGGGTTAGGGTTATGTTGAGGGCTAGGGTTAGATATCCGTTTTGGGTTCCGATTGGACCTAGGGTTAGGGTTATGTTGAGAGCTAGGGTTAGTGATCCGGTTAGGGTTCCGATTGGACCTAGGGTTAGGGTTATGTTGAGGGCTAGGTTTAGAGATCCGGTTAGGGTTCCGATAGGACCTAGGGTTAGTGTTATGTTGAGGGCGAGGGTTAGGGATCCGGTTAGGGTTCCGATTGGACCTAGGGTTAGGGTTATGTTTAGGGCTAGGGTTAGAGATCTGGTTAGGGTTCCATTTGGACCTAGGGTTAGGCTTATGTTGAGAGCTAGGGTTAGAGATTAGGTTAGGGTTCCTATTGGACCTAGGGTTAGGGTTATGTTGAGGGCTAGGGTTAGATATCTGGTTAGGGTTCCGATTGGACCTAGGGTTAGGGATATGTTGAGGGCTAGGGATAAAGATCGGGTTAGGCTTCCGATTGGATCTAGGGTTAGGGTTATGTTGAGGGCTAGGGTTAGAGATCCGGTTAGGGTTCCATTGGACCTAGGGTTAGGGTTATTTTGAGGGCTAGGGTTAGAGATCCAGTTAGGGTTCCGATTGGACCTAGGGTTAGGGTTATGTTGAGGGCGTGGGTTAGATATGCGGTTAGGTTTCCGATTGGACCTAGGGTTAGGGTTATGTTGAGGGCTAGGGTTAGAGATCCGGTTAGGGTTCCGATTGGACCTAGGGTTAAGGTTATGTTGAGGGCTAGGGTTAGAGATCCGGTTAGGGTTCCGATTGGACCTAGGGTTAGGGTTATGTTGAAGGCTAGGGTTAGATATTCGGTTAGGGTTCTGATTGGACCAAGGGTTAGAGTTATGTAGAGGGCGAGGGGTAGAGATCCGTTTAGGGTTCCGATTGGACCTAGGGTTAGGGTTATGTTGAGGGCGAGGGGTAGAGATCCAGTATGGGTTCCGATTGGACCTAGGGTTAGGGTTATGTTGAGGGCTGGGGTATAGATCCTGTTAGGGTTCCGATTGGACCTAGGGTTACGGTTATGTTGAGGGCTAGGGTTAGAGATCCGGTTAGGGTTCCGATTGGACCTAGGGTTAGGGTTATGTTGAGGGCTAGGGTTAGAGATCCGGTTAGGGTTCCGATTGGACCTAGGGTTAAGGTTATGTTGAGGGCTAGGGATAGAGATCCGGTTAGGGTTCCGATTGGACCTAGGGTTAGGGTTTTGTTGAGGGCTAGGGTTAGATATCCGGTTAGGGTTCCGATTAGGCCTAGGGTTAGGGTTAAGTTGAGGGCTAGGGTTAGAAGTGTGGTTAGAGTTCCGATTGGACCTAGGGTTAGGGTTATGTGGAGGGCGAGGGGTAGAGATCCGGTTAGGGTTCCGATTGGACCTAGGGTTAGGGTTACGTTGAGGGCTGGGTAGAGATCCTGTTAGGGTTCCGATTGGACCTAGGATTAAGGTTATGTTGAGGGCTAGGGTTAGATATCTGGTTAGAGTTCCGATTGGACCTAGTGTTAGGGTTATGTTGAGGGCTAGGGTTAGATATCCGTTTAGGGTTCCGATTGGACCTAGGGTTAGGGTTATGTTGAGGGCTAGGGTTAGATATCCGTTTAGGTTTCCGATTGGACCTAGGGTTAAGGTTATGTTGAGGGCTAGGGTAACAGATCCGGTTAGGGTTCAGATTGAACCTAGGGTTAGGGTTATGTTGAGGGCTAGGGTTAGATATCCGGTTAGGGTTCCGATTGGACCTAGTGGTAGGGTTATGTTGAGGGCTAGGGTTAGATATCCGTTTAGGGTTCCGATTGGACCTAGGGTTAGGGTTATGTTGAGGGCTAGGGTTAGATATCCGTTTAGGTTTCCGATTGGACCTAGGGTTAAGGTTATGTTGAGGGCTAGGGTTACAGATCCGGTTAGGGTTCAGATTGAACCTAGGGTTAGGGTTATGTTGAGGCCTAGGGTTAGAGATCCGGTTAGGGTTCCGATTGGACCTAGGGTTAAGGTTATGTTGAGGACTAGGGTTAGAGATCCGGTTAGGGTTCCGATTGGACCTAGTGTTAGGGTTATGTTGAGGGCTAGGGTTAGAGATCCGGTTAGGGTTCCGATTGGACCTAGGGTTAGGGATATGTTGAGGGCTAGGGATAAAGATCCGGTTAGGGTTCCGATTGGACCTAGGGTTAGTGTTATGTTGAGGGCTAGGGTTAGATATCCGGTTAGGGTTCCGATTGGACCTAGGGTTAGGGTTATTTTGAGGGCTAGGGTTAGAGATCCGGTTAGGGTTCCGATTGGACCTAGGGTTTGGGTTATGTTGAGGGCGTGGGTTAGATATGCGGTTAGGTTTCCGATTGGACCTAGGGTTAGGGTTATGTTGAGGGCTAGGGTTAGATATCCGTTTTGGGTTCCGATTGGACCTAGGGTTAGGGTTATGTTGAGGGCTAGGTTTAGATATCCGTTTAGGGTTCCGATTGGATCTATGGTTAGGGTTATGTTGAGGGCTAGGGTTAGAGATCCGGTTAGGGTTCCGATTGGACCTAGGGTTAAGGTTATGTTGAGGTCTAGGGTTAGAGATTCGGTTAGGGTTCAGATTGGACCTAGGGTTAGGGTTATGTTGAGGGCTAGGGTTAGAGATCCGGTTAGGGTTCCGATTGGACCTAGGGTTAGGGTTATGTTGAGGGCTAGGGATAGAGATCCGGTTAGGGTTCCGATTGGACCTAGGATTAGGGTTATGTTGAGGGCTAGGGTTAGATATCCGGTTAGGGTTCCGATTGGACCTAGGGTTAGGGTTATGTTGAGGGGTAGGTTTAGAGTTCCGGTTAGAGTTCCGATTGGACCTAGGGTTAGGTTATGTTGAGGGCGAGGGGTAGAGATCCGGTTAGGGTTCCGATTGGACCTATGGTTAGGGATATGTTGAGGGCTAGGGATAGAGATCCGGTTAGGGTTCCGATTGGACCTAGGGATAGGGTTATGTTGAGGGCTAGGGTTAGAGATCCGGTTAGGGTTCCGATTGGACCTAGGGTTAGGGTTATGTTGAGGGCTAGGTTTAGAGATCCGGTTAGGGTTCCGATAGGACCTAGGGTTAGTGTTATGTTGAGGGCGAGGGTTAGAGATCCGGTTAGGGTTCCGATTTGACCGAGGGTTAGGGTTATGTTTAGGGCTAGGGTTAGAGATCTGGTTAGCGTTCCGATTGGACCTAGGGTTAGGTTTATGTTGAGAGCTAGGGTTAGAGACCCGGTTTGGGTTCCTATTGGACCTAGGGTTAGGGTTATGTTGAGGGCTAGGGTTAGATATCCGGATAGGGTACCTATTGGACCAAGGGTTAGGGTTATGTTGAGGGCGAGGGGTAGAGATCCGGTTAGGGTTCCGATTGGACCTAGGGTTAGGGTTATGTTGAGGGCGAGGGTTAGAGATCCAGTAAGGGTTCCGATTGGACCTAGGGTTAGGGTTATGTTGAGGGCTGGGGTAGAGATCCTGTTAGGGTTCCGATTGGACCTAGGGTTAGGGTTATGTTGAGGGCTAGGGTTAGAGATCCGGTTAGGGTTCCTATTGGACCTAGGGTTAGGGTTATGTTGAGGGCTAGGGTTAAAGATCCAGTTAGGGTTCCGATTGGACCTAGGGTTAAGGTTATGTTGAGGGCTAGGGATAGAGATCCGGTTAGGGTTCCGATTGGACCTAGGGTTAGGGTTTTGTTGAGGGCTAGGGTTAGATATCCGGTTAGGGTTCCGATTAGGCCTAGGGTTAGGGTTAAGTTGAGGGCTAGGGTTAGAAGTGTGGTTAGAGTTCCGATTGGACCTAGGGTTAGGGTTATGTGGAGGGCGAGGGGTAGAGATCCGGTTAGGGTTCCGATTGGACCTAGGGTTAGGGTTATGTTGAGGGCTGGGTAGAGATCCTGTTAGGGTTCCGATTGGACCTAGGATTAAGGTTATGTTGAGGGCTAGGGTTAGATATCTGGTTAGAGTTCCGATTGGACCTAGTTTTAGGGTTATGTTGAGGGCTAGGGTTAGATATCCGTTTAGGGTTCCGATTGGACCTAGGGTTAGGGTTATGTTGAGGGCTAGGGTTAGATATCCGTTTAGGTTTCCGATTGGACCTAGGGTTAAGGTTATGTTGAGGGCTAGGGTAACAGATCCGGTTAGGGTTCAGATTGAACCTAGGGTTAGGGTTATGTTGAGGGCTAGGGTTAGATATCCGGTTAGGGTTCCGATTGGACCTAGTGTTAGGGTTATGTTGAGGGCTAGGGTTAGATATCCGTTTAGGGTTCCGATTGGACCTAGGGTTAGGGTTATGTTGAGGGCTAGGGTTAGATATCCGTTTAGGTTTCCGATTGGACCTAGGGTTAAGGTTATGTTGAGGGCTAGGGTTACAGATCCGGTTAGGGTTCAGATTGAACCTAGGGTTAGGGTTATGTTGAGGCCTAGGGTTAGAGATCTGGTTAGGGTTCCGATTGGACCTAGGGTTAAGGTTATGTTGAGGACTAGGGTTAGAGATCCGGTTAGGGTTCCGATTGGACCTAGTGTTAGGGTTATGTTGAGGGCTAGGGTTAGAGATCCGGTTAGGGTTCCGATTAGACCTAGGGTTAGGGATATGTTGAGGGCTAGGGATAAAGATCCGGTTAGGGTTCCGATTGGACCTAGGGTTAGTGTTATGTTGAGGGCTAGGGTTAGATATCCGGTTAGGGTTCCGATTGGACCTAGGGTTAGGGTTATTTTGAGGGCTAGGGTTAGAGATCCGGTTAGGGTTCCGATTGGACCTAGGGTTTGGGTTATGTTGAGGGCGTGGGTTAGATATGCGGTTAGGTTTCCGATTGGACCTAGGGTTAGGGTTATGTTGAGGGCTAGGGTTAGATATCCGTTTTGGGTTCCGATTGGACCTAGGGTTAGGGTTATGTTGAGGGCTAGGTTTAGATATCCGTTTAGGGTTCCGATTGGATCTACGGTTAGGGTTATGTTGAGGGCTAGGGTTAGAGATCCGGTTAGGGTTCCGATTGGACCTAGGGTTAAGGTTATGTTGAGGGCTAAGGTTAGAGATACGGTTAGGGTTCAGATTGGACCTAGGGTTAGGGTTATGTTGAGGGCTAGGGTTAGAGATCCGGTTAGGGTTCCGATTGGACCTAGGGTTAGGGTTATGTTGTGGGCTAGGGTTAGGTATTCGGTTAGGGTTCCGATTGGACCAAGGGTTAGAGTTATGTTGAGGGTGAGGGGTAGAGATCCAGTAAGGGTTCCGATTGGACCTTGGGTTAGGGTTATGTTGAGGACTGGGGTAGAGATCCAGTTAGGGTTCCGATTGGAACTAGGGTTAGGGTTATGTTGAGGGCTAGGGTTAGAGATCTGGTTAGGGTTCCGATTGGACCTAGGGTTAGGGTTATGTTGAGGGCTAGGTTTAGAGATCCCGTTAGGGTTGCGATTGGACCTAGGGTTAAGGTTATGTTGAGGGCTAGGGTTAGATATGCGGTTAGGATTCCGATTGGACCTAGGGTTAGGGTTATTTTGAGGGGTAGGTTTAGAGATCCGGTTAGGGTTCCGATTGGACCTAGGGTTAGGGTTATGTTGAGGGCGTGGGTTAGATATGCGGTTAGGTTTCCGATTGGACCTAGGGTTAGGGTTATGTTGAGGGCTAAGGTTATATATCCGTTTTGGGTTCCGATTGGACCAAGGGTTAGGGTTATGTTGAGGGCTAGGTTTAGATATCCGTTTAGGGTTCCGATTGGACCTAGGGTTAGGATTATGTTGAGGGCTAGGGTTAGAGATCCGCTTAGGGTTCCGATTGGACCTAGGGTTAAGGTTATGTTGAGGGCTAGGGTTAGAGATCCGGTTAGGGTTCAGATTGGACCTAGGGTTAGGGTTATGTTCAGGGCTAGGGTTAGATATCCGGTTAGGGTTCCGATTGGACCTAGGGTTAGGGTTATGTTGAGGGCTAGGGTTAGAGATCCGGTTAGGGTTCCTATTGGACCTAGGGTTAGGGTTATGTTGAGGGCTAGGTTTACAGTTGCGGTTAGAGTTCCGATTGGACCTAGGGTTAGGGATATGTTGAGGGCTAGGGATAGAGATCCGGTTAGGGTTCCGATTGGACCTAGGGTTAGGGTTATGTTGAGGGCTAGGGTTAGATATCCGTTTTGGGTTCCGATTGGACCTAGGGTTAGGGTTATGTTGAGAGCTAGGGTTAGTGATCCGGTTAGGGTTCCGATTGGACCTAGGGTTAGGGTTATGTTGAGGGCTAGGTTTAGAGATCCGGTTAGGGTTCCGATAGGACCTAGGGTTAGTGTTATGTTGAGGGCGAGGGTTAGGGATCCGGTTAGGGTTCCGATTGGACCTAGGGTTAGGGTTATGTTTAGGGCTAGGGTTAGAGATCTGGTTAGGGTTCCATTTGGACCTAGGGTTAGGCTTATGTTGAGAGCTAGGGTTAGAGATTAGGTTAGGGTTCCTATTGGACCTAGGGTTAGGGTTATGTTGAGGGCTAGGGTTAGATATCTGGTTAGGGTTCCGATTGGACCTAGGGTTAGGGATATGTTGAGGGCTAGGGATAAAGATCCGGTTAGGCTTCCGATTGGATCTAGGGTTAGGGTTATGTTGAGGGCTAGGGTTAGAGATCCGGTTAGGGTTCCATTGGACCTAGGGTTAGGGTTATTTTGAGGGCTAGGGTTAGAGATCCAGTTAGGGTTCCGATTGGACCTAGGGTTAGGGTTATGTTGAGGGCGTGGGTTAGATATGCGGTTAGGTTTCCGATTGGACCTAGGGTTAGGGTTATGTTGAGGGCTAGGGTTAGAGATCCGGTTAGGGTTCCGATTGGACCTAGGGTTAAGGTTATGTTGAGGGCTAGGGTTAGAGATCCGGTTAGGGTTCCGATTGGACCTAGGGTTAGGGTTATGTTGAAGGCTAGGGTTAGATATTCGGTTAGGGTTCTGATTGGACCAAGGGTTAGAGTTATGTAGAGGGCGAGGGGTAGAGATCCGTTTAGGGTTCCGATTGGACCTAGGGTTAGGGTTATGTTGAGGGCGAGGGGTAGAGATCCAGTATGGGTTCCGATTGGACCTAGGGTTAGGGTTATGTTGAGGGCTGGGGTATAGATCCTGTTAGGGTTCCGATTGGACCTAGGGTTAGGGTTATGTTGAGGGCTAGGGTTAGAGATCCGGTTAGGGTTCCGATTGGACCTAGGGTTAGGGTTATGTTGAGGGCTAGGGTTAGAGATCCGGTTAGGGTTCCGATTGGACCTAGGGTTAAGGTTATGTTGAGGGCTAGGGATAGAGATCCGGTTAGGGTTCCGATTGGACCTAGGGTTAGGGTTTTGTTGAGGGCTAGGGTTAGATATCCGGTTAGGGTTCCGATTAGGCCTAGGGTTAGGGTTAAGTTGAGGGCTAGGGTTAGAAGTGTGGTTAAAGTTCCGATTGGACCTAGGGTTAGGGTTATGTGGAGGGCGAGGGGTAGAGATCCGGTTAGGGTTCCGATTGGACCTAGGGTTAGGGTTACGTTGAGGGCTGGGTAGAGATCCTGTTAGGGTTCCGATTGGACCTAGGATTAAGGTTATGTTGAGGGCTAGGGTTAGATATCTGGTTAGAGTTCCGATTGGACCTAGTGTTAGGGTTATGTTGAGGGCTAGGGTTAGATATCCGTTTAGGGTTCCGATTGGACCTAGGGTTAGGGTTATGTTGAGGGCTAGGGTTAGATATCCGTTTAGGTTTCCGATTGGACCTAGGGTTAAGGTTATGTTGAGGGCTAGGGTAACAGATCCGGTTAGGGTTCAGATTGAACCTAGGGTTAGGGTTATGTTGAGGGCTAGGGTTAGATATCCGGTTAGGGTTCCGATTGGACCTAGTGGTAGGGTTATGTTGAGGGCTAGGGTTAGATATCCGTTTAGGGTTCCGATTGGACCTAGGGTTAGGGTTATGTTTAGGGCTAGGGTTAGATATCCGTTTAGGTTTCCGATTGGACCTAGGGTTAAGGTTATGTTGAGGGCTAGGGTTACAGATCCGGTTAGGGTTCAGATTGAACCTAGGGTTAGGGTTATGTTGAGGCCTAGGGTTAGAGATCCGGTTAGGGTTCCGATTGGACCTAGGGTTAAGGTTATGTTGAGGACTAGGGTTAGAGATCCGGTTAGGGTTCCGATTGGACCTAGTGTTAGGGTTATGTTGAGGGCTAGGGTTAGAGATCCGGTTAGGGTTCCGATTGGACCTAGGGTTAGGGATATGAAAGGGCTAGGGATAAAGATCCGGTTAGGGTTCCGATTGGACCTAGGGTTAGTGTTATGTTGAGGGCTAGGGTTAGATATCCGGTTAGGGTTCCGATTGGACCTAGGGTTAGGGTTATTTTGAGGGCTAGGGTTAGAGATCCGGTTAGGGTTCCGATTGGACCTAGGGTTTGGGTTATGTTGAGGGCGTGGGTTAGATATGCGGTTAGGTTTCCGATTGGACCTAGGGTTAGGGTTATGTTGAGGGCTAGGGTTAGATATCCGTTTTGGGTTCCGATTGGACCTAGGGTTAGGGTTATGTTGAGGGCTAGGTTTAGATATCCGTTTAGGGTTCCGATTGGATCTATGGTTAGGGTTATGTTGAGGGCTAGGGTTAGAGATCCGGTTAGGGTTCCGATTGGACCTAGGGTTAAGGTTATGTTGAGGTCTAGGGTTAGAGATTCGGTTAGGGTTCAGATTGGACCTAGGGTTAGGGTTATGTTGAGGGCTAGGGTTAGAGATCCGGTTAGGGTTCCGATTGGACCTAGGGTTAGGGTTATGTTGAGGGCTAGGGATAGAGATCCGGTTAGGGTTCCGATTGGACCTAGGATTAGGGTTATGTTGAGGGCTAGGGTTAGATATCCGGTTAGGGTTCCGATTGGACCTAGGGTTAGGGTTATGTTGAGGGGTAGGTTTAGAGTTCCGGTTAGAGTTCCGATTGGACCTAGGGTTAGGTTATGTTGAGGGCGAGGGGTAGAGATCCGGTTAGGGTTCCGATTGGACCTATGGTTAGGGATATGTTGAGGGCTAGGGATAGAGATCCGGTTAGGGTTCCGATTGGACCTAGGGATAGGGTTATGTTGAGGGCTAGGGTTAGATATCCGTTTTGGCTTCCGATTGGACCTAGGGTTAGGGTTATGTTGAGGGCTAGGGTTAGAGATCCGGTTAGGGTTCCGATTGGACCTAGGGTTAGGGTTATGTTGAGGGCTAGGTTTAGAGATCCGGTTAGGGTTCCGATAGGACCTAGGGTTAGTGTTATGTTGAGGGCGAGGGTTAGAGATCCGGTTAGGGTTCCGATTTGACCGAGGGTTAGGGTTATGTTTAGGGCTAGGGTTAGAGATCTGGTTAGCGTTCCGATTGGACCTAGGGTTAGGTTTATGTTGAGAGCTAGGGTTAGAGACCCGGTTTGGGTTCCTATTGGACCTAGGGTTAGGGTTATGTTGAGGGCTAGGGTTAGATATCCGGATAGGGTACCTATTGGACCAAGGGTTAGGGTTATGTTGAGGGCGAGGGGTAGAGATCCGGTTAGGGTTCCGATTGGACCTAGGGTTAGGGTTATGTTGAGGGCGAGGGTTAGAGATCCAGTAAGGGTTCCGATTGGACCTAGGGTTAGGGTTATGTTGAGGGCTGGGGTAGAGATCCTGTTAGGGTTCCGATTGGACCTAGGGTTAGGGTTATGTTGAGGGCTAGGGTTAGAGATCCGGTTAGGGTTCCTATTGGACCTAGGGTTAGGGTTATGTTGAGGGCTAGGGTTAAAGATCCAGTTAGGGTTCCGATTGGACCTAGGGTTAAGGTTATGTTGAGGGCTAGGGATAGAGATCCGGTTAGGGTTCCGATTGGACCTAGGGTTAGGGTTTTGTTGAGGGCTAGGGTTAGATATCCGGTTAGGGTTCCGATTAGGCCTAGGGTTAGGGTTAAGTTGAGGGCTAGGGTTAGAAGTGTGGTTAGAGTTCCGATTGGACCTAGGGTTAGGGTTATGTGGAGGGCGAGGGGTAGAGATCCGGTTAGGGTTCCGATTGGACCTAGGGTTAGGGTTATGTTGAGGGCTGGGTAGAGATCCTGTTAGGGTTCCGATTGGACCTAGGATTAAGGTTATGTTGAGGGCTAGGGTTAGATATCTGGTTAGAGTTCCGATTGGACCTAGTTTTAGGGTTATGTTGAGGGCTAGGGTTAGATATCCGTTTAGGGTTCCGATTGGACCTAGGGTTAGGGTTATGTTGAGGGCTAGGGTTAGATATCCGTTTAGGTTTCCGATTGGACCTAGGGTTAAGGTTATGTTGAGGGCTAGGGTAACAGATCCGGTTAGGGTTCAGATTGAACCTAGGGTTAGGGTTATGTTGAGGGCTAGGGTTAGATATCCGGTTAGGGTTCCGATTGGACCTAGTGTTAGGGTTATGTTGAGGGCTAGGGTTAGATATCCGTTTAGGGTTCCGATTGGACCTAGGGTTAGGGTTATGTTGAGGGCTAGGGTTAGATATCCGTTTAGGTTTCCGATTGGACCTAGGGTTAAGGTTATGTTGAGGGCTAGGGTTACAGATCCGGTTAGGGTTCAGATTGAACCTAGGGTTAGGGTTATGTTGAGGCCTAGGGTTAGAGATCTGGTTAGGGTTCCGATTGGACCTAGGGTTAAGGTTATGTTGAGGACTAGGGTTAGAGATCCGGTTAGGGTTCCGATTGGACCTAGTGTTAGGGTTATGTTGAGGGCTAGGGTTAGAGATCCGGTTAGGGTTCCGATTGGACCTAGGGTTAGGGATATGTTGAGGGCTAGGGATAAAGATCCGGTTAGGGTTCCGATTGGACCTAGGGTTAGTGTTATGTTGAGGGCTAGGGTTAGATATCCGGTTAGGGTTCCGATTGGACCTAGGGTTAGGGTTATTTTGAGGGCTAGGGTTAGAGATCCGGTTAGGGTTCCGATTGGACCTAGGGTTTGGGTTATGTTGAGGGCGTGGGTTAGATATGCGGTTAGGTTTCCGATTGGACCTAGGGTTAGGGTTATGTTGAGGGCTAGGGTTAGATATCCGTTTTGGGTTCCGATTGGACCTAGGGTTAGGGTTATGTTGAGGGCTAGGTTTAGATATCCGTTTAGGGTTCCGATTGGATCTACGGTTAGGGTTATGTTGAGGGCTAGGGTTAGAGATCCGGTTAGGGTTCCGATTGGACCTAGGGTTAAGGTTATGTTGAGGGCTAAGGTTAGAGATACGGTTAGGGTTCAGATTGGACCTAGGGTTAGGGTTATGTTGAGGGCTAGGGTTAGAGATCCGGTTAGGGTTCCGATTGGACCTAGGGTTAGGGTTATGTTGAGGGCTAGGGATAGAGATCCGGTTAGGGTTCTGATTGGACCTAGGATTAGGGTTATGTTGAGGGCTAGGGTTAGATATCCGGTTAGGGTTCCGTTTGGACCTAGGGTTAGGGTTATGTTGAGGGCTAGGTTTAGAGATCCGGTTAGGGTTCCGATTGGACCTAGGGTTAGGGTTATGTTGAGGGCTAGGGTTAGAGATCCGGTTAGGGTTCCGATTGGACCTAGGGTTAGGGTTATGTTGAGGGCTAGGTTTAGAGATCCGGTTAGGGTTCCGATAGGACCTAGGGTTAGTGTTATGTTGAGGGCGAGGGTTAGAGATCCGGTTAGGGTTCCGATTTGACCGAGGGTTAGGGTTATGTTTAGGGCTAGGGTTAGAGATCTGGTTAGCGTTCCGATTGGACCTAGGGTTAGGTTTATGTTGAGAGCTAGGGTTAGAGATCCGGTTAGGGTTCCTATTGGACCTAGGGTTAGGGTTATGTTGAGGGCTAGGGTTAGATATCCGGTTAGGGTTCCTATTGGACCAAGGGTTAGGGTTATGTTGAGGGCGAGGGGTAGAGATCCGGTTAGGGTTCCGATTGGACCTAGTGTTAGGGTTATGTTGAGGGCGAGGGGTAGAGATCCAGTAAGGGTTCCGATTGGACCTAGGGTTAGGGTAATGTTGAGGGCTGGGGTAGAGATCCTGTTAGGGTTCCTATTGGACCTAGGGTTAGGGTTATGTTGAGGGCTAGGGTTAGAGATCCGGTTAGGGTTCCATTGGACCTAGGGTTAGGGTTATTTTGAGGGCTAGGGTTAGAGATCCAGTTAGGGTTCCGATTGGACCTAGGGTTAGGGTTATGTTGAGGGCGTGGGTTAGATATGCGGTTAGGTTTCCGATTGGACCTAGGGTTAGGGTTATGTTGAGGGCTAGGGTTAGAGATCCGGTTAGGGTTCCGATTGGACCTAGGGTTAAGGTTATGTTGAGGGCTAGGGTTAGAGATCCGGTTAGGGTTCCGATTGGACCTAGGGTTAGGGTTATGTTGAGGGCTAGGGTTAGATATTCGGTTAGGGTTCCGATTGGACCAAGGGTTAGAGTTATGTAGAGGGCGAGGGGTAGAGATCCGTTTAGGGTTCCGATTGGACCTAGGGTTAGGGTTATGTTGAGGGCGAGGGGTAGAGATCCAGTATGGGTTCCGATTGGACCTAGGGTTAGGGTTATGTTGAGGGCTGGGGTATAGATCCTGTTAGGGTTCCGATTGGACCTAGGGTTAGGGTTATGTTGAGGGCTAGGGTTAGAGATCCGGTTAGGGTTCCGATTGGACCTAGGGTTAGGGTTATGTTGAGGGCTAGGGTTAGAGATCCGGTTAGGGTTCCGATTGGACCTAGGGTTAAGGTTATGTTGAGGGCTAGGGATAGAGATCCGGTTAGGGTTCCGATTGGACCTAGGGTTAGGGTTTTGTTGAGGGCTAGGGTTAGATATCCGGTTAGGGTTCCGATTAGGCCTAGGGTTAGGGTTAAGTTGAGGGCTAGGGTTAGAAGTGTGGTTAGAGTTCCGATTGGACCTAGGGTTAGGGTTATGTGGAGGGCGAGGGGTAGAGATCCGGTTAGGGTTCCGATTGGACCTAGGGTTAGGGTTACGTTGAGGGCTGGGTAGAGATCCTGTTAGGGTTCCGATTGGACCTAGGATTAAGGTTATGTTGAGGGCTAGGGTTAGATATCTGGTTAGAGTTCTGATTGGACCTAGTGTTAGGGTTATGTTGAGGGCTAGGGTTAGATATCCGTTTAGGGTTCCGATTGGACCTAGGGTTAGGGTTATGTTGAGGGCTAGGGTTAGATATCCGTTTAGGTTTCCGATTGGACCTAGGGTTAAGGTTATGTTGAGGGCTAGGGTAACAGATCCGGTTAGGGTTCAGATTGAACCTAGGGTTAGGGTTATGTTGAGGGCTAGGGTTAGATATCCGGTTAGGGTTCCGATTGGACCTAGTGTTAGGGTTATGTTGAGGGCTAGGGTTAGATATCCGTTTAGGGTTCCGATTGGACCTAGGGTTAGGGTTATGTTGAGGGCTAGGGTTAGATATCCGTTTAGGTTTCCGATTGGACCTAGGGTTAAGGTTATGTTGAGGGCTAGGGTTACAGATCCGGTTAGGGTTCAGATTGAACCTAGGGTTAGGGTTATGTTGAGGCCTAGGGTTAGAGATCCGGTTAGGGTTCCGATTGGACCTAGGGTTAAGGTTATGTTGAGGACTAGGGTTAGAGATCCGGTTAGGGTTCCGATTGGACCTAGTGTTAGGGTTATGTTGAGGGCTAGGTTTAGAGATCCGGTTAGGGTTCCGATTGGACCTAGGGTTAGGGATATGTTGAGGGCTAGGGATAAAGATCCGGTTAGGGTTCCGATTGGACCTAGGGTTAGTGTTATGTTGAGGGCTAGGGTTAGATATCCGGTTAGGGTTCCGATTGGACCTAGGGTTAGGGTTATTTTGAGGGCTAGGGTTAGAGATCCGGTTAGGGTTCCGATTGGACCTAGGGTTAGGGTTATGTTGAGAGCTAGGGTTAGTGATCCGGTTAGGGTTCCGATTGGACCTAGGGTTAGGGTTATGTTGAGGGCTAGGTTTAGAGATCCGGTTAGGGTTCCGATAGGACCTAGGTTTAGTGTTATGTTGAGGGCGAGGGTTAGGGATCCGGTTAGGGTTCCGATTGGACCTAGGGTTAGGGTTATGTTTAGGGCTAGGGTTAGAGATCTGGTTAGGGTTCCATTTGGACCTAGGGTTAGGCTTATGTTGAGAGCTAGAGTTAGAGATCAGGTTAGGGTTCCTATTGGACCTAGGGTTAGGGTTATGTTGAGGGCTAGGGTTAGATATCCGGTTAGGGTTCCGATTGGACCTAGGGTTAGGGATATGTTGAGGGCTAGGGATAAAGATCCGGTTAGGCTTCCGATTGGATCTAGGGTTAGGGTTATGTTGAGGGCTAGGGTTAGAGATCCGGTTAGGGTTCCATTGGACCTAGGGTTAGGGTTATTTTGAGGGCTAGGGTTAGAGATCCAGTTAGGGTTCCGATTGGACCTAGGGTTAGGGTTATGTTGAGGGCGTGGGTTAGATATGCGGTTAGGTTTCCGATTGGACCTAGGGTTAGGGTTATGTTGAGGGCTAGGGTTAGAGATCCGGTTAGGGTTCCGATTGGACCTAGGGTTAAGGTTATGTTGAGGGCTAGGGTTAGAGATCCGGTTAGGGTTCCGATTGGACCTAGGGTTAGGGTTATGTTGAGGGCTAGGGTTAGATATTCGGTTAGGGTTCCGATTGGACCAAGGGTTAGAGTTATGTAGAGGGCGAGGGGTAGAGATCCGTTTAGGGTTCCGATTGGACCTAGGGTTAGGGTTATGTTGAGGGCGAGGGGTAGAGATCCAGTATGGGTTCCGATTGGACCTAGGGTTAGGGTTATGTTGAGGGCTGGGGTATAGATCCTCTTAGGGTTCCGATTGGACCTAGGGTTAGGGTTATGTTGAGGGCTAGGGTTAGAGATCCGGTTAGGATTCCGATTGGACCTAGGGTTAGGGTTATGTTGAGGGCTAGGGTTAGAGATCCGGTTAGGGTTCCGATTGGACCTAGGGTTAAGGTTATGTTGAGGGCTAGGGATAGAGATCCGGTTAGGGTTCCGATTGGACCTAGGGTTAGGGTTTTGTTGAGGGTTAGGGTTAGATATCCGGTTAGGGTTCCGATTAGGCCTAGGGTTAGGGTTAAGTTGAGGGCTAGGGTTAGAAGTGTGGTTAGAGTTCCGATTGGACCTAGGGTTAGGGTTATGTGGAGGGCGAGGGGTAGAGATCCGGTTAGGGTTCCGATTGGACCTAGGGTTAGGGTTACGTTGAGGGCTGGGTAGAGATCCTGTTAGGGTTCCGATTGGACCTAGGATTAAGGTTATGTTGAGGGCTAGGGTTAGATATCTGGTTAGAGTTCTGATTGGACCTAGTGTTAGGGTTATGTTGAGGGCTAGGGTTAGATATCCGTTTAGGGTTCCGATTGGACCTAGGGTTAGGGTTATGTTGAGGGCTAGGGTTAGATATCCGTTTAGGTTTCCGATTGGACCTAGGGTTAAGGTTATGTTGAGGGCTAGGGTAACAGATCCGGTTAGGGTTCAGATTGAACCTAGGGTTAGGGTTATGTTGAGGGCTAGGGTTAGATATCCGGTTAGGGTTCCGATTGGACCTAGTGTTAGGGTTATGTTGAGGGCTAGGGTTAGATATCCGTTTAGGGTTCCGATTGGACCTAGGGTTAGGGTTATGTTGAGGGCTAGGGTTAGATATCCGTTTAGGTTTCCGATTGGACCTAGGGTTAAGGTTATGTTGAGGGCTAGGGTTACAGATCCGGTTAGGGTTCAGATTGAACCTAGGGTTAGGGTTATGTTGAGGCCTAGGGTTAGAGATCCGGTTAGGGTTCCGATTGGACCTAGGGTTAAGGTTATGGTGAGGACTAGGGTTAGAGATCCGGTTAGGGTTCCGATTGGACCTAGTGTTAGGGTTATGTTGAGGGCTAGGGTTAGAGATCCGGTTAGGGTTCCGATTCGACCTAGGGTTAGGGATATGTTGAGGGCTAGGGATAAAGATCCGGTTAGGGTTCCGATTGGACCTAGGGTTAGTGTTATGTTGAGGGCTAGGGTTAGATATCCGGTTAGGGTTCCGATTGGACCTAGGGTTAGGGTTATTTTGAGGGCTAGGGTTAGAGATCCGGTTAGGGTTCCGATTGGACCTAGGGTTTGGGTTATGTTGAGGGCGTGGGTTAGATATGCGGTTAGGTTTCCGATTGGACCTAGGGTTAGGGTTATGTTGAGGGCTAGGGTTAGATATCCGTTTTGGGTTCCGATTGGACCTAGGGTTAGGGTTATGTTGAGGGCTAGGTTTAGATATCCGTTTAGGGTTCCGATTGGATCTACGGTTAGGGTTATGTTGAAGGCTAGGGTTAGAGATCCGGTTAGGGTTCCGATTGGACCTAGGGTTAAGGTTATGTTGAGGTCTAGGGTTAGAGATCCGGTTAGGGTTCAGATTGGACCTAGGGTTAGGGTTATGTTGAGGGCTAGGGTTAGAGATCCGGTTAGGGTTCCGATTGGACCTAGGGTTAGGGTTATGTTGAGGGCTAGGGATAGAGATCCGGTTAGGGTTCCGATTGGACCTAGGATTAGGGTTATGTTGAGGGCTAGGGTTAGATATCCGGTTAGGGTTCCGATTGGACCTAGGGTTAGGGTTATGTTGAGGGGTAGGTTTAGAGTTCCGGTTAGAGTTCCGATTGGACCTAGGGTTAGGTTATGTTGAGGGCGAGGGGTAGAGATCCGGTTAGGGTTCCGATTGGACCTATGGTTAGGGATATGTTGAGGGCTAGGGATAGAGATCCGGTTAGGGTTCCGATTGGACCTAGGGATAGGGTTATGTTGAGGGCTAGGGTTAGATATCCGTTTTGGCTTCCGATTGGACCTAGGGTTAGGGTTATGTTGAGGGCTAGGGTTAGAGATCCGGTTAGGGTTCCGATTGGACCTAGGGTTAGGGTTATGTGGAGGGCGAGGGGTAGAGATCCGGTTAGGGTTCCGATTGGACCTAGGGTTAGGGTTATGTTGAGGGCTGGGTAGAGATCCTGTTAGGGTTCCGATTGGACCTAGGATTAAGGTTATGTTGAGGGCTAGGGTTAGATATCTGGTTAGAGTTCCGATTGGACCTAGTTTTAGGGTTATGTTGAGGGCTAGGGTTAGATATCCGTTTAGGGTTCCGATTGGACCTAGGGTTAGGGTTATGTTGAGGGCTAGGGTTAGATATCCGTTTAGGTTTCCGATTGGACCTAGGGTTAAGGTTATGTTGAGGGCTAGGGTAACAGATCCGGTTAGGGTTCAGATTGAACCTAGGGTTAGGGTTATGTTGAGGGCTAGGGTTAGATATCCGGTTAGGGTTCCGATTGGACCTAGTGTTAGGGTTATGTTGAGGGCTAGGGTTAGATATCCGTTTAGGGTTCCGATTGGACCTAGGGTTAGGGTTATGTTGAGGGCTAGGGTTAGATATCCGTTTAGGTTTCCGATTGGACCTAGGGTTAAGGTTATGTTGAGGGCTAGGGTTACAGATCCGGTTAGGGTTCAGATTGAACCTAGGGTTAGGGTTATGTTGAGGCCTAGGGTTAGAGATCTGGTTAGGGTTCCGATTGGACCTAGGGTTAAGGTTATGTTGAGGACTAGGGTTAGAGATCCGGTTAGGGTTCCGATTGGACCTAGTGTTAGGGTTATGTTGAGGGCTAGGGTTAGAGATCCGGTTAGGGTTCCGATTGGACCTAGGGTTAGGGATATGTTGAGGGCTAGGGATAAAGATCCGGTTAGGGTTCCGATTGGACCTAGGGTTAGTGTTATGTTGAGGGCTAGGGTTAGATATCCGGTTAGGGTTCCGATTGGACCTAGGGTTAGGGTTATTTTGAGGGCTAGGGTTAGAGATCCGGTTAGGGTTCCGATTGGACCTAGGGTTTGGGTTATGTTGAGGGCGTGGGTTAGATATGCGGTTAGGTTTCCGATTGGACCTAGGGTTAGGGTTATGTTGAGGGCTAGGGTTAGATATCCGTTTTGGGTTCCGATTGGACCTAGGGTTAGGGTTATGTTGAGGGCTAGGTTTAGATATCCGTTTAGGGTTCCGATTGGATCTACGGTTAGGGTTATGTTGAGGGCTAGGGTTAGAGATCCGGTTAGGGTTCCGATTGGACCTAGGGTTAAGGTTATGTTGAGGGCTAAGGTTAGAGATACGGTTAGGGTTCAGATTGGACCTAGGGTTAGGGTTATGTTGAGGGCTAGGGTTAGAGATCCGGTTAGGGTTCCGATTGGACCTAGGGTTAGGGTTATGTTGAGGGCTAGGGATAGAGATCCGGTTAGGGTTCTGATTGGACCTAGGATTAGGGTTATGTTGAGGGCTAGGGTTAGATATCCGGTTAGGGTTCCGTTTGGACCTAGGGTTAGGGTTATGTTGAGGGCTAGGTTTAGAGATCCGGTTAGGGTTCCGATTGGACCTAGGGTTAGGGTTATGTTGAGGGCTAGGGTTAGAGATCCGGTTAGGGTTCCGATTGGACCTAGGGTTAGGGTTATGTTGAGGGCTAGGTTTAGAGATCCGGTTAGGGTTCCGATAGGACCTAGGGTTAGTGTTATGTTGAGGGCGAGGGTTAGAGATCCGGTTAGGGTTCCGATTTGACCGAGGGTTAGGGTTATGTTTAGGGCTAGGGTTAGAGATCTGGTTAGCGTTCCGATTGGACCTAGGGTTAGGTTTATGTTGAGAGCTAGGGTTAGAGATCCGGTTAGGGTTCCTATTGGACCTAGGGTTAGGGTTATGTTGAGGGCTAGGGTTAGATATCCGGTTAGGGTTCCTATTGGACCAAGGGTTAGGGTTATGTTGAGGGCGAGGGGTAGAGATCCGGTTAGGGTTCCGATTGGACCTAGTGTTAGGGTTATGTTGAGGGCGAGGGGTAGAGATCCAGTAAGGGTTCCGATTGGACCTAGGGTTAGGGTAATGTTGAGGGCTGGGGTAGAGATCCTGTTAGGGTTCCTATTGGACCTAGGGTTAGGGTTATGTTGAGGGCTAGGGTTAGAGATCCGGTTAGGGTTCCATTGGACCTAGGGTTAGGGTTATTTTGAGGGCTAGGGTTAGAGATCCAGTTAGGGTTCCGATTGGACCTAGGGTTAGGGTTATGTTGAGGGCGTGGGTTAGATATGCGGTTAGGTTTCCGATTGGACCTAGGGTTAGGGTTATGTTGAGGGCTAGGGTTAGAGATCCGGTTAGGGTTCCGATTGGACCTAGGGTTAAGGTTATGTTGAGGGCTAGGGTTAGAGATCCGGTTAGGGTTCCGATTGGACCTAGGGTTAGGGTTATGTTGAGGGCTAGGGTTAGATATTCGGTTAGGGTTCCGATTGGACCAAGGGTTAGAGTTATGTAGAGGGCGAGGGGTAGAGATCCGTTTAGGGTTCCGATTGGACCTAGGGTTAGGGTTATGTTGAGGGCGAGGGGTAGAGATCCAGTATGGGTTCCGATTGGACCTAGGGTTAGGGTTATGTTGAGGGCTGGGGTATAGATCCTGTTAGGGTTCCGATTGGACCTAGGGTTAGGGTTATGTTGAGGGCTAGGGTTAGAGATCCGGTTAGGGTTCCGATTGGACCTAGGGTTAGGGTTATGTTGAGGGCTAGGGTTAGAGATCCGGTTAGGGTTCCGATTGGACCTAGGGTTAAGGTTATGTTGAGGGCTAGGGATAGAGATCCGGTTAGGGTTCCGATTGGACCTAGGGTTAGGGTTTTGTTGAGGGCTAGGGTTAGATATCCGGTTAGGGTTCCGATTAGGCCTAGGGTTAGGGTTAAGTTGAGGGCTAGGGTTAGAAGTGTGGTTAGAGTTCCGATTGGACCTAGGGTTAGGGTTATGTGGAGGGCGAGGGGTAGAGATCCGGTTAGGGTTCCGATTGGACCTAGGGTTAGGGTTACGTTGAGGGCTGGGTAGAGATCCTGTTAGGGTTCCGATTGGACCTAGGATTAAGGTTATGTTGAGGGCTAGGGTTAGATATCTGGTTAGAGTTCTGATTGGACCTAGTGTTAGGGTTATGTTGAGGGCTAGGGTTAGATATCCGTTTAGGGTTCCGATTGGACCTAGGGTTAGGGTTATGTTGAGGGCTAGGGTTAGATATCCGTTTAGGTTTCCGATTGGACCTAGGGTTAAGGTTATGTTGAGGGCTAGGGTAACAGATCCGGTTAGGGTTCAGATTGAACCTAGGGTTAGGGTTATGTTGAGGGCTAGGGTTAGATATCCGGTTAGGGTTCCGATTGGACCTAGTGTTAGGGTTATGTTGAGGGCTAGGGTTAGATATCCGTTTAGGGTTCCGATTGGACCTAGGGTTAGGGTTATGTTGAGGGCTAGGGTTAGATATCCGTTTAGGTTTCCGATTGGACCTAGGGTTAAGGTTATGTTGAGGGCTAGGGTTACAGATCCGGTTAGGGTTCAGATTGAACCTAGGGTTAGGGTTATGTTGAGGCCTAGGGTTAGAGATCCGGTTAGGGTTCCGATTGGACCTAGGGTTAAGGTTATGTTGAGGACTAGGGTTAGAGATCCGGTTAGGGTTCCGATTGGACCTAGTGTTAGGGTTATGTTGAGGGCTAGGTTTAGAGATCCGGTTAGGGTTCCGATTGGACCTAGGGTTAGGGATATGTTGAGGGCTAGGGATAAAGATCCGGTTAGGGTTCCGATTGGACCTAGGGTTAGTGTTATGTTGAGGGCTAGGGTTAGATATCCGGTTAGGGTTCCGATTGGACCTAGGGTTAGGGTTATTTTGAGGGCTAGGGTTAGAGATCCGGTTAGGGTTCCGATTGGACCTAGGGTTAGGGTTATGTTGAGAGCTAGGGTTAGTGATCCGGTTAGGGTTCCGATTGGACCTAGGGTTAGGGTTATGTTGAGGGCTAGGTTTAGAGATCCGGTTAGGGTTCCGATAGGACCTAGGTTTAGTGTTATGTTGAGGGCGAGGGTTAGGGATCCGGTTAGGGTTCCGATTGGACCTAGGGTTAGGGTTATGTTTAGGGCTAGGGTTAGAGATCTGGTTAGGGTTCCATTTGGACCTAGGGTTAGGCTTATGTTGAGAGCTAGAGTTAGAGATCAGGTTAGGGTTCCTATTGGACCTAGGGTTAGGGTTATGTTGAGGGCTAGGGTTAGATATCCGGTTAGGGTTCCGATTGGACCTAGGGTTAGGGATATGTTGAGGGCTAGGGATAAAGATCCGGTTAGGCTTCCGATTGGATCTAGGGTTAGGGTTATGTTGAGGGCTAGGGTTAGAGATCCGGTTAGGGTTCCATTGGACCTAGGGTTAGGGTTATTTTGAGGGCTAGGGTTAGAGATCCAGTTAGGGTTCCGATTGGACCTAGGGTTAGGGTTATGTTGAGGGCGTGGGTTAGATATGCGGTTAGGTTTCCGATTGGACCTAGGGTTAGGGTTATGTTGAGGGCTAGGGTTAGAGATCCGGTTAGGGTTCCGATTGGACCTAGGGTTAAGGTTATGTTGAGGGCTAGGGTTAGAGATCCGGTTAGGGTTCCGATTGGACCTAGGGTTAGGGTTATGTTGAGGGCTAGGGTTAGATATTCGGTTAGGGTTCCGATTGGACCAAGGGTTAGAGTTATGTAGAGGGCGAGGGGTAGAGATCCGTTTAGGGTTCCGATTGGACCTAGGGTTAGGGTTATGTTGAGGGCGAGGGGTAGAGATCCAGTATGGGTTCCGATTGGACCTAGGGTTAGGGTTATGTTGAGGGCTGGGGTATAGATCCTGTTAGGGTTCCGATTGGACCTAGGGTTAGGGTTATGTTGAGGGCTAGGGTTAGAGATCCGGTTAGGGTTCCGATTGGACCTAGGGTTAGGGTTATGTTGAGGGCTAGGGTTAGAGATCCGGTTAGGGTTCCGATTGGACCTAGGGTTAAGGTTATGTTGAGGGCTAGGGATAGAGATCCGGTTAGGGTTCCGATTGGACCTAGGGTTAGGGTTTTGTTGAGGGTTAGGGTTAGATATCCGGTTAGGGTTCCGATTAGGCCTAGGGTTAGGGTTAAGTTGAGGGCTAGGGTTAGAAGTGTGGTTAGAGTTCCGATTGGACCTAGGGTTAGGGTTATGTGGAGGGCGAGGGGTAGAGATCCGGTTAGGGTTCCGATTGGACCTAGGGTTAGGGTTACGTTGAGGGCTGGGTAGAGATCCTGTTAGGGTTCCGATTGGACCTAGGATTAAGGTTATGTTGAGGGCTAGGGTTAGATATCTGGTTAGAGTTCTGATTGGACCTAGTGTTAGGGTTATGTTGAGGGCTAGGGTTAGATATCCGTTTAGGGTTCCGATTGGACCTAGGGTTAGGGTTATGTTGAGGGCTAGGGTTAGATATCCGTTTAGGTTTCCGATTGGACCTAGGGTTAAGGTTATGTTGAGGGCTAGGGTAACAGATCCGGTTAGGGTTCAGATTGAACCTAGGGTTAGGGTTATGTTGAGGGCTAGGGTTAGATATCCGGTTAGGGTTCCGATTGGACCTAGTGTTAGGGTTATGTTGAGGGCTAGGGTTAGATATCCGTTTAGGGTTCCGATTGGACCTAGGGTTAGGGTTATGTTGAGGGCTAGGGTTAGATATCCGTTTAGGTTTCCGATTGGACCTAGGGTTAAGGTTATGTTGAGGGCTAGGGTTACAGATCCGGTTAGGGTTCAGATTGAACCTAGGGTTAGGGTTATGTTGAGGCCTAGGGTTAGAGATCCGGTTAGGGTTCCGATTGGACCTAGGGTTAAGGTTATGGTGAGGACTAGGGTTAGAGATCCGGTTAGGGTTCCGATTGGACCTAGTGTTAGGGTTATGTTGAGGGCTAGGGTTAGAGATCCGGTTAGGGTTCCGATTCGACCTAGGGTTAGGGATATGTTGAGGGCTAGGGATAAAGATCCGGTTAGGGTTCCGATTGGACCTAGGGTTAGTGTTATGTTGAGGGCTAGGGTTAGATATCCGGTTAGGGTTCCGATTGGACCTAGGGTTAGGGTTATTTTGAGGGCTAGGGTTAGAGATCCGGTTAGGGTTCCGATTGGACCTAGGGTTTGGGTTATGTTGAGGGCGTGGGTTAGATATGCGGTTAGGTTTCCGATTGGACCTAGGGTTAGGGTTATGTTGAGGGCTAGGGTTAGATATCCGTTTTGGGTTCCGATTGGACCTAGGGTTAGGGTTATGTTGAGGGCTAGGTTTAGATATCCGTTTAGGGTTCCGATTGGATCTACGGTTAGGGTTATGTTGAAGGCTAGGGTTAGAGATCCGGTTAGGGTTCCGATTGGACCTAGGGTTAAGGTTATGTTGAGGTCTAGGGTTAGAGATCCGGTTAGGGTTCAGATTGGACCTAGGGTTAGTGTTATGTTGAGGGCTAGGGTTAGAGATCCGGTTAGGGTTCCGATTGGACCTAGGGTTAGGGTTATGTTGAGGGCTAGGGATAGAGATCCGGTTAGGGTTCCGATTGGACCTAGGATTAGGGTTATGTTGAGGGCTAGGGTTAGATATCCGGTTAGGGTTCCGATTGGACCTAGGGTTAGGGTTATGTTGAGGGGTAGGTTTAGAGTTCCGGTTAGAGTTCCGATTGGACCTAGGGTTAGGTTATGTTGAGGGCGAGGGGTAGAGATCCGGTTAGGGTTCCGATTGGACCTATGGTTAGGGATATGTTGAGGGCTAGGGATAGAGATCCGGTTAGGGTTCCGATTGGACCTAGGGATAGGGTTATGTTAAGGGCTAGGGTTAGATATCCGTTTTGGCTTCCGATTGGACCTAGGGTTAGGGTTATGTTGAGGGCTAGGGTTAGAGATCCGGTTAGGGTTCCGATTGGACCTAGGGTTAGGGTTATGTTGAGGGCTAGGTTTAGAGATCCGGTTAGGGTTCCGATAGGACCTAGGGTTAGTGTTATGTTGAGGGCGAGGGTTAGAGATCCGGTTAGGGTTCCGATTTGACCGAGGGTTAGGGTTATGTTTAGGGCTAGGGTTAGAGATCTGGTTAGCGTTCCGATTGGACCTAGGGTTAGGTTTATGTTGAGAGCTAGGGTTAGAGACCCGGTTAGGGTTCCTATTGGACCTAGGGTTAGGGTTATGTTGAGGGCTAGGGTTAGATATCCGGATAGGGTTCCTATTGGACCAAGGGTTAGGGTTATGTTGAGGGCGAGGGGTAGAGATCCGGTTAGGGTTCCGATTGGACCTAGGGTTAGGGTTATGTTGAGGGCGAGGGTTAGAGATCCAGTAAGGGTTCCGATTGGACCTAGGGTTAGGGTTATGTTGAGGGCTGGGGTAGAGATCCTGTTAGGGTTCCGATTGGACCTAGGGTTAGGGTTATGTTGAGGGCTAGGGTTAGAGATCCGGTTAGGGTTCCTATTGGACCTAGGGTTAGGGTTATGTTGAGGGCTAGGGTTAGAGATCCAGTTAGGGTTCCGATTGGACCTAGGGTTAAGGTTATGTTGAGGGCTAGGGATAGAGATCCGGTTAGGGTTCCGATTGGACCTAGGGTTAGGGTTTTGTTGAGGGCTAGGGTTAGATATCCGGTTAGGGTTCCGATTAGGCCTAGGGTTAGTGTTAAGTTGAGGGCTAGGGTTAGAAGTGTGGTTAGAGTTCCGATTGGACCTAGGGTTAGGGTTATGTGGAGGGCTAGGGTTAGATATCCGTTTAGGTTTCCGATTGGACCTAGGGTTAAGGTTATGTTGAGGGCTAGGGTAACAGATCCGGTTAGGGTTCAGATTGAACCTAGGGTTAGGGTTATGTTGAGGGCTAGGGTTAGATATCCGGTTAGGGTTCCGATTGGACCTAGTGTTAGGGTTATGTTGAGGGCTAGGGTTAGATATCCGTTTAGGGTTCCGATTGGACCTAGGGTTAGGGTTATGTTGAGGGCTAGGGTTAGATATCCGTTTAGGTTTCCGATTGGACCTAGGGTTAAGGTTATGTTGAGGGCTAGGGTTACAGATCCGGTTAGGGTTCAGATTGAACCTAGGGTTAGGGTTATGTTGAGGCCTAGGGTTAGAGATCCGGTTAGGGTTCCGATTGGACCTAGGGTTAAGGTTATGTTGAGGACTAGGGTTAGAGATCCGGTTAGGGTTCCGATTGGACCTAGTGTTAGGGTTATGTTGAGGGCTAGGGTTAGAGATCCGGTTAGGGTTCCGATTTGACCTAGGGTTAGGGATATGTTGAGGGCTAGGGATAAAGATCCGGTTAGGGTTCCGATTGGACCTAGGGTTAGTGTTATGTTGAGGGCTAGGGTTAGATATCCGGTTAGGGTTCCGATTGGACCTAGGGTTAGGGTTATTTTGAGGGCTAGGGTTAGAGATCCGGTTAGGGTTCCGATTGGACCTAGGGTTTGGGTTATGTTGAGGGCGTGGGTTAGATATGCGGTTAGGTTTCCGATTTGACCTAGGGTTAGGGTTATGTTGAGGGCTAGGGTTAGATATCCGTTTTGGGTTCCGATTGGACCTAGGGTTAGGGTTATGTTGAGGGCTAGGTTTAGATATCCGTTTAGGGTTCCGATTGAATCTACGGTTAGGGTTATGTTGAGGGCTAGGGTTAGAGATCCGGTTAGGGTTCCGATTGGACCTAGGGTTAGGGTTATGTTGAGGGCTAGGGTTAGATATCCGGTTAGGGTTCCGTTTGGACCTAGGGTTAGGGTTATGTTGAGGGGTAGGTTTAGAGTTCCGGTTAGAGTTCCGATTGGACCTAGGGTTAGGTTATGTTGAGGGCGAGGGGTAGAGATCCGGTTAGGGTTCCGATTGGACCTATGGTTAGGGATATGTTGAGGGCTAGGGATAGAGATCCGGTTAGGGTTCCGATTGGACCTAGGTTTAGGGTTATGTTGAGGGCTAGGGTTAGATATCCGTTTTGGCTTCCGATTGGACCTAGGGTTAGGGTGATGTTGAGGGCTAGGGTTAGAGATCCGTTTAGGGTTCCGATTGGACCTAGGGTTAGGGTTATGTTGAGGGCTAGGTTTAGAGATCCGGTTAGGTTTCCGATAGGACCTAGGGTTAGTGTTATGTTGAGGGCGAGGGTTAGAGATCCGGTTAGGGTTCCGATTTGACCGAGGGTTAGGGTTATGTTTAGGGCTAGGGTTAGAGATCTGGTTAGCGTTCCGATTGGACCTAGGGTTAGGTTTATGTTGAGAGCTAGGGTTAGAGATCCGGTTAGGGTTCCTATTGGACCTAGGGTTAGGGTTATGTTGAGGGCTAGGGTTAGATATCCGGTTAGGGTTCCTATTGGACCAAGGGTTAGGGTTATGTTGAGGGCGAGGGGTAGAGATCCGGTTAGGGTTCCGATTGGACCTAGGGTTAGGGTTATGTTGAGGGCGAGGGGTAGAGATCCAGTAAGGGTTCCGATTGGACCTAGGGTTAGGGTAATGTTGAGGGCTGGGGTAGAGATCCTGTTAGGGTTCCTATTGGACCTAGGGTTAGGGTTATGTTGAGGGCTAGGGTTAGAAATCCGGTTAGGGTTCCGATTGGACCTAGGGTTAGTGTTATGTTGAGGGCTAGGGTTAGAGATCCGGTTAGGGTTCCGATTGGACCTAGGGTTATGGTTATGTTGAGGACTAGGGTTAGAGATCCGGTTAGGGTTCTGATTGGACCTAGTGTTAGGGTTATGTTGAGGGCTAGGGTTAGAGATCCGGTTAGGGTTCCGATTGGATCTAGGGTTAGGGTTATTTTGAGGGCTAGGGTGAGATATCCGGTTAGGGTTCCGATTGGACCTAGGGTTAGCGATATGTTGAGGGCTAGGGATAAAGATACGGTTAGGGTTCCGATTGGACCTAGGGTTAGTGTTATGTTGAGGGCTAGGGTTAGATATCCGGTTAGGGTTCCGATTGGACCTAGGGTTAGGGTTATTTTGAGGGCTAGGGTTAGAGATCCGGTTAGGGTTCCGATTGGACCTAGGGTTAGGGTTATGTTGAGGGCGTGGGTTAGATATGCGGTTAGGTTTCCGATTGGACCTAGGGTTAGGGTTATGTTGAGGGCTAGGGTTAGATATTCGTTTTGGGTTCCGATTGGACCTAGGGTTAGGGTTATGTTGAGGGCTAGGTTTAGATATCCGTTTAGAGTTCCGATTGGATCTAGGGTTAGGGTTATGTTGAGGGCTAGGGTTAGAGTTCCGGTTAGGGTTCCGATTGGACCTTCGGTTAAGGTTATGTTGAGGGATAGGGTTAGAGATCCGGTTAGGGTTCAGATTGGACGTAGGGTTAGGGATATGTTGAGGGCTAGGGTTAGAGATCCGGTTAGGGTTCCGATTGGACCTAGGGTTAGGGTTATGTTGAGGGCTAGGGATAGAGATCCGGTTAGGGTTCCGATTGGACCTAGGGTTAGGGTTATGTTGAGGGCAAGGGTAAGATATCCGGTTAGAGTTTCGATTGGACCTAGGGTTAGGGTTATGTTGAGGGGTAGGTTTAGAGTACCGGTTAGAGTTCCGATTGGACCTAGGGTTAGGGTTATGTTGAGGGCGAGGGGTAGAGATCCGGTTAGGGTTCCGATTGGACCTAGGGTTAGGGATATGTTGAGGGTTAGGGATAGAGATCCGATTAGGGTTCCCATTGGACCTAGGGTTAGGGTTATGTTGAGAGCTAGGGTTAGATATCCGTTTTGGGTTCCGATTGGACCTAGGGTTAGGGTTATGTTGAGGGCTAGGGTTAGAGTTCCGGTTAGGGTTCCGATTGGACCTTGGGTTAGGGTTATGTTGAGGGCTAGGTTTAGAGATCCGGTTAGGGTTCCGATAGGACCTAGGGTTAGTGTTATGTTGAGGGCGAGGGTTAGAGATCCGGTTAGGGTTCCGATTGGACCTAGGGTTAGGGTTATGTTTAGGGCTAGGATTAGAGATCTGGTTAGGGTTCCGATTGGACCTAGGGTTAGGTTTATGGTGAGAGCTAGGGTTAGAGATCCGGTTAGGGTTCCTATTGGACCTAGGGTTAGGGTTATGTCGAGGGCTATGGTTAGATATCCGGTTAGGGTTCCGATTGGACCAAGGGTTAGGGTTATGTTGAGGGCTAGGTTTAGATATCCGGTTAGGGTTCCGATTGGACCTATTGTTAGGGTTATGTTGAGGGAGAGGGGTAGAGATCCAGTAAGGGTTCCGATTGGACCTAGGGTTAGGGTTATGTTGAGGGCTGGGGTAGAGATCCTGTTAGGGTTCCAGATTGGACCTAGGGTTAGGATTATGTTGAGGGCTAGGGTTAGATATCCGTTTAGGGTTCTGATTTGATCTAGGGTTGGGGTTATGTTGAGGGCTAGGGTTAGATATCCGTTTTGGGTTCCGATTGGACCTAGGGTTAGGGTTATGTTGAGGGCTAGGTTTAGATATCCTTTTAGGGTTCCTATTGGACCTAGGGTTAGGGTTATGTTGAGGGCTGGGGTTAGAGATCCGGTTAGGGTTCCGATTGGACCTAGGGTTAAGGTTATGTTGAGGGCTAGGGTTAGAGATCCGGTTAGGGTTCAGATTGGACCTAGGGTTAGGGTTATGTTGAGGGCAAGGGTTAGAGATCCGGTTAGGGTTCCGATTGGACCTAGGGTTAGGGTTATGTTGAGGGCTAGGTTTAGAGTTCCAGTTAGAGTTCCGATTGGACCTAGGGTTAGGGTTATGTTGAGGGCGCGAAGGAGAGATCCGGTTAGGGTTCCGATTGGACCTAGGGTTAGGGTTATGTTGAGGGCTAGGGTTAGATATTCGGTTAGGGTTCCGATTGGACCAAGGGTTAGAGTTATGTTGAGGGCGAGGTGTAGAGATCCGGTTAGGGTTCCGATTGGACCTAGGGTTAGGGTTATGTTGAGGGCGAGGGGTAGAGATCCAGTAAGGGTTCCGATTGGACCTAGGGTTAGGGTTCTGTTGAGGGCTGGGGTAGAGATCCTGTTAGGGTTCCGATTGTACCTAGGGTTAGGGTTATGTTGAGGGCTAGGGTTAGAGATCCGGTTAGGGTTCCGATTGGACCTAGGGTTAGGGTTATGTTGAGGGCTAGGGTTAGAGATCCAGTTGGGGTTCCGATTGGACCTAGGGTTAGGGTTATGTTGAGGGCTGGGGTAGAGATCCTGTTAGGGTTCCGATTGGACCTAGGGTTAGGGTTATGTTGAGGGCTAGGGTTAGAGATCCGGTTAGGGTTCCGATTGGACCTAGGGTTAGGGTTATGTTGAGGGCTAGGGTTAGAGATCCAGTTAGGGTTCCGATGGACCTAGGGTTAAGGTTATGTTGAGGGCTAGGTTTAGAGATCCAGTTAGGGTTCCGATGGACCTAGGGTTAAGGTTATGTTGAGGGCTAGGGTTAGAGATCCGGTTAGGGTTCCGATTGGAACTAGGGTTAGGGTTATATTGAGGCCTAGGGTTAGAGATCCGGTTAGGGTTCCGATTGGACCTAGGGTTAGGGTTATGTTGAGGGCTAGGGTTAGAGATCCAGTTAGGGTTCCGATTGGACCTAGGGTTAAGGTTATGTTGAGGGCTAGGGTTAGAGATCCGGTTAGAGTTCCGATTGGAACTAGGGTTAGTGTTATATTGAGGCCTAGGGTTAGAGATCCGGTTAAGGTTCCGATTGGACCTAGGTTTAGGGTTATGTTGAGGGCTAGGGTTAGAGATCCAGTTAGGGTTCCGATTGGACCTAGGGTTAAGGTTATGTTGAGGGCTAGGGTTAGAGATCCGGTTAGGGTTCCGATTGGAACTAGGGTTAGTGTTATATTGAGGCCTAGGGTTAGAGATCCTGTTAGGGTTCCGATTGGACCTAGGGTTAGGGTTATGTTGAGGTCTAGGGTTAGAGATCCGGTTAGAGTTCCGATTGGACCTAGGGTTAGGGTTATGTTGAGGGCTAGGGTTAGAGATCCCGTTAGGGTTCCGATTGGACCTAGGGTTAAGGTTATGTTGAGGGCTAGGGCTAGAGATCCGGTTAGGGTTCCGATTGGTACTAGGGTTAGGGTTATATTGAGGCCTAGGGTTAGAGATCCGGTTAAGGTTCCGATTGGACCTAGGGTTAGGGATATGTTGAGGGCTAGGGATAGAGATCCGGTTAGGGTTCCGATTGGACCTAGGATTAGGGTTATGTTGAGGGCTAGGGTTAGATATCCGGTTAGGGTTCCGATTGGACCTAGGGTTAGGGTTATTTTGAGGACTAGGGTTAGAGATCCGGTTAGGTTTCCGATTGGACCTAGGGTTAGTGTTATGTTGAGGGCGAGGGTTAGATATCCGGTTAGGTTTCCGATTGGACCTAGGGTTAGGATTATGTTGAGGGCTAGGGTTAGATATCCGTTTTGGGTTCCGATTGGACCTAGGGTTAAGGTTATGTTGAGGGCTAGGGTTAGAGATCCGGTTAGGGTTCCGATTGGACCTAGGGTTAGGGTTATGTTGAGGGCGAAGATTAGAGATCCGGTTAGGGATCCGATTGGACCTAGCGTTAGGGTTATGTTGAGGGATAGGGTTAGAGATCTGGTTAGGGTTCCGATTGGACCTAGGGTTAAGGTTATGTTGAGGGCTAGGGTTTGAGATCCGGTTAGGGCTCCGATTGGACCTAGGGTTAGGGTTATGTGTAGGGCTAGATTAGAGATCCGGTTAGGGTTACAATTAGACCTAGGGTTAGGGTTATGTTGAGGACTAGGGTTAGAGATTCGGTTAGAATTCCGATTGGTCCTAGGTTTAGGGTTATGTTGAGGGCTAGGGTTAGATATCCGGTTAGGGTTCCGATTGGACCAAGGGTTAGGGTTATGTTGAGGGCTAGGTTTAGATATCCGGTTAGGGTTCCCATTGGACCTAGGGTTAGGGTTATGTTGAGGGCGAGGGGTAGAGATCCAGTAAGGGTTCCGATTGGACCTAGGGTTAGGGTTATGTTGAGGGCTAGGGTAGAGATCCTGTTAGGGTTCCGATTGGACCTAGGGTTAGGGTTATGTTGAGGGCTAGGGTTAGAAATCCAGTTAGGGTTCCGATTGGACCTAGGGTTAGGGTTATGTTGAGCGCTAGGGTTAGAGATCCGGTTAGGATTCCGATTGGACCTAGGGTTAAGGTTATGTTGAGCACTAGGGTTAGAGATCCGGTTAGGGTTCCGATTGGACCTAGTGTTAGGGTTATGTTGAGGGCTAGGTTTAGAGATCCGGTTAGGGTTCCGATTGGACCTAGGGTTAGGGATATGTTGAGGGCTAGGGTTAGATATCCGGTTAGGGTTCCGATTGGACCTAGGGTTAGGGTTATGTTGAGGGCTAGGGTTAGATATCCGTTTAGGTTTCCGATTGGACCTAGGGTTAAGGTTATGTTGAGGGCTAGGTTTAGAGATCCGGTTAGGGTTCCGATAGGACCTAGGGTTAGTGTTATGTTGAGGGCGAGGGTTAGAGATCCGGTTAGGGTTCCGATTGGACCTAGGGTTAGGGTTATGTTTAGGGCTAGGGTTAGAGATCTGGTTAGGGTTCCGATTGGACCTAGGGTTAGGGTTATGTTGAGGGCTAGGGTTAGATATCCGGTTAGGGTTCCGATTGGACCTAGGGTTAGGGTTATTTTGAGGGCTAGGGTTAGAGATCCGGTTAGGGTTCCGATTGGACGTAGGGTTAGGGTTATGTTGAGGGCTATGGTTAGATATCCGGTTAGGGTTCCGATTGGACCAAGGGTTAGGGTTATGTTGAGGGTTAGGTTTAGATATCAGGTTAGGGTTCCGATTGGACCTAGGGTTAGGGTTATGTTGAGGGCGAGGGGTAGAGATCCAGTAAGGGTTCCGATTGGACCTAGGTAGGGTTAGGGTTATGTTGAGGGCTGGGGTAGAGATCCTGTTAGGGTTCCGATTGGACCTAGGGTTAGGGTTATGTTGAGGGCTAGGGTTAGATATCCAGTTAGGGTTCCGATTGGACCTAGGGTTAGGGTTATGTTGAGGGCTAGGATTAGAAATCCAGTTAGTGTTCCGATTGCACCTAGGGTTAGGGTTATGTTGAGGGCTAGGGTTAGAGATCTGGTTAGGGTTCCGATTGGACCTAGGGTTAAGGTTATGTTAAGCACTAGGGTTAGAGATCCGGTTAGGGTTCCGATTGGACCTAGTGTTAGGGTTATGTTGAGGGCTAGGGTTAGAGATCCGGTTAGGGTTCCGATTGGACCTAGGGTTAGGGATATGTTGAGGGCTAGGGTTAGATATCCGGTTAGAGTTCCGATTGGACCTAGGGTTAGGGTTATTTTGAGGGCTAGGGTTAGAGATCCGGTTAGGGTTCCGATTGGACCTAGGGTTAGGGTTATGTTGAGGGCGTGGGTTAGATATGCGGTTAGGTTTCCGATTGGACCTAGGGTTAGGGTTATGTTGAGGGCTAGGGTTAGATATCCGTTTTGGGTTCCGATTGGACCTAGGGTTAGGGTTATGTTGAGGGCTAGGGTTAGATATCCGTTTTGGGTTCCGATTGGACCTAGGGTTAGGGTTATGTTGAGGGCTAGGGTTAGAGATCCGGTTAGGGTTCCGATTGGACCTTGGTTTAGGGTTATGTTGAGGGCTAGGTTTAGAGATCCGGATAGGGTTCCGATAGGACCTAGGGTTAGTGTTATGTTGAGGGCGAGGGTTAGAGATCCGGTTAGGGTTCCGATTGGACCTAGGGTTAGGGTTATGTTTACGGCTAGGATTAGAGATCTGCTTAGGGTTCCGATTGGACCTAGGGTTAGGTTTATGTTGAGAGCTAGGGTTAGAGATCTGGTTAGGGTTCCTATTGGACCTAGGGTTAGGGTTATGTTGAGGGCTATGGTTAGATATCCGGTTAGGGTTCCGATTGGACCTAGGGTTAGGGTTATGTTGAGGGCGAGGGGTAGAGATCCAGTAAGGGTTCCGATTGGACCGAGGGTTAGGGTTATGTTGAGGGCTGGGGTAGAGATCCTGTTAGGGTTCCGATTGGACCTAGGGTTAGGGTTATGTTGAGGGCTAGGGTTAGAAATCCAGTTAGGGTTCCGATTGGACCTAGGGTTAGGGTTATGTTGAGGGTTAGGTTTAGATATCAGCTTAGGGTTCCGATTGGACCTAGGGTTAGGGTTATGTTGAGGGCGAGGGGTAGAGATCCAGTAAGGGTTCCGATTGGACCTAGGTAGGGTTAGGGTTATGTTGAGGGCTGGGGTAGAGATCCTGTTAGGGTTCCGATTGGACCTAGGGTTAGGGTTATGTTGAGGGCTAGGGTTAGATATCCAGTTAGGGTTCCGATTGGACCTAGGGTTAGGGTTATGTTGAGGGCTAGGATTAGAAATCCAGTTAGTGTTCCGATTGGACCTAGGGTTAGGGTTATGTTGAGGGCTAGGGTTAGAGATCTGGTTAGGGTTCCGATTGGACCTAGGGTTAAGGTTATGTTAAGCACTAGGGTTAGAGATCCGGTTAGGGTTCCGATTGGACCTAGTGTTAGGGTTATGTTGAGGGCTAGGGTTAGAGATCCGGTTAGGGTTCCGATTGGACCTAGGGTTAGGGATATGTTGAGGGCTAGGGTTAGATATCCGGTTAGGGTTCCGATTGGACCTAGGGTTAGGGTTATTTTGAGGGCTAGGGTTAGAGATCCGGTTAGGGTTCCGATTGGACCTAGGGTTAGGGTTATGTTGAGGGCGTGGGTTAGATATGCGGTTAGGTTTCCGATTGGACCTAGGGTTAGGGTTATGTTGAGGGCTAGGGTTAGATATCCGTTTTGGGTTCCGATTGGACCTAGGGTTAGGGTTATGTTGAGGGCTAGGGTTAGATATCCGTTTTGGGTTCCGATTGGACCTAGGGTTAGGGTTATGTTGAGGGCTAGGGTTAGAGATCCGGTTAGGGTTCCGATTGGACCTTGGTTTAGGGTTATGTTGAGGGCTAGCTTTAGAGATCCGGATAGGGTTCCGATAGGACCTAGGGTTAGTGTTATGTTGAGGGCGAGGGTTAGAGATCCGGTTAGGGTTCCGATTGGACCTAGGGTTAGGGTTATGTTGAGAGCTAGGGTTAGAGATCTGGTTAGGGTTCCTATTGGACCTAGGGTTAGGGTTAATTTGAGGGCTATGGTTAGATATCCGGTTAGGGTTCCGATTGGACCAAGGGTTAGGGTTATGTTGAGGGCTAGGTTTAGATATCCGGTTAGGGTTCCGATTGGACCTAGGGTTAGGGTTATGTTGAGGGGGAGGGGTAGAGATCCAGTAAGGGTTCCGATTGGACCGAGGGTTAGGGTTATGTTGAGGGCTGTTGTAGAGATCCTGTTAGGGTTCCGATTGGACCTAGGGTTAGGGTTATGTTGAGGGCTAGGGTTAGAAATCCAGTTAGGGTTCCGATTGGACCTAGGGTTAGGGTTATGTTGAGCGCTAGGGTTAGAGATCCGGTTAGGGTTCCGATTGGACCTAGGGTTAAGGTTATGTTGAGCACTAGGGTTAGAGATCCGGTTAGGGTTCCGATTGGACCTAGTGTTAGGGTTATGTTGAGGGCTAGGTTTAGAGATCCGGTTAGGGTTCCGATTGGACCTAGGGTTAGGGATATGTTGAGGGCTAGGGTTAGATATCCGGTTAGGGTTCCGATTGGACCTAGGGTTAGGGTTATTTTGAGGGCTAGGGTTAGAGATCCGGTTAGGGTTCCGATTGGACCTAGGGTTAGGGTTATGTTGAGGGCGTGCGTTAGATATGCTGTTAGGTTTCCGATTGGACGTAGGGTTAGGGTTATGTTGAGGGCTAGGGTTAGATATCAGTTTAGGGTTCTGATTGGATCTAGGGTTAGGGTTATGTTGAGGGCTAGGGTTAGAGATCCGGTTAGGGTTCCGATTGGACCTAGGGTTAAGGTTATGTTGAGGGCTAGGGTTAGAGATCCGGTTAGGGTTGAGATTGGACCTAGGGTTAGGGTTATGTTGAGGGATAGGGTTAGAGATCCGGTTAGGGTTCCGATTGGACCTAGGGTTAGGGTTATGTTGAGGGGTAGGTTTAGAGTTCCGGTTAGAGTTCCGATTGGACCTAGGGTTAGGGTTATGTTGAGGGCGAGGGTTAGAGATCCGGTTAGGGTTCCGATTGGACCTAGGGTTAGGGATATGTTGAGGGCTAGGGATAGAGATCCGGTTAGGGTTACGATTGGACCTAGGGTTAGGGTTATGTTGAGGGCGAGGGGTAGAGATCCAGTAAGGGTTCTGATTGGACCTAGGGTTAGGGTTATGTTGAGGGCTGGGGTATACATCCTGTCAGGGTTCCGATTGGACCTAGGGTTAGGGTTATGTTGAGGGCTAGGGTTAGAAATCCAGTTAGGGTTCCGATTTGACCTAGGGTTAGGGTTATGTTGAGGGCTAGTGTTAGAGATCCGGTTCAGGTTCCGATTGGACCTAGGGTTAAGGTTATGTTGAGGACTAGGGTTAGAGATCCGGTTAGGGTTCCGATTGGACCTAGTGTTAGGGTTATGTTGAGGGCTAGGGTTAGAGATCCGGTTAGGGTTCCGATTGGACCTAGGGTTAGGGTTATGTTTAGGGCTAGGGTTAGAGATCTGGTTAGGGTTCCGATTGGACCTAGGGTTAGGGTTATGTTGAGGGCTAGGGTTAGATATCCGGTTAGGGTTCCGATTGGACCTAGTGTTAGGGTTATGTTGAGGGCTGGGTTAGAGATCCGGTTAGGGTTCCGATTGGACCTAGGGTTAAGGTTATGTTGAGGGCTAGGGTTAGAGATCCGGTTAGGGTTCAGATTGGACCTAGGGTTAGGGTTATGTTGAGGGCAAGGGTTAGAGATCCGGTTAGGGTTCCGATTGGACCTAGGGTTAGGGTTATGTTCAGGGCTAGGGATAGAGATCCGGTTAGGGTTCCGATTGGACTTAGGGTTAGGGTTATGTTGAGGGTGAGGCTTAGATATCCGGTTAGGGTTCCGATTGGACCTAGGGTTAGGGTTATGTTGAGGGCTAGGTTTAGAGTTCCAGTTAGAGTTCCGATTGGACCTAGGGTTAGGGTTATGTTGAGGGCGAGAAGGAGAGATCCGGTTAGGGTTCCGATTGGAGCTAGGGTTCGGGTTATGTTGAGGGCTAGGGTTAGATATTCGGTTAGGGTTCCGATTGGACCAAGGGTTAGAGTTATGTTGAGGGCGAGGGGTAGAGATCCGGTTAGGGTTCCGATTGGACATAGGGTTAGGGTTATGTTGAGGGCGAGGGGTAGAGATCTAGTAAGGGTTCCGTATGGACCTAGGGTTAGGGTTATGTTGAGAGCTGGGGTAGAGATCCTGTTAGGGTTCCGATTGTACCTAGGGTTAGGGTTATGTTGAGGGCTAGGGTTAGAGATCCGGTTAGGGTTCCGATTGGACCTAGGGTTAGGGTTATGTTGAGGGCTAGGGTTAGAGATCCCGTTGGGGTTCCGATTGGACCTAGGGTTAGGGTTATGTTGAGGGCTGGGGTAGAGATCCTGTTAGGGTTCCGATTGGACCTAGGGTTAGGGTTATGTTGAGGGCGTGGGTTAGATATGCGGTTAGGTTTCCGATTGGACCTAGGGTTAGGGTTATGTTGAGGGCTAGGGTTAGATATCAGTTTAGGGTTCTGATTGGATCTAGGGTTAGGGTTATGTTGAGGGCTAGGGTTAGAGATCCGGTTAGGGTTCCGATTGGACCTAGGGTTAAGGTTATGTTGAGGGCTAGGGTTAGAGATCCGGTTAGGGTTGAGATTGGACCTAGGGTTAGGGTTATGTTGAGGGATAGGGTTAGAGATCCGGTTAGGGTTCCGATTGGACCTAGGGTTAGGGTTATGTTGAGGGGTAGGTTTAGAGTTCCGGTTAGAGTTCCGATTGGACCTAGGGTTAGGGTTATGTTGAGGGCGAGGGTTAGAGATCCGGTTAGGGTTCCGATTGGACCTAGGGTTAGGGATATGTTGAGGGCTAGGGATAGAGATCCGGTTAGGGTTCCGATTGGACCTAGGGTTAGGGTTATGTTGAGGGCGAGGGGTAGAGATCCAGTAAGGGTTCTGATTGGACCTAGGGTTAGGGTTATGTTGAGGGCTGGGGTATACATCCTGTCAGGGTTCCGATTGGACCTAGGGTTAGGGTTATGTTGAGGGCTAGGGTTAGAAATCCAGTTAGGGTTCCTATTGGACCTAGGGTTAGGGTTATGTTGAGGGCTAGTGTTAGAGATCCGGTTCAGGTTCCGATTGGACCTAGGGTTAAGGTTATGTTGAGGACTAGGGTTAGAGATCCGGTTAGGGTTCCGATTGGACCTAGTGTTAGGGTTATGTTGAGGGCTAGGGTTAGAGATCCGGTTAGGGTTCCGATTGGACCTAGGGTTAGGGTTATGTTTAGGGCTAGGGTTAGAGATCCGGTTAGGGTTCCGATTGGACCTAGGGTTAGGGTTATGTTGAGGGCTAGGGTTAGAGATCCGGTTAGGGTTCCGATTGGACCTAGGGTTAGGGTTATGTTGAGGGCTGGGTTAGAGATCCGGTTAGGGTTCCGATTGGACCTAGGGTTAAGGTTATGTTGAGGGCTAGGGTTAGAGATCCGGTTAGGGTTCAGATTGGACCTAGGGTTAGGGTTATGTTGAGGGCAAGGGTTAGAGATCCGGTTAGGGTTCCGATTGGACCTAGGGTTAGGGTTATGTTGAGGGCTAGGGATAGAGATCCGGTTAGGGTTCCGATTGGACTTAGGGTTAGGGTTATGTTGAGGGCGAGGCTTAGAGATCCGGTTAGGGTTCCGATTGGACCTAGGGTTAGGGTTATGTTGAGGGCTAGGTTTAGAGTTCCAGTTAGAGTTCCGATTGGACCTAGGGTTAGGGTTATGTTGAGGGCGAGAAGGAGAGATCCGGTTAGGGTTCCGATTGGACCTAGGGTTAGGGTTATGTTGAGGGCTAGGGTTAGATATTCGGTTAGGGTTCCGATTGGACCAAGGGTTAGAGTTATGTTGAGGGCGAGGGGTAGAGATCCGGTTAGGGTTCCGATTGGACCTAGGGTTAGGGTTATGTTGAGGGCGAGGGGTAGAGATCTAGTAAGGGTTCCGTATGGACCTAGGGTTAGGGTTATGTTGAGAGCTGGGGTAGAGATCCTGTTAGGGTTCCGATTGTACCTAGGGTTAGGGTTATGTTGAGGGCTAGGGTTAGAGATCCGGTTAGGGTTCCGATTGGACCTAGGGTTAGGGTTATGTTGAGGGCTAGGGTTAGAGATCCAGTTGGGGTTCCGATTGGACCTAGGGTTAGGGTTATGTTGAGGGCTGGGGTAGAGATCCTGTTAGGGTTCCGATTGGACCTAGGGTTAGGGTTATGTTGAGGGCTAGGGTTAGAGATCCGGTTAGGGTTCCGATTGGACCTAGGGTTAGGGTTATGTTGAGGGCTAGGGTTAGAGATCCAGTTAGGGTTCCGATGGACCTACGGTTAAGGTTATGTTGAGGGCTAGGGTTAGAGATCCGGTTAGGGTTCCGATTGGAACTAGGGTTAGGGTTATATTGAGGCCTAGGGTTAGAGATCCGGTTAGGGTTCCGATTGGACCTAGGGTTAGGGTTATGTTGAGGGCTAGGGTTAGAGATCCAGTTAGGGTTCCGATTGGACCTAGGGTTAAGGTTATGTTGAGGGCTAGGGTTAGAGATCCTGTTAGGGTTCCGATTGGAACTAGGGTTAGGGTTATATTGAGGCCTAGGGTTAGAGATCCGGTTAAGGTTCCGATTGGACCTAGGGTTAGGGTTATGTTGAGGGCTGGGGTAGAGATCCTGTTAGGGTTCCGATTGGACCTAGGGTTAGGGTTATGTTGAGGGCTAGGGTTAGAGATCCGGTTAGGGTTCCGATTGGACCTAGGGTTAGGGTTATGTTGAGGGCTAGGGTTAGAGATCCGGTTAGGGTTCCGATTGGACCTAGGGTTAAGGTTATGTTGAGGGCTAGGGTTAGAGATCCGGTTAGGGTTCCGATTGGAACTAGGCTTAGGGTTATATTGAGGCCTAGGGTTAGAGATCCGGTTAGGGTTCCTATTGGACCTAGGGTTAGGGTTATATTGAGGCCTAGGGTTAGAGATCCGGTTAGGGTTCCTATTGGACCTAGGGTTAGGGATATGTTGAGGGCTAGGGATAGAGATCCGGTTAGGGTTTCGATTGTACCTAGGGTTAGGGTTATGTTGAGGGCTAGGGTTAGATATCCGGTTAGGGTTCCAATTGGACCTAGGGTTAGGGTTATTTTGAGGACTAGGGTTAGAGATCCGGTTAGGGTTCCGATTGGACCTAGGGTTAGGGTTATGTTGAGGGCGAGGGTTAGATATCCGGTTAGGTTTCCGATTGGACCTAGGGTTAGGGTTATGTTGAGGGCTAGGGTTAGATATCCGTTTTGGGTTCCGATTGGACCTAGGGTTAAGGTTAGGTTGAGGGCTAGGGTTAGAGATCCGGTTAGGGTTCCGATTGGACCTAGGGTTAGGGTTATGTTGAGGGCTAGGGTTAGATATCCGCTTAGGGTTCCGATAGGGCCTAGGGTTAGGGTTATGTTGAGGGCTAGGGTTAGAGGTGCGGTTAGAGTTCCGATTGGACCTAGGGTTAGGGTTATGTGGAGGGCGAGGATTAGAGATCCTGTTAAGGTTCCGATTGGACCTAGGGTTAGGGTTATGTTGAGGGCTGGGTATAGATCCTGTTAGGGTTCCGATTGGACCTAGGATTAAGGTTATGTTGGGGGCTAGGGTTAGAGATCCGGTTAGGGTTCCGATTGGACCTAGGGTTAGGGTTATGTTGAGGCCTAGGGTTAGAGATCCGGTTAGGGTTCCGATTGGACCTAGGGTTAGGGATATGTTGAGGGCTAGGGATAGAGATCCGGTTAGGGTTCCGATTGGACCTAGTGTTAGGGTTATGTTGAGGGCTAGGGTTAGATATCCGGTTAGGGTTCCGATTGGACCTAGGGTTAGGGTTATTTTGAGGGCTAGGGTTAGAGATCCGGTTAGGGTTCCGATTGGACCGAGGGTTAGGGTTATGTTGAGGGCGAGGATTAGATATCCGGTTAGGGTTCCGATTGGACCTAGGGTTAGGGTTATTTTGAGGGCTAGGGTTAGAGATCCGGTTAGGGTTCCGATTGGACCTAGGGTTAGGGTTATGTTGAGGGCTAGGTTTAGAGATCCGGTTAGGGTTCCGATAGGACCTAGGGTTAGTGTTATGTTGAGGGCGAGGGTTAGAGATCCGGTTAGGGTTCCGATTGGACCTAGGGTTAGGGTTATGTTGAGGGGTAGGTTTAGAGTTCCGGTTAGAGTTCCGATTGGACCTAGGGTTAGGGTTATGTTGAGGGCGAGGGTTAGAGATCCGGTTAGGGTTCCTATTGGACCTAGGGTTAGGGATATGTTGAGGGCTAGGGATAGATATCCGGTTAGGGTTCCGATTGGACCAAGGCTTAGTGTTATGTTGAGGGCGAGGGGTAGAGATCCGGTTAGGGTTCCGATTGGACCTAGGGTTAGGGTTATGTTGAGGGCGAGGGGTAGAGATCCAGTAAGGGTTCCGATTGGACCTAGGGTTAGGGTTATGTTGAGGGCTAGGGTTAGAAATCCAGTTAGGGTTCCGATTGGACCTAGGGTTAGGGTTATGTTGAGGGCTAGTGTTAGAGATCCGGTTCAGGTTCCGATTGGACCTAGGGTTAAGGTTATGTTGAGGACTAGGGTTAGAGATCCGGTTAGGGTTCCGATTGGACCTAGTGTTAGGGTTATGTTGAGGGCTAGGGTTAGAGATCCGGTTAGGGTTCCGATTGGACCTAGGGTTAGGGTTATGTTTAGGGCTAGGGTTAGAGATCTGGTTAGGGTTCAGATTGGACCTAGGGTTAGGGTTATGTTGAGGGCTAGGGTTAGATATCCGGTTAGGGTTCCGATTGGACCTAGTGTTAGGGTTATGTTGAGGGCTGGGTTAGAGATCCGGTTAGGGTTCCGATTGGACCTAGGGTTAAGGTTATGTTGAGGGCTAGGGTTAGAGATCCGGTTAGGGTTCAGATTGGACCTAGGGTTAGGGTTATGTTGAGGGCAAGGGTTAGAGATCCGGTTAGGGTTCCGATTGGACCTAGGGTTAGGGTTATGTTCAGGGCTAGGGATAGAGATCCGGTTAGGGTTCCGATTGGACTTAGGGTTAGGGTTATGTTGAGGGCGAGGCTTAGATATCCGGTTAGGGTTCCGATTGGACCTAGGGTTAGGGTTATGTTGAGGGCTAGGTTTAGAGTTCCAGTTAGAGTTCCGATTGGACCTAGGGTTAGGGTTATGTTGAGGGCGAGAAGGAGAGATCCGGTTAGGGTTCCGATTGGACCTAGGGTTAGGGTTATGTTGAGGGCTAGGGTTAGATATTCGGTTAGGGTTCCGATTGGACCAAGGGTTAGAGTTATGTTGAGGGCGAGGGGTAGAGATCCGGTTAGGGTTCCGATTGGACCTAGGGTTAGGGTTATGTTGAGGGCGAGGGGTAGAGATCTAGTAAGGGTTCCGTATGGACCTAGGGTTAGGGTTATGTTGAGAGCTGGGGTAGAGATCCTGTTAGGGTTCCGATTGTACCTAGGGTTAGGGTTATGTTGAGGGCTAGGGTTAGAGATCCGGTTAGGGTTCCGATTGGACCTAGGGTTAGGGTTATGTTGAGGGCTAGGGTTAGAGATCCAGTTGGGGTTCCGATTGGACCTAGGGTTAGGGTTATGTTGAGGGCTGGGGTAGAGATCCTGTTAGGGTTCCGATTGGACCTAGGGTTAGGGTTATGTTGAGGGCTAGGGTTAGAGATCCGGTTAGGGTTCCGATTGGACCTAGGGTTAGGGTTATGTTGAGGGCTAGGGTTAGAGATCCAGTTAGGGTTCCGATGGACCTACGGTTAAGGTTATGTTGAGGGCTAGGGTTAGAGATCCGGTTAGGGTTCCGATTGGAACTAGGGTTAGGGTTATATTGAGGCCTAGGGTTAGAGATCCGGTTAGGGTTCCGATTGGACCTAGGGTTAGGGTTATGTTGAGGGCTAGGGTTAGAGATCCAGTTAGGGTTCCGATTGGACCTAGGGTTAAGGTTATGTTGAGGGCTAGGGTTAGAGATCCGGTTAGGGTTCCGATTGGAACTAGGGTTAGGGTTATATTGAGGCCTAGGGTTAGAGATCCGGTTAAGGTTCCGATTGGACCTAGGGTTAGGGTTATGTTGAGGGCTGGGGTAGAGATCCTGTTAGGGTTCCGATTGGACCTAGGGTTAGGGTTATGTTGAGGGCTAGGGTTAGATATCCGGTTAGGGTTCCGATTGGACCTAGGGTTAGGGTTATGTTGAGGGCTAGGGTTAGAGATCCGGTTAGGGTTCCGATTGGACCTAGGGTTAAGGTTATGTTGAGGGCTAGGGTTAGAGATCCGGTTAGGGTTCCGATTGGAACTAGGGTTAGCGTTATATTGAGGCCTAGGGTTAGAGATCCGGTTAGGGTTCCTATTGGACCTAGGGTTAGGGATATGTTGAGGGCTAGGGATAGAGATCCGGTTAGGGTTCCGATTGTACCTAGGGTTAGGGTTATGTTGAGGGCTAGGGTTAGATATCCGGTTAGGGTTCCAATTGGACCTAGGGTTAGGGTTATTTTGAGGACTAGGGTTAGAGATCCGGTTAGGGTTCCGATTGGACCTAGGGTTAGGGTTATGTTGAGGGCGAGGGTTAGATATCCGGTTAGGTTTCCGATTGGACCTAGGGTTAGGGTTATGTTGAGGGCTAGGGTTAGAGATCTGGTTAGGGTTCCGATTGGACCTAAAGTTAAGGTTATGTTGAGAGCTAGGGTTAGAGATCCGGTTAGGGTTCCGATGGACCTAGCGTTAGGGTTATGTTGAGGGCTAGGGTTAGATATCCGTTTAGGTTTCCGATTGGACCTAGGGTTAAGGTTATGTTGAGGGCTAGGGTTTGAGATCCGGTTAGGGTTCCGATTGGACCTAGGGTTAGGGTTATGTTGAGGGCTAGGGTTAGAGATCCGGTTAGGGTTCAGATTGGACCTAGGGTTAGGGTTTTGTTGAGGGCTAGGGTTAGAGATCCGGTTAGGGTTCCGATTGGACCTAGGGTTAGGGTTATGTTGAGGGCTAGGGTTAGATATCCGCTTAGGGTTCCGATAGGGCCTAGGGTTAGGGTTATGTTGAGGGCTAGGGTTAGAGGTGCGGTTAGAGTTCCGATTGGACCTAGGGTTAGGGTTATGTGGAGGGCGAGGATTAGAGATCCTGTTAAGGTTCCGATTGGACCTAGGGTTAGGGTTATGTTGAGGGCTGGGTATAGATCCTGTTAGGGTTCCGATTGGACCTAGGATTAAGGTTATGTTGAGGGCTAGGGTTAGAGATCCGGTTAGGGTTCCGATTGGACCTAGGGTTAGGGTTATGTTGAGGCCTAGGGTTAGAGATCCGGTTAGGGTTCTGATTGGACCTAGGGTTAGGGATATGTTGAGGGCTAGGGATAGAGATCCGGTTAGGGTTCCGATTGGACCTAGTGTTAGGGTTATGTTGAGGGCTAGGGTTAGATATCCGGTTAGGGTTCCGATTGGACCTAGGGTTAGGGTTATTTTGAGGGCTAGGGTTAGAGATCCGGTTAGGGTTCCGATTGGACCGAGGGTTAGGGTTATGTTGAGGGCGAGGATTAGATATCCGGTTATGGTTCCGATTGGACCTAGGGTTAGGGTTATTTTGAGGGCTAGGGTTAGAGATCCGGTTAGGGTTCCGATTGGACCTAGGGTTAGGGTTATGTTGAGGGCTAGGGTTAGATATCCGGTTAGAGTTCCGATTGGACCTAGGGTTAGGGTTATGTTGAGGGCTAGGTTTAGAGATCCGGTTAGGGTTCCGATAGGAACTAGGGTTAGTGTTATGTTGAGGGCGAGGGTTAGAGATCCGGTTAGGGTTCCGATTGGACCTAGGGTTAGGGTTATGTTTAGGGCTAGGGTTAGAGATCTAGTTAGGGTTCCGATTTGACCTAGGGTTAGGTTTATGTTGAGAGCTAGGGTTAGAGATCCGGTTAGGGTTCCTATTGGACCTAGGGTTAGGGTTATGTTGAGGGCTAGGGTTAGATATCCGGTTAGGATTCCGATTGGACCAAGGCTTAGTGTTATGTTGAGGGCGAGGGGTAGAGATCCGGTTAGGGTTCCGATTGGACCTAGGGTTAGGGTTATGTTGAGGGCGAGGGGTAGAGATCCAGTAAGGGTTCCGATTGGACCTAGGGTTAGGGTTATGTTGAGGGCTGGGGTAGAGATCCGGTTAGGGTTCCGATTGGACCTAGGGTTAGGGTTATGTTGAGGGCTAGGTTTAGAAATCCAGTTAGGGTTCCGATTGGACCTAGGGTTAGGGTTATGTTGAGGGCTAGTGTTAGAGATCCGGTTAGGGTTCCGATTGGACCTAGGGTTAAGGTTATGTTGAGGGCGAGGGATAGATATCCGGTTAGGTTTCCGAATGGACCTAGGGTTAGGGTTATGTTGAGGGCGAGAAGGAGAGATCCGGTTAGGGTTCCGATTGGACCTAGGGTTAGGGTTATGTTGAGGGCTAGGGTTAGATATTCGGTTAGGGTTCCGATTGGACCAAGGGTTAGAGTTATGTTGAGGGCGAGGGGTAGAGATCCGGTTAGGGTTCCGATTGGACCTAGGGTTAGGGTTATGTTGAGGGCGAGGGGTAGAGATCTAGTAAGGGTTCCGTATGGACCTAGGGTTAGGGTTATGTTGAGAGCTGGGGTAGAGATCCTGTTAGGGTTCCGATTGTACCTAGGGTTAGGGTTATGTTGAGGGCTAGGGTTAGAGATCCGGTTAGGGTTCCGATTGGACCTAGGGTTAGGGTTATGTTGAGGGCTAGGGTTAGAGATCCAGTTGGGGTTCCGATTGGACCTAGGGTTAGGGTTATGTTGAGGGCTGGGGTAGAGATCCTGTTAGGGTTCCGATTGGACCTAGGGTTAGGGTTATGTTGAGGGCTAGGGTTAGAGATCCGGTTAGGGTTCCGATTGGACCTAGGGTTAGGGTTATGTTGAGGGCTAGGGTTAGAGATCCAGTTAGGGTTCCGATGGACCTACGGTTAAGGTTATGTTGAGGGCTAGGGTTAGAGATCCGGTTAGGGTTCCGATTGGAACTAGGGTTAGGGTTATATTGAGGCCTAGGGTTAGAGATCCGGTTAGGGTTCCGATTGGACCTAGGGTTAGGGTTATGTTGAGGGCTAGGGTTAGAGATCCAGTTAGGGTTCCGATTGGACCTAGGGTTAAGGTTATGTTGAGGGCTAGGGTTAGAGATCCGGTTAGGGTTCCGATTGGAACTAGGGTTAGGGTTATATTGAGGCCTAGGGTTAGAGATCCGGTTAAGGTTCCGATTGGACCTAGGGTTAGGGTTATGTTGAGGGCTGGGGTAGAGATCCTGTTAGGGTTCCGATTGGACCTAGGGTTAGGGTTATGTTGAGGGCTAGGGTTAGATATCCGGTTAGGGTTCCGATTGGACCTAGGGTTAGGGTTATGTTGAGGGCTAGGGTTAGAGATCCGGTTAGGGTTCCGATTGGACCTAGGGTTAAGGTTATGTTGAGGGCTAGGGTTAGAGATCCGGTTAGGGTTCCGATTGGAACTAGGGTTAGGGTTATATTGAGGCCTAGGGTTAGAGATCCGGTTAGGGTTCCTATTGGACCTAGGGTTAGGGATATGTTGAGGGCTAGGGATAGAGATCCGGTTAGGGTTCCGATTGTACCTAGGGTTAGGGTTATGTTGAGGGCTAGGGTTAGATATCCGGTTAGGGTTCCAATTGGACCTAGGGTTAGGGTTATTTTGAGGACTAGGGTTAGAGATCCGGTTAGGGTTCCGATTGGACTTAGGGTTAGGGTTATGTTGAGGGCGAGGGTTAGATATCCGGTTAGGTTTCCGATTGGACCTAGGGTTAGGGTTATGTTGAGGGCTAGGGTTAGAGATCTGGTTAGGGTTCCGATTGGACCTAAAGTTAAGGTTATGTTGAGAGCTAGGGTTAGAGATCCGGTTAGGGTTCCGATGGACCTAGCGTTAGGGTTATGTTGAGGGCTAGGGTTAGATATCCGTTTAGGTTTCCGATTGGACCTAGGGTTAAGGTTATGTTGAGGGCTAGGGTTTGAGATCCGGTTAGGGTTCCGATTGGACCTAGGGTTAGGGTTATGTTGAGGGCTAGGGTTAGAGATCCGGTTAGGGTTCAGATTGGACCTAGGGTTAGGGTTTTGTTGAGGGCTAGGGTTAGAGATCCGGTTAGGGTTCCGATTGGACCTAGGGTTAGGGTTATGTTGAGGGCTAGGGTTAGATATCCGCTTAGGGTTCCGATAGGGCCTAGGGTTAGGGTTATGTTGAGGGCTAGGGTTAGAGGTGCGGTTAGAGTTCCGATTGGACCTAAGGTTAGGGTTATGTGGAGGGCGAGGATTAGAGATCCTGTTAAGGTTCCGCTTGGACCTAGGGTTAGGGTTATGTTGAGGGCTGGGTATAGATCCTGTTAGGGTTCCGATTGGACCTAGGATTAAGGTTATGTTGAGGGCTAGGGTTAGAGATCCGGTTAGGGTTCCGATTGGACCTAGGGTTAGGGTTATGTTGAGGCCTAGGGTTAGAGATCCGGTTAGGGTTCCGATTGGACCTAGGGTTAGGGATATGTTGAGGGCTAGGGATAGAGATCCGGTTAGGGTTCCGATTGGACCTAGTGTTAGGGTTATGTTGAGGGCTAGGGTTAGATATCCGGTTAGGGTTCCGATTGGACCTAGGGTTAGGGTTATTTTGAGGGCTAGGGTTAGAGATCCGGTTAGGGTTCCGATTGGACCGAGGGTTAGGGTTATGTTGAGGGCGAGGATTAGATATCCGGTTATGGTTCCGATTGGACCTAGGGTTAGGGTTATTTTGAGGGCTAGGGTTAGAGATCCGGTTAGGGTTCCGATTGGACCTAGGGTTAGGGTTATGTTGAGGGCTAGGGTTAGATATCCGGTTAGAGTTCCGATTGGACCTAGGGTTAGGGTTATGTTGAGGGCTAGGTTTAGAGATCCGGTTAGGGTTCCGATAGGAACTAGGGTTAGTGTTATGTTGAGGGCGAGGGTTAGAGATCCGGTTAGGGTTCCGATTGGACCTAGGGTTAGGGTTATGTTTAGGGCTAGGGTTAGAGATCTAGTTAGGGTTCCGATTTGACCTAGGGTTAGGTTTATGTTGAGAGCTAGGGTTAGAGATCCGGTTAGGGTTCCTATTGGACCTAGGGTTAGGGTTATGTTGAGGGCTAGGGTTAGATATCCGGTTAGGATTCCGATTGGACCAAGGCTTAGTGTTATGTTGAGGGCGAGGGGTAGAGATCCGGTTAGGGTTCCGATTGGACCTAGGGTTAGGGTTATGTTGAGGGCGAGGGGTAGAGATCCAGTAAGGGTTCCGATTGGACCTAGGGTTAGGGTTATGTTGAGGGCTGGGGTAGAGATCCGGTTAGGGTTCCGATTGGACCTAGGGTTAGGGTTATGTTGAGGGCTAGGTTTAGAAATCCAGTTAGGGTTCCGATTGGACCTAGGGTTAGGGTTATGTTGAGGGCTAGTGTTAGAGATCCGGTTAGGGTTCCGATTGGACCTAGGGTTAAGGTTATGTTGAGGGCGAGGGATAGATATCCGGTTAGGTTTCCGAATGGACCTAGGGTTAGGGTTATGTTGAGGGCTAGGGTTAGATATCCGTTTTGGGTTCCGATTGGACCTAGGGTTAAGGTTATGTTGAGGGCTAGGGTTAGAGATCCGGTTAGGGTTCCGATTGGACCTAGGGTTAGGGTTATGTTGAGGGCGAGGGTTAGAGATCCGGTTAGGGATCCGATTGGACCTAGGGTTAGGGTTATGTTGAGGGCGAGGGTTAGAGATCCGGTTAGGGTTCCGATTGGACCTAGGGTTAGGGATATGTTGAGGGCTAGGGATAGAGATCCGGTTAGGGTTCCGATTGGACCTAGGGTTAGGGTTATGTTGAGGGCTAGGTTTAGAGATCCGGTTATGGTTTCGATAGGACCTAGAGTTAGTGTTATGTTGAGGGCGAGGGTTATAGATCCGGTTAGGGTTCCGATTTGACCGAGGGTTAGGGTTATGTTTAGGGCTAGGGTTAGAGATCTGGTTAGGGTTCCGATTGGACCTAGGGTTAGGTTTATGTTGAGAGCTAGGGTTAGAGATCCGGTTAGGGTTCCTATTGGACCTAGGGTTAGGGTTATGTTGAGGGCTAGGGTTAGATATCCGGTTAGGGTTCCGATTGGACCAAGGGTTAGGGTTATGTTGAGGGCGAGGGGTAGAGATCCGGTTAGGGTTCCGATTGGACCTAGGGTTAGGGTTATGTTGAGGGCTAGGGTTAGATATCCGGTTAGGGTTCCGATTGGACCTAGGGTTAGGGTTATGTTGAGGGCTAGGGTTAGATATCCGGTTAGGGTTCCGATTGGACCTAGGGTTAGGGTTATGTTGAGGGCTAGGGTTAGAGATCAGGTTAGGGTTCCGATTGGGCCTAGGGTTAGGGATATGTTGAGGGCTAGGGATAAAGATCCGGTTAGGGTTCCGATTGGACCTAGGGTTAGGGTTATGTTGAGGGCTAGGGTTAGATATCCGTTTTGGGTTCCGATTCGACCTAGGGTTAGGGTTATGTTGAGGGCTAGGGTTAGAGATCCGGTTAGGGTTCTGATTGGACCTAGGGTTAGGGTTATGTTGAGGGCGAGGGTTAGAGATCCGGTTAGGGATCCGATTGGACCTAGGGTTAGGGTTATGTTGAGGGCTAGGGTTAGAGATCTGGTTAGGGTTCCGATTGGACCTAGGGTTAGGGTTATGTTGAGAGCTAGGGTTAGAAATCCGGTTAGGGTTCCGATTGGACCTAGCGTTAGGGTTATCTTGAGGGCTAGGGTTAGATATCCGTTTTGGGTTCCGATTCGACCTAGCATTAGGGTTATGTTGAGGGCTAGGGTTAGATATCTGGTTAGGGTTCTGATTGGACCTAGGGTTAGGGTTATGTTGAGGGCGAGGGTTAGAGATCCGGTTAGGGATCCGATTGGACCTAGGGTTAGGGTTATGTTGAGGGCTAGGGTTAGAGATCCGGTTAGGGTTCCGATTGGACCTAGCGTTAGGGTTATCTTGAGGGCTAGGGTTAGATATCCGTTTAGGTTTCCGATTGGACCTAGGGTTAAGGTTATGTTGAGGGCTAGGGTTAGAGATCCGGTTAGGGTTTAGATGGACCTAGGGTTAGGGTTATGTTGAGGGCTAGGCTTAGATATCCGGTTAGGGTTCCGATTGGGCCTAGGGTTAGGGTTATGTTGAGGGCTAGGGTTAGAGGTGCGGTTAGAGTTCCGATTGGACCTAGGGTTAGGGTTATGTGGAGGGTGAGGGGTTGAGATCCGGTTAGGGTTCCGATTGGACCTAGGGTTAGGGTTATGTTGAGGCCTAGGGTTAGAGATCCGGTTAGGGTTCCGATTGGATTAGGGTTAGGGATATGTTGAGGGCTAGGGATAGAGATCCGGTTAGGGTTCCGTTTGGACCTAGGGTTAGGGTTATGTTGAGGGCTAGGGTTAGATATCCGGTTAGGGTTCCGATTGGACCTAGGGTTAGGGTTATTTTGAGGGCTAGGGTTAGAGATCCGTTTAGGGTTCCGATTGGACCGAGGGATAGGGTTATGTTGAGGGCGAGGGTTAGATATCCGGTTAGGTTTCCGATTGGACCTAGGGTTAGGGTTATGTTGAGGGCAAGGGTTAGATATCCGTTTTGGGTTCCGATTGGACCTAGGGTTAGGGTTATATTGAGGGCTAGGGTTAGAGATCCGGTTAGGGTTCCGATTTGACCTAGGGTTAGGGTTATGTTGAGGGCTAGGGTTAGAGATCCGGTTAGGGTTCCGATTGGACCTAGGGTTAGTGTTATGTTGAGGGCGAGGGTTAGAGATCCGGTTAGGGTTCCGATAGGACCTAGGGTTAGGGTTATGTTTAGGGCTAGGGTTAGAGATCTGGTTAGGGTTCCGATTGGACCTAGGGTTAGGGTTATGTTGAGAGCTAGGGTTAGAGATCCCGTTAGGGTTCCTATTGGACCTAGGGTTAGGGTTATGTTGAGGGCTAGGGTTAGATATCCGGTTAGGGTTCCGATTGGACCAAGGGTTAGGTTTATGTTGAGGGCGAGGGGTAGAGATCCGGTTAGGGTTCCGATTGGACCTAGGGATAGGGTTATGTTGAGGGCGAGGGGTAGAGATCCAGTAAGGGTTCCGATTGGACCTAGGGTTAGGGTTATGTTGAGGGCTGGGGTAGAGATCCTGTTAGGGTTCAGATTGGACCTTGGGTTAGGGTTATGTTGAGGGCTAGGGTTAGAAATCCAGTTAGGGTTCCGATTGGACCTAGGGTTAGGGTTATGTTGAGGGCTAGGGTTAGAGATCCGGTTAGGGTTCCGATTGGACCTAGGGTTAAGGTTATGTTGAGGACTAGGGTTAGAGATCCGGTTAAGGTTCCGATTGGACCTAGTGTTAGGGTTATGTTGAGGGCTAGGGTTAGAGATCCGGTTAGGGTTCCGATTGGATCTAGGGTAGGGTTATTTGAGGGCTAGGGTGAGATATCCGGTTAGGGTTCCGATTGGACCTAGGGTAAGGGATATGTTGACTGCTAGGGATAAAGATAAGGTTAGGGTTCCGATTGGACCTAGGGTTAGTGTTATGTTGAGGGCTAGGGTTAGATATCCGGTTAGGGTTCTGATTGGACCTAGGGTTAGGGTTATTTTGAGGGCTAGGGTTAGAGATCCGGTTAGGGTTCCGATTGTACCTAGGGTTAGGGTTATGTTGAGGGCGTGGGTTAGATATGCGGTTAGGTTTCCGATTGGACCTAGGGTTAGGGTTATGTTGAGGGCTAGGGTTAGATATCCGTTTTGGGTTCCGATTGGACCTAGGGTTAGGGTTATGTTGAGGGCTAGGTTTAGATATCCGTTTAGGGTTCCGATTGGATCTAGGGTTAGGGTTATGTTGAGGGCTAGGGTTAGAGTTCCGGTTAGGGTTCCGATTGGACCTTCTGTTAAGGTTATGTTGAGGGCTAGGGTTAGAGATCCGGTTAGGGTTCAGATTGGACCTAGGGTTAGGGTTATGTTGAGGGCTAGGGTTAGAGATCCGGTTAGGGTTGCGATTGGACCTAGGGTTAGGGTTATGTTGAGGGCTAGGGATAGAGATCCGGTTAGGGTTCCGATTGGACCTAAGGTCAGGTTTATGTTGAGGGCTAGGGTTAGATATCCGCTTAGGGTTCCGATTGGACCTAGGGTTAGGGTTATGTTGAGGGGTAGGTTTAGAGTTCCGGTTAGAGTTCCGATTGGACCTAGGGTTATGGTTATGTTGAGGGCGAGGGGTAGAGATCCGGTTAGGGTTCCGATTGGACCTAGGGTTAGGGTTATGTTGTGGGCTAGGGTTAGGTATTCGGTTAGGGTTCCGATTGGACCAAGGGTTAGAGTTATGTTGAGGGTGAGGGGTAGAGATCCAGTAAGGGTTCCGATTGGACCTTGGGTTAGGGTTATGTTGAGGACTGGGGTAGAGATCCTGTTAGGGTTCAGATTGGACCTAGGGTTAGGGTTATGTTGAGGGCTAGGGTTAGAGATCCGGTTAGGGTTCAGATTGGACCTAGGGTTAGGGTTATGTTGAGGGCTAGGGTTAGAGATCCGGTTAGGGTTCCGATTGGACCTAGGGTTAGGGTTATGTTGAGGGCTAGGGATAGAGATCCGGTTAGGGTTCCGATTGGACCTAGGATTAGGGTTATGTTGAGGGCTAGGGTTAGATATCCGGTTAGGGTTCCGATTGGACCTAGGGTTAGGGTTATGTTGAGGGGTAGGTTTAGAGTTCCGGTTAGAGTTCCGATTGGACCTAGGGTTAGGTTACGTTGAGGGCGAGGGGTAGAGATCCGGTTAGGGTTCCGATTGGACCTATGGTTAGGGATATGTTGAGGGCTAGGGATAGAGATCCGGTTAGGGTTCCGATTGGACCTAGGGTTAGGGTTATGTTGAGGGCTAGGGTTAGATATCCGTTTTGGCTTGCGATTGGACCTAGGGTTAGGGTTATGTTGAGGGCTAGGGTTAGAGATCCGGTTAGGGTTCCGATTGGACCTAGGGTTAGGGTTATGTTGAGGGCTAGGTTTAGAGATCCGGTTAGGGTTCCGATAGGACCTAGGGTTAGTGTTATGTTGAGGGCGAGGGTTAGAGATCCGGTTAGGTTTCCGATTTGACCGAGGGTTAGGGTTATGTTTAGGGCTAGGGTTAGAGATCTGGTTAGCGTTCCGATTGGACCTAGGGTTAGGTTTATGTTGAGAGCTAGGGTTAGAGATCCGGTTAGGGTTCCTATTGGACCTAGGGTTAGGGTTATGTTGAGGGCTAGGGTTAGATATCCGGTTAGGGTTCCTATTGGACCAAGGGTTAGGGTTATGTTGAGGGCGAGGGGTAGAGATCCGGTTAGGGTTCCGATTGGACCTAGGGTTAGGGTTATGTTGAGGGCGAGGGGTAGAGATCCAGTAAGGGTTCCGATTGGACCTAGGGTTAGGGTAATGTTGAGGGCTGGGGTAGAGATCCTGTTAGGGTTCCGATTGGACCTAGGGTTAGGGTTATGTTGAGGGCTAGGGTTAGAAATCCGGTTAGGGTTCCGATTGGACCTAGGGTTAGTGTTATGTTGAGGGCTAGGGTTAGAGATCCGGTTAGGGTTCCGATTGGACCTAGGGTTAAGGTTATGTTGAGGACTAGGGTTAGAGATCCGGTTAGGGTTCTGATTGGACCTAGTGTTAGGGTTATGTTGAGGGCTAGGGTTAGAGATCCGGTTAGGGTTCCGATTGGATCTAGGGTTAGGGTTATTTTGAGAGCTAGGGTGAGATATCCGGTTAGGGTTCCGATTGGACCTAGGGTTAGGGATATGTTGAGGGCTAGGGATAAAGATACGGTTAGGGTTCCGATTGGACCTAGGGTTAGTGTTATGTTGAGGGCTAGGGTTAGATATCCGGTTAGGGTTCCGATTGGACCTAGGGTTAGGGTTATTTTGAGGGCTAGGGTTAGAGATCCGGTGAGGGTTCCGATTGGACCTAGGGTTAGGGTTATGTTGAGGGCTAGGGTTAGATATCCGGTTAGGGTTCCGATTGGACCTAGTGTTAGGGTTATGTTGAGGGCTAGGGTTAGAGATCCGGTTAGGGTTCCGATTGGATCTAGGGTTAGGGTTATTTTGAGAGCTAGGGTGAGATATCCGGTTAGGGTTCCGATTGGACCTAGGGTTAGGGATATGTTGAGGGCTAGGGATAAAGATACGGTTAGGGTTCCGATTGGACCTAGGGTTAGTGTTATGTTGAGGGCTAGGGTTAGATATCCGGTTAGGGTTCCGATTGGACCTAGGGTTAGGGTTATTTTGAGGGCTAGGGTTAGAGATCCGGTGAGGGTTCCGATTGGACCTAGGGTTAGGGTTATGTTGAGGGCGTGGGTTAGATATGCGGTTAGGTTTCCGATTGGACCTAGGGTTAGGGTTATGTTGAGGGCTAGGGTTAGATATTCGTTTTGGGTTCCGATTGTACCTAGGGTTAGGGTTATGTTGAGGGCTAGGTTTAGATATCCGTTTAGAGTTCCGATTGGATCTAGGGTTAGGGTTATGTTGAGGGCTAGGGTTAGAGTTCCGGTTAGGGTTCCGATTGGACCTTCGGTTAAGGTTATGTTGAGGGATAGGGTTAGAGATCCGGTTAGGGTTCAGATTGGACGTAGGGTTAGGGTTATGTTGACGGCTAGGGTTAGAGATCCGGTTAGGGTTCCGATTGGACCTAGGGTTAGGGTTATGTTGAGGGCTAGGGATAGAGATCCGGTTAGGGTTCCGATTGGACCTAGGGTTAGGGTTATGTTGAGGGCAAGGGTAAGATATCCGGTTAGAGTTCCGATTGGACCTAGGGTTAGGGTTATGTTGAGGGGTAGGTTTAGAGTTCCGGTTAGAGTTCCGATTGGACCTAGGGTTAGGGTTATGTTGAGGGCGAGGGGTAGAGATCCGGTTAGGGTTCCGATTGGACCTAGGGTTAGGGATATGTTGAGGGTTAGGGATAGATATCCGTTTAGGGTTCTGATTTGATCTAGGGTTAGGGTTATGTTGAGGGCTAGGGTTAGATATCCGGTTAGGGTTCCGATTGGACCTAGGGTTAAGGTTATGTTGAGGGCTAGGGTAACAGATCCGGTTAGGGTTCAGATTGAACCTAGGGTTAGGGTTATGTTGAGGGCTAGGGTTAGATATCCGGTTAGGGTTCCGATTGGACCTAGTGTTAGGGTTATGTTGAGGGCTAGGGTTAGATATCCGTTTAGGGTTCCGATTGGACCTAGGGTTAGGGTTATGTTGAGGGCTAGGGTTAGATATCCGTTTAGGTTTCCGATTGGACCTAGGGTTAAGGTTATGTTGAGGGCTAGGGTTACAGATCCGGTTAGGGTTCAGATTGAACCTAGGGTTAGGGTTATGTTGAGGCCTAGGGTTAGAGATCCGGTTAGGGTTCCGATTGGACCTAAAGTTAAGGTTATGTTGAGGACTAGGGTTAGAGATCCGGTTAGGGTTCCGATTGGACCTAGTGTTAGGGTTATGTTGAGGGCTAGGGTTAGAGATCCGGTTAGGGTTCCGATTGGACCTAGGGTTAGGGATATGTTGAGGGCTAGGGATAAAGATCCGGTTAGGGTTCCGATTGGACCTAGGGTTAGTGTTATGTTGAGGGCTAGGGTTAGATATCCGGTTAGGGTTCCGATTGGACCTAGGGTTAGTGTTATTTTGAGGGCTAGGGTTAGAGATCCGGTTAGCGTTCCGATTGGACCTAGGGTTTGGGTTATGTTGAGGGCGTGGGTTAGATATGCGGTTAGGTTTCCGATTGGACCTAGGGTTAGGGTTATGTTGAGGGCTAGGGTTAGATATCCGTTTTGGGTTCCGATTGGACCTAGGGTTAGGGTTATGTTGAGGGCTAGGTTTAGATATCCGTTTAGGGTTCCGATTGGATCTACGGTTAGGGTTATGTTGAGGGCTAGGGTTAGAGATCCGGTTAGGGTTCCGATTGGACCTAGGGTTAAGGTTATGTTGAGGGCTAGGGTTAGAGATCCGGTTAGGGTTCAGATTGGACCTAGGGTTAGGGTTATGTTGAGGGCTAGGGTTAGAGATCCGGTTAGGGTTCCGATTGGACCTAGGGTTAGGGTTATGTTGAGGGCTAGGGATAGAGATCCGGTTAGGGTTCCGATTGGACCTAGGATTAGGGTTATGTTGAGGGCTAGGGTTAGATATCCGGTTAGGGTTCCGATTGGACCTAGGGTTAGGGTTATGTTGAGGGGTAGGTTTAGAGTTCCGGTTAGAGTTCCGATTGGACCTAGGGTTAGGTTATGTTGAGGGCGAGGGGTAGAGATCCGGTTAGGGTTCCGATTGGACCTATGGTTAGGGATATGTTGAGGGCTAGGGATAGAGATCCGGTTAGGGTTCCGATTGGACCTAGGGTTAGGGTTATGTTGAGGGCTAGGGTTAGATATCCGTTTTGGCTTCCGATTGGACCTAGGGTTAGGGTTATGTTGAAGGCTAGGGTTAGAGATCCGGTTAGGGTTCCGATTGGACCTAGGGTTAGGGTTATGTTGAGGGCTAGGTTTAGAGATCCGGTTAGGGTTCCGATAGGACCTAGGGTTAGTGTTATGTTGAGGGGGAGGGTTAGAGATCCGGTTAGGGTTCCGATTTGACCGAGGGTTAAGGTTATGTTTAGGGCTAGGGTTAGAGATCTGGTTAGCGTTCCGATTGGACCTAGGGTTAGGTTTATGTTGAGAGCTAGGGTTAGAGATCCGGTTAGGGTTCCTATTGGACCTAGGGTTAGGGTTATGTTGAGGGCTAGGGTTAGATATCCGGTTAGGGTTCCTATTGGACCAAGGGTTAGGGTTATGTTGAGGGCGAGGGGTAGAGATCCGGTTAGGGTTCCGATTGGACCTAGGGTTAGGGTTATGTTGAGGGCGAGGGGTAGAGATCCAGTAAGGGTTCCGATTGGACCTAGGGTTAGGGTAATGTTGAGGGCTGGGGTAGAGATCCTGTTAGGGTTCCGATTGGACCTAGGGTTAGGGTTATGTTGAGGGCTAGGGTTAGAAATCCGGTTAGGGTTCCGATTGGACCTTGGGTTAGTGTTATGTTGAGGGCTAGGGTTAGAGATCCGGTTAGGGTTCCGATTGGACCTAGGGTTAAGGTTATGTTGAGGACTAGGGTTAGAGATCCGGTTAGGGTTCTGATTGGACCTAGTGTTAGGGTTATGTTGAGGGCTAGGGTTAGAGATCCGGTTAGGGTTCCGATTGGATCTAGGGTTAGGGTTATTTTGAGAGCTAGGGTGAGATATCCGGTTAGGGTTCCGATTGGACCTAGGGTTAGGGATATGTTGAGGGCTAGGGATAAAGATACGGTTAGGGTTCCGATTGGACCTGGGGTTAGTGTTATGTTGAGGGCTAGGGTTAGATATCCGGTTAGGGTTCCGATTGGACCTAGGGTTAGGGTTATTTTGAGGGCTAGGGTTAGAGATCCGGTGAGGGTTCCGATTGGACCTAGGGTTAGGGTTATGTTGAGGGCGTGGGTTAGATATGCGGTTAGGTTTCCGATTGGACCTAGGGTTAGGGTTATGTTGAGGGCTAGGGTTAGATATTCGTTTTGGGTTCCGATTGGACCTAGGGTTAGGGTTATGTTGAGGGTTAGGTTTAGATATCCGTTTAGAGTTCCGATTGGATCTAGGGTTAGGGTTATGTTGAGGGCTAGGGTTAGAGTTCCGGTTAGGGTTCCGATTGGACCTTCGGTTAAGGTTATGTTGAGGGATAGGGTTAGAGATCCGGTTAGGGTTCAGATTGAACGTAGGGTTAGGGTTATGTTGAGGGCTAGGGTTAGAGATCCGGTTAGGGTTCCGATTGCACCTAGGGTTAGGGTTATGTTGAGGGCTAGGGATAGAGATCCGGTTAGGGTTCCGATTGGACCTAGGGTTAGGGTTATGTTGAGGGCAAGGGTAAGATATCCGGTTAGAGTTCCGATTGGACCTAGGGTTAGGGTTATGTTGAGGGGTAGGTTTAGAGTTCCGGTTAGAGTTCCGATTGGACCTAGGGTTAGGGTTATGTTGAGGGCGAGGGGTAGAGATCCGGTTAGGGTTCCGATTGGACCTAGGGTTAGGGATATGTTGAGGGTTAGGGATAGAGATCCGATTAGGGTTCCCATTGGACCTAGGGTTAGGGTTATGTTGAGGGCTAGGGTTAGATATCCGGTTGGGGTTCCGATTGGACCTAGGGTTAGGGTTATGTTGAGGGCTAGGGTTAGAGATCAGGTTAGGGTTCCGATTGGGCCTAGGGTTAGGGATATGTTGAGGGCTAGGGATAAAGATCCGGTTAGGGTTCCGATTGGACCTAGGGTTAGGGTTATGTTGAGGGCTAGGGTTAGATATCCGTTTTGGGTTCCGATTCGACCTAGGGTTAGGGTTATGTTGAGGGCTAGGGTTAGAGATCCGGTTAGGGTTCTGATTGGACCTAGGGTTAGGGTTATGTTGAGGGCGAGGGTTAGAGATCCGGTTAGGGATCCGATTGGACCTAGGGTTAGGGTTATGTTGAGGGCTAGGGTTAGAGATCTGGTTAGGGTTCCGATTGGACCTAGGGTTAGGGTTATGTTGAGAGCTAGGGTTAGAAATCCGGTTAGGGTTCCGATTGGACCTAGCGTTAGGGTTATCTTGAGGGCTAGGGTTAGATATCCGTTTTGGGTTCCGATTCGACCTAGGGTTAGGGTTATGTTGAGGGCTAGGGTTAGATATCTGGTTAGGGTTCTGATTGGACCTAGGGTTAGGGTTATGTTGAGGGCGAGGGTTAGAGATCCGGTTAGGGATCCGATTGGACCTAGGGTTAGGGTTATGTTGAGGGCTAGGGTTAGAGATCCGGTTAGGGTTCCGATTGGACCTAGCGTTAGGGTTATCTTGAGGGCTAGGGTTAGATATCCGTTTAGGTTTCCGATTGGACCTAGGGTTAAGGTTATGTTGAGGGCTAGGGTTAGAGATCCGGTTAGGGTTTAGATGGACCTAGGGTTAGGGTTATGTTGAGGGCTAGGCTTAGATATCCGGTTAGGGTTCCGATTGGGCCTAGGGTTAGGGTTATGTTGAGGGCTAGGGTTAGAGGTGCGGTTAGAGTTCCGATTGGACCTAGGGTTAGGGTTATGTGGAGGGTGATGGGTTGAGATCCGGTTAGGGTTCCGATTGGACCTAGGGTTAGGGTTATGTTGAGGCCTAGGGTTAGAGATCCGGTTAGGGTTCCGATTGGATTAGGGTTAGGGATATGTTGAGGGCTAGGGATAGAGATCCGGTTAGGGTTCCGTTTGGACCTAGGGTTAGGGTTATGTTGAGGGCTAGGGTTAGATATCCGGTTAGGGTTCCGATTGGACCTAGGGTTAGGGTTATTTTGAGGGCTAGGGTTAGAGATCCGTTTAGGGTTCCGATTGGACCGAGGGATAGGGTTATGTTGAGGGCGAGGGTTAGATATCCGGTTAGGTTTCCGATTGGACCTAGGGTTAGGGTTATGTTGAGGGCAAGGGTTAGATATCCGTTTTGGGTTCCGATTGGACCTAGGGTTAGGGTTATATTGAGGGCTAGGGTTAGAGATCCGGTTAGGGTTCCGATTTGACCTAGGGTTAGGGTTATGTTGAGGGCTAGGGTTAGAGATCCGGTTAGGGTTCCGATTGGACCTAGGGTTAGTGTTATGTTGAGGGCGAGGGTTAGAGATCCGGTTAGGGTTCCGATAGGACCTAGGGTTAGGGTTATGTTTAGGGTTAGGGTTAGAGATCTGGTTAGGGTTCCGATTGGACCTAGGGTTAGGGTTATGTTGAGAGCTAGGGTTAGAGATCCCGTTAGGGTTCCTATTGGACCTAGGGTTAGGGTTATGTTGAGGGCTAGGGTTAGATATCCGGTTAGGGTTCCGATTGGACCAAGGGTTAGGTTTATGTTGAGGGCGAGGGGTAGAGATCCGGTTAGGGTTCCGATTGGACCTAGGGATAGGGTTATGTTGAGGGCGAGGGGTAGAGATCCTGTAAGGGTTCCGATTGGACCTAGGGTTAGGGTTATGTTGAGGGCTGGGGTAGAGATCCTGTTAGGGTTCAGATTGGACCTTGGGTTAGGGTTATGTTGAGGGCTAGGGTTAGAAATCCAGTTAGGGTTCCGATTGGACCTAGGGTTAGGGTTATGTTGAGGGCTAGGGTTAGAGATCCGGTTAGGGTTCCGATTGGACCTAGGGTTAAGGTTATGTTGAGGACTAGGGTTAGAGATCCGGTTAAGGTTCCGATTGGACCTAGTGTTAGGGTTATGTTGAGGGCTAGGGTTAGAGATCCGGTTAGGGTTCCGATTGGATCTAGGGTAGGGTTATTTGAGGGCTAGGGTGAGATATCCGGTTAGGGTTCCGATTGGACCTAGGGTAAGGGATATGTTGACTGCTAGGGATAAAGATAAGGTTAGGGTTCCGATTGGACCTAGGGTTAGTGTTATGTTGAGGGCTAGGGTTAGATATCCGGTTAGGGTTCTGATTGGACCTAGGGTTAGGGTTATTTTGAGGGCTAGGGTTAGAGATCCGGTTAGGGTTCCGATTGTACCTAGGGTTAGGGTTATGTTGAGGGCGTGGGTTAGATATGCGGTTAGGTTTCCGATTGGACCTAGGGTTAGGGTTATGTTGAGGGCTAGGGTTAGATATCCGTTTTGGGTTCCGATTGGACCTAGGGTTAGGGTTATGTTGAGGGCTAGGTTTAGATATCCGTTTAGGATTCCGATTGGATCTAGGGTTAGGGTTATGTTGAGGGCTAGGGTTAGAGTTCCGGTTAGGGTTCCGATTGGATCTTCTGTTAAGGTTATGTTGAGGGCTAGGGTTAGAGATCCGGTTAGGGTTCAGATTGGACCTAGGGTTAGGGTTATGTTGAGGGCTAGGGTTAGAGATCCGGTTAGGGTTGCGATTGGACCTAGGGTTAGGGTTATGTTGAGGGCTAGGGATAGAGATCCGGTTAGGGTTCCGATTGGACCTAAGGTTAGGTTTATGTTGAGGGCTAGGGTTAGATATCCGCTTAGGGTTCCGATTGGACCTAGGGTTAGGGTTATGTTGAGGGGTAGGTTTAGAGTTCCGGTTAGAGTTCCGATTGGACCTAGGGTTAGGGTTATGTTGAGGGCGAGGGGTAGAGATCCGGTTAGGGTTCCGATTGGACCTAGGGTTAAGGTTATGTTGTGGGCTAGGGTTAGGTATTCGGTTAGGGTTCCGATTGGACCAAGGGTTAGAGTTATGTTGAGGGTGAGGGGTAGAGATCCAGTAAGGGTTCCGATTGGACCTTGGGTTAGGGTTATGTTGAGGACTGGGGTAGAGATCCTGTTAGGGTTCAGATTGGACCTAGGGTTAGGGTTATGTTGAGGGCTAGGGTTAGAGATCCGGTTAGGGTTCAGATTGGACCTAGGGTTAGGGTTATGTTGAGGGCTAGGGTTAGAGATCCGGTTAGGGTTCCGATTGGACCTAGGGTTAGGGTTATGTTGAGGGCTAGGGATAGAGATCCGGTTAGGGTTCCGATTGGACCTAGGATTAGGGTTATGTTGAGGGCTAGGGTTAGATATCCGGTTAGGGTTCCGATTGGACCTAGGGTTAGGGTTATGTTGAGGGGTAGGTTTAGAGTTCCGGTTAGAGTTCCGATTGGACCTAGGGTTAGGTTATGTTGAGGGCGAGGGGTAGAGATCCGGTTAGGGTTCCGATTGGACCTATGGTTAGGGATATGTTGAGGGCTAGGGATAGAGATCCGGTTAGGGTTCCGATTGGACCTAGGGTTAGGGTTATGTTGAGGGCTAGGGTTAGATATCCGTTTTGGCTTGCGATTGGACCTAGGGTTAGGGTTATGTTGAGGGCTAGGGTTAGAGATCCGGTTAGGGTTCCGATTGGACCTAGGGTTAGGGTTATGTTGAGGGCTAGGTTTAGAGATCCGGTTAGGGTTCCGATAGGACCTAGGGTTAGTGTTATGTTGAGGGCGAGGGTTAGAGATCCGGTTAGGGTTCCGATTTGACCGAGGGTTAGGGTTATGTTTAGGGCTAGGGTTAGAGATCTGGTTAGCGTTCCGATTGGACCTAGGGTTAGGTTTATGTTGAGAGCTAGGGTTAGAGATCCGGTTAGGGTTCCTATTGGACCTAGGGTTAGGGTTATGTTGAGGGCTAGGGTTAGATATCCGGTTAGGGTTCCTATTGGACCAAGGGTTAGGGTTATGTTGAGGGCGAGGGGTAGAGATCCGGTTAGGGTTCCGATTGGACCTAGGGTTAGGGTTATGTTGAGGGCGAGGGGTAGAGATCCAGTAAGGGTTCCGATTGGACCTAGGGTTAGGGTAATGTTGAGGGCTGGGGTAGAGATCCTGTTAGGGTTCCGATTGGACCTAGGGTTAGGGTTATGTTGAGGGCTAGGGTTAGAAATCCGGTTAGGGTTCCGATTGGACCTAGGGTTAGTGTTATGTTGAGGGCTAGGGTTAGAGATCCGGTTAGGGTTCCGATTGGACCTAGGGTTAAGGTTATGTTGAGGACTAGGGTTAGAGATCCGGTTAGGGTTCTGATTGGACCTAGTGTTAGGGTTATGTTGAGGGCTAGGGTTAGAGATCCGGTTAGGGTTCCGATTGGATCTAGGGTTAGGGTTATTTTGAGAGCTAGGGTGAGATATCCGGTTAGGGTTCCGATTGGACCTAGGGTTAGGGATATGTTGAGGGCTAGGGATAAAGATACGGTTAGGGTTCCGATTGGACCTAGGGTTAGTGTTATGTTGAGGGCTAGGGTTAGATATCCGGTTAGGGTTCCGATTGGACCTAGGGTTAGGGTTATTTTGAGGGCTAGGGTTAGAGATCCGGTGAGGGTTCCGATTGGACCTAGCGTTAGGGTTATGTTGAGGGCTAGGGTTAGATATCCGGTTAGGGTTCCGATTGGACCTAGTGTTAGGGTTATGTTGAGGGCTAGGGTTAGAGATCCGGTTAGGGTTCCGATTGGATCTAGGGTTAGGGTTATTTTGAGAGCTAGGGTGAGATATCCGGTTAGGGTTCCGATTGGACCTAGGGTTAGGGATATGTTGAGGGCTAGGGATAAAGATACGGTTAGGGTTCCGATTGGACCTAGGGTTAGTGTTATGTTGAGGGCTAGGGTTAGATATCCGGTTAGGGTTCCGATTGGACCTAGGGTTAGGGTTATGTTGAGGGGTAGGTTTAGAGTTCCGGTTAGAGTTCCGATTGGACCTAGGGTTAGGGTTATGTTGAGGGCGAGGGGTAGAGATCCGGTTAGGGTTCCGATTGGACCTAGGGTTAGGGATATGTTGAGGGTTAGGGATAGATATCCGTTTAGGGTTCTGATTTGATCTAGGGTTAGGGTTATGTTGAGGGCTAGGGTTAGATATCCGGTTAGGGTTCCGATTGGACCTAGGGTTAAGGTTATGTTGAGGGCTAGGGTAACAGATCCGGTTAGGGTTCAGATTGAACCTAGGGTTAGGGTTATGTTGAGGGCTAGGGTTAGATATCCGGTTAGGGTTCCGATTGGACCTAGTGTTAGGGTTATGTTGAGGGCTAGGGTTAGATATCCGTTTAGGGTTCCGATTGGACCTAGGGTTAGGGTTATGTTGAGGGCTAGGGTTAGATATCCGTTTAGGTTTCCGATTGGACCTAGGGTTAAGGTTATGTTGAGGGCTAGGGTTACAGATCCGGTTAGGGTTCAGATTGAACCTAGGGTTAGGGTTATGTTGAGGCCTAGGGTTAGAGATCCGGTTAGGGTTCCGATTGGACCTAAAGTTAAGGTTATGTTGAGGACTAGGGTTAGAGATCCGGTTAGGGTTCCGATTGGACCTAGTGTTAGGGTTATGTTGAGGGCTAGGGTTAGAGATCCGGTTAGGGTTCCGATTGGACCTAGGGTTAGGGATATGTTGAGGGCTAGGGATAAAGATCCGGTTAGGGTTCCGATTGGACCTAGGGTTAGTGTTATGTTGAGGGCTAGGGTTAGATATCCGGTTAGGATTCCGATTGGACCTAGGGTTAGGGTTATTTTGAGGGCTAGGGTTAGAGATCCGGTTAGGGTTCCGATTGGACCTAGGGTTTGGGTTATGTTGAGGGCGTGGGTTAGATATGCGGTTAGGTTTCCGATTGGACCTAGGGTTAGGGTTATGTTGAGGGCTAGGGTTAGATATCCGTTTTGGGTTCCGATTGGACCTAGGGTTAGGGTTATGTTGAGGGCTAGGTTTAGATATCCGTTTAGGGTTCCGATTGGATCTACGGTTAGGGTTATGTTGAGGGCTAGGGTTAGAGATCCGGTTAGGGTTCCGATTGGACCTAGGGTTAAGGTTATGTTGAGGGCTAGGGTTAGAGATCCGGTTAGGGTTCAGATTGGACCTAGGGTTAGGGTTATGTTGAGGGCTAGGGTTAGAGATCCGGTTAGGGTTCCGATTGGACCTAGGGTTAGGGTTATGTTGAGGGCTAGGGATAGAGATCCGGTTAGGGTTCCGATTGGACCTAGGATTAGGGTTATGTTGAGGGCTAGGGTTAGATATCCGGTTAGGGTTCCGATTGGACCTAGGGTTAGGGTTATGTTGAGGGGTAGGTTTAGAGTTCCGGTTAGAGTTCCGATTGGACCTAGGGTTAGGTTATGTTGAGGGCGAGGGGTAGAGATCCGGTTAGGGTTCCGATTGGACCTATGGTTAGGGATATGTTGAGGGCTAGGGATAGAGATCCGGTTAGGGTTCCGATTGGACCTAGGGTTAGGGTTATGTTGAGGGCTAGGGTTAGATATCCGTTTTGGCTTCCGATTGGACCTAGGGTTAGGGTTATGTTGAAGGCTAGGGTTAGAGATCCGGTTAGGGTTCCGATTGGACCTAGGGTTAGGGTTATGTTGAGGGCTAGGTTTAGAGATCCGGTTAGGGTTCCGATAGGACCTAGGGTTAGTGTTATGTTGAGGGGGAGGGTTAGAGATCCGGTTAGGGTTCCGATTTGACCGAGGGTTAAGGTTATGTTTAGGGCTAGGGTTAGAGATCTGGTTAGCGTTCCGATTGGACCTAGGGTTAGGTTTATGTTGAGAGCTAGGGTTAGAGATCCGGTTAGGGTTCCTATTGGACCTAGGGTTAGGGTTATGTTGAGGGCTAGGGTTAGATATCCGGTTAGGGTTCCTATTGGACCAAGGGTTAGGGTTATGTTGAGGGCGAGGGGTAGAGATCCGGTTAGGGTTCCGATTGGACCTAGGGTTAGGGTTATGTTGAGGGCGAGGGGTAGAGATCCAGTAAGGGTTCCGATTGGACCTAGGGTTAGGGTAATGTTGAGGGCTGGGGTAGAGATCCTGTTAGGGTTCCGATTGGACCTAGGGTTAGGGTTATGTTGAGGGCTAGGGTTAGAAATCCGGTTAGGGTTCCGATTGGACCTTGGGTTAGTGTTATGTTGAGGGCTAGGGTTAGAGATCCGGTTAGGGTTCCGATTGGACCTAGGGTTAAGGTTATGTTGAGGACTAGGGTTAGAGATCCGGTTAGGGTTCTGATTGGACCTAGTGTTAGGGTTATGTTGAGGGCTAGGGTTAGAGATCCGGTTAGGGTTCCGATTGGATCTAGGGTTAGGGTTATTTTGAGAGCTAGGGTGAGATATCCGGTTAGGGTTCCGATTGGACCTAGGGTTAGGGATATGTTGAGGGCTAGGGATAAAGATACGGTTAGGGTTCCGATTGGACCTAGGGTTAGTGTTATGTTGAGGGCTAGGGTTAGATATCCGGTTAGGGTTCCGATTGGACCTAGGGTTAGGGTTATTTTGAGGGCTAGGGTTAGAGATCCGGTGAGGGTTCCGATTGGACCTAGGGTTAGGGTTATGTTGAGGGCGTGGGTTAGATATGCGGTTAGGTTTCCGATTGGACCTAGGGTTAGGGTTATGTTGAGGGCTAGGGTTAGATATTCGTTTTGGGTTCCGATTGGACCTAGGGTTAGGGTTATGTTGAGGGTTAGGTTTAGATATCCGTTTAGAGTTCCGATTGGATCTAGGGTTAGGGTTATGTTGAGGGCTAGGGTTAGAGTTCCGGTTAGGGTTCCGATTGGACCTTCGGTTAAGGTTATGTTGAGGGATAGGGTTAGAGATCCGGTTAGGGTTCAGATTGAACGTAGGGTTAGGGTTATGTTGAGGGCTAGGGTTAGAGATCCGGTTAGGGTTCCGATTGGACCTAGGGTTAGGGTTATGTTGAGGGCTAGGGATAGAGATCCGGTTAGGGTTCCGATTGGACCTAGGGTTAGGGTTATGTTGAGGGCAAGGGTAAGATATCCGGTTAGAGTTCCGATTGGACCTAGGGTTAGGGTTATGTTGAGGGGTAGGTTTAGAGTTTCGGTTAGAGTTCCGATTGGACCTAGGGTTAGGGTTATGTTGAGGGCGAGGGGTAGAGATCCGGTTAGGGTTCCGATTGGACCTAGGGTTAGGGATATGTTGAGGGTTAGGGATAGAGATCCGATTAGGGTTCCCATTGTACCTAGGGTTAGGGTTATGTTGAGAGCTAGGGTTAGATATCCGTTTTGGGTTCCGATTGGACCTAGGGTTAGGGTTATGTTGAGGGCTAGGGTTAGAGTTCCGGTTAGGGTTCCGATTGGACCTTGGGTTAGGGTTATGTTCAGGGCTAGGTTTAGAGATCCGGTTAGGGTTCCGATAGGACCTAGGGTTAGTGTTATGTTGAGGGCGAGGGTTAGAGATCCGGTTAGGGTTCCGATTGGACCTAGGGTTAGGGTTATGTTTAGGGCTAGGATTAGAGATCTGGTTAGGGTTCCGATTGGACCTAGGGTTAGGTTTATGGTGAGAGCTAGGGTTAGAGATCCGGTTAGGGTTCCTATTGGACCTAGGGTTAGGGTTATGTCGAGGGCTATGGTTAGATATCCGGTTAGGGTTCCGATTGGACCAAGGGTTAGGGTTATGTTGAGGGCTAGGTTTAGATATCCGGTTAGGGTTCCGATTGGACCTATTGTTAGGGTTATGTTGAGGGCGAGGGGTAGAGTTCCAGTAAGGGTTCCGATTGGACCTAGGGTTAGGGTTATGTTGAGGGCTGGGGTAGAGATCCTGTTAGGGTTCCAGATTGGACCTAGGGTTAGGATTATGTTGAGGGCTAGGGTTAGATATCCGTTTAGGGTTCTGATTTGATCTAGGGTTAGGGTTATGTTGAGGGCTAGGGTTAGATATCCGTTTTGGGTTCCGATTGGACCTAGGGTTAGGGTTATGTTGAGGGCTAGGTTTAGATATCCTTTTAGGGTTCCTATTGGACCTAGGGTTAGGGTTATGTTGAGGGCTGGGGTTAGAGATCCGGTTAGGGTTCCGATTGGACCTAGGGTTAAGGTTATGTTGAGGGCTAGGGTTAGAGATCCGGTTAGGGTTCAGATTGGACCTAGGGTTAGGGTTATGTTGAGGGCAAGGGTTAGAGATCCGGTTAGGGTTCTGATTGGACCTAGGGTTAGGGTTATGTTGAGGGCTAGGTTTAGAGTTCCAGTTAGAGTTCCGATTGGACCTAGGGTTAGGGTTATGTTGAGGGCGAGAAGGAGAGATCCGGTTAGGGTTCCGATTGGACCTAGGGTTAGGGTTATGTTGAGGGCTAGGGTTAGATATTCGGTTAGGGTTCCGATTGGACCTAAAGTTAAGGTTATGTTGAGGACGAGGTGTAGAGATCCGGTTAGGGTTCCGATTGGACCTAGGGTTAGGGTTATGTTGAGGGCGAGGGGTAGAGATCCAGTAAGGGTTCCGATTGGACCTAGGGTTAGGGTTCTGTTGAGGGCTGGGGTAGAGATCCTGTTAGGGTTCCGATTGGACCTAGGGTTAGGGTTATGTTGAGGGCTAGGGTTAGAGATCCGGTTAGGGTTCCGATTGGACCTAGGGTTAGGGTTATGTTGTGGGCTAGGGTTAGAGATCCAGTTAGGGTTCCGATGGACCTAGGGTTAAGGTTATGTTGAGGGCTAGGTTTAGAGATCCAGTTAGGGTTCCGATGGACCTAGGGTTAAGGTTATGTTGAGGGCTAGGGTTAGAGATCCGGTTAGGGTTCCGATTGGAACTAGGGTTAGGGTTATATTGAGGCCAAGGGTTAGAGATCCGGTTAGGGTTCCGATTGGACCTAGGGTTAGGGTTATGTTGAGGGCTAGGATTAGAGATCCAGTTAGGGTTCCGATTGGACCTAGGGTTAAGGTTATGTTGAGGGCTAGGGTTAGAGATCCGGTTAGGGTTCCGATTGGAACTAGGGTTAGTGTTATATTGAGGCCTAGGGTTAGAGATCCGGTTAAGGTTCCGATTGGACCTAGGTTTAGGGTTATGTTGAGGGCTGGGGTAGAGATCCTGTTAGGGTTCCGATTGGACCTAGGGTTAGGGTTATGTTGAGGTCTAGGGTTAGAGATCCGGTTAGAGTTCCGATTGGACCTAGGGTTAGGGTTATGTTGAGGGCTAGGGTTAGAGATCCCGTTAGGGTTCCGATTGGACCTAGGGTTAAGGTTATGTTGAGGGCTAGGGCTAGAGATCCGGTTAGGGTTCCGATTGGAACTAGGGTTAGGGTTATATTGAGGCCTAGGGTTAGAGATCCGGTTAAGGTTCCGATTGGACCTAGGGTTAGGGATATGTTGAGGGCTAGGGATAGAGATCCGGTTAGGGTTCCGATTGGACCTAGGGTTAGGGTTATGTTGAGGGCTAGGGTTAGATATCCGGTTAGGGTTCCGATTGGACCTAGGGTTAGGGTTATTTTGAGGACTAGGGTTAGAGATCCGGTTAGAGTTCCGATTGGACCTAGGGAAAGTGTTATGTTGAGGGCGAGGGTTAGATATCCGGTTAGGTTTCCGATTGAACCTAGGGTTAGGGTTATGTTGAGGGCTAGGGTTAGATATCCGTTTTGGGTTCCGATTGGACCTAGGGTTAAGGTTATGTTGAGGGCTAGGGTTAGAGATCCGGTTAGGGTTCCGATTGGACCTAGGGTTAAGGTTATGTTGAGGGCTAGGGTTTGAGATCCGGTTAGGGCTCCGATTGGACCTAGGGTTAGGGTTATGTGTAGGGCTAGATTAGAGATCCGGTTAGGGTTACAATTAGACCTAGGGTTAGGGTTATGTTGAGGACTAGGGTTAGAGATCCGGTTAGAATTCCGATTGGTCCTAGGGTTAGGGTTATGTTGAGGGCTAGGGTTAGAGATCTGGTTAGGGTTCCGATTGGACCTAGGGTTAAGGTTATGTTGAGGGCTAGGGTTTGAGATCCGGTTAGGGCTCCGATTGGACCTAGGGTTAGGGTTATGTGTAGGGCTAGATTAGAGATCCGGTTAGGGTTACAATTAGACCTAGGGTTAGGGTTATGTTGAGGACTAGGGTTAGAGATCCGGTTAGAATTCCGATTGGTCCTAGGGTTAGGGTTATGTTGAGGGCTAGGGTTAGAGATCCAGTTAGGGTTCCGATGGACCTAGGGTTAAGGTTATGTTGAGGGCTAGGGTTAGAGATCCGGTTAGGGTTCCGATTGGAACTAGGGTTAGGGTTATATTGAGGCCTAGGGTTAGAGATCCGGTTAGGGTTCCGATTGGACCTAGGGTTAGGGTTATGGTGAGGGCTAGGTTTTGAGATCCGGTTAGGGTTCCGATTGGACCTAGGGTTAGGGTTATGTGTAGGCCAAGGGTTAGAGTTCCGGTTAGGGTTCCGATTGGACATAGGGTTAGGGTTATGTGTAGGGCTAGGGTTAGAGATCCGGTTAGGGTTCCGATTGGACCTAGGGTTAGGGTTATGTTGAGGGCTAGGGTTAGAGACCCGTTAGGGTTCCGATTGGACCTAGGGTGAGGGTTATGTTGAGGGCTACGGTTAGAGATCCGGTTAGGGTTCCAATTGCACCTAGGGTTAGGGTTATGTTGAGGGCTATGGTTTGAGATCCGGTTAGGGTTCCAATTGGACCTAGGGTTAGGGTTATGTTGAGGGCTAGGGTTGGAGATCCGGTTAGGGTTCCGATTGGACCTAGGGTTAGGGTTATGTTGAGAGCTACGGTTAGAGATCCGGTTAGGGTTACGATTGGACCTAGGGTTAGGATTATGTTGAGGTCTAGGGTTAGAGATCCGGTTAGGGTTCCGATTGGACCTAGGGTTAGGGTTATGTTGAGGGCTAGGGTTAGAGATCCGGTTAGGGTTCCGATTGGACCTAGGGTTAGGGTTATGTTGAGGGCTAGTGTTAGAGATCCGGTTAGGGTTCCGAATAGACCTAGGGTTAGCGTTATACTGAGGGCTAGGGTTAGAGATACGGTTAGGGTTCCGATTAGACCTAGGGTTAGGGTTATGTGTAGGGCTAGGGTTAGAGATCCGGTTAGGGTTCCGATTGGACCTAGGGTTAGGGTTATGTGTAGGGCTAGATTAGAGATCCGGTTAGGGTTACAATTAGACCTAGGGTTAGGGTTATGTTGAGGACTAGGGTTAGAGATCCGGTTAGAATTCCGATTGAACCTAGGGTTAGGGTTATGTTGAGGGCTAGTGTTAGAGATCCGGTTAGGGTTCCGAATCGACTTAGGGTTAGGGTTATATTGAGGGCTAGGGTTAGAGATACGGTTAGGGTTCCGATTGGACCTACGGTAAATGTTATGTTGAGGGGTAGGGTTAGAGATCGGTTAGGGTTCCGTTTGGACCTAGGTTTAGGGTTATGTTGAGGGCTAGGGTTAGAGATCCGGTTAAGGTTACGATTGGACCTAGGGTTACGGTTATGTTGAGGGCTAAGGTTAGAGATCCTGTTAGGGTTCCCATTGGACCTAGGGTTAGGGTTATGTCGAGGGCTAGGGTTAGAGATCCGGTTAGGGTTCCTATTGGACCTAGGGTTAGGGTTATGTTGAGAGCTAGGGTTAGAGATCCGGTTAGGGTTCCGATTGGACCTAGGGTTAGGGTTATGTTGAGGGCTAGGGTTAGAGATCCGGTTAGGATTCCGATTGGACCTAGGGTTAGGGTTATGTTGAGGGCTAGAGTTAGAGATCCGGTTAGGGTTCCGAATCGACCTAGGGTTAGGGTTATATTGAGGGCTAGGGTTAGAGATCCGGTTAGGGTTCCGAATTTACCTAGGGTTAGGGTTATGTTGAGGGCTAGGGTTAGAAATCCGGTTAGGGTTCCGATTGGACCTAGGGTTAGGGTTATGAATACGGCTAGGCTTAGAGATCCGGTTAGGGTAACGATTAGACCTAGGGTTATGTTTATGTTGAAGGCTAGGTTTAGAGATCCGGTTAGGGTTCCGAATGGACCTAGGGTTAGGGTTATGTTGAGGGCTAGGGTTAGAGAACCGGTTAGGGTTCCTATTGGACATAGGGTTAGGGTTATGTTGAGGGCTAGGGTTAGAGATCCGGTTAGGGTTCCTATTGGACCTAGGGTTAGGGGTATGTGTAGGACTAGGGTTAGAGATCCGGTTAGGGTTCCGATTGGACCTAGGGTTAGGGTTATGTGTAGGGCTAGGGTTAGAGATCCGGTTAGGATTCCGATTGGACCTAGGGTTAGGGTTATGTTGAGGGCTAGAGTTAGAGATGCGGTTAGGGTTCCGATTGGACCTAGGGTTAGGGTTATGTTGAGGGCTAGGGTTAGAGATCCGGTTAGGGTTCCGATTGGATCTAGGGTTAGGGTTATGTTGAGGGCTAGGGTTAGAGAACCTGTTAGGGTTCCGATTGGATCTAGGGTTAGGGTTATGTTGAGGGCTAGGGTTAGAGATCCGGTTAGGGTTCCGAATCGTCCTAGGGTTAGGTTTATGTTGAGGGCTAGGCTTAGAGATCCGGTTAGGATTCCTATTGGACCTAGGGTTACGGTTATGATGAGGGCTAGGGTTAGAGATCCGGTTAGGGTTCCGAATTTACCTAGGGTTAGGGTTATGTTGAGGGCTAGGGTTAGAAATCCGGTTAGGGTTCCGATTGGACCTAGGGTTAGGGTTATGAATAGGGCTAGGCTTAGAGATCCGGTTAGGGTAACGATTAGACCTAGGGTTATGTTTATGTTGAAGGCTAGGTTTAGAGATCCGGTTAGGGTTCCGAATGGACCTAGGGTTAGGGTTATGTTGAGGGCTAGGGTTAGAGAACCGGTTAGGGTTCCTATTGGACCTAGGGTTAGGGTTATGTTGAGGGCGAGGGTTAGAGATCCGGTTAGGGATCCGATTGGACCTAGGGTTAGGGTTATGTTGAGGGCTAGGGTTAGAGATCCGGTTAGGGTTCCGATTGGACCTAGCGTTAGGGTTATCTTGAGGACTAGGGTTAGATATCCGTTTAGGTTTCCGATTGGACCTAGGGTTAAGGTTATGTTGAGGGCTAGGGTTAGAGATCCGGTTAGGGTTTAGATGGACCTAGGGTTAGGGTTATGTTGAGGGCTAGGCTTAGATATCCGGTTAGGGTTCCGATTGGGCCTAGGGTTAGGGTTATGTTGAGGGCTAGGGTTAGAGGTGCGGTTAGAGTTCCGATTGGACCTAGGGTTAGGGTTATGTGGAGGGTGAGGGGTTGAGATCCGGTTAGGGTTCCGATTGGACCTAGGGTTAGGGTTATGTTGAGGCCTAGGGTTAGAGATCCGGTTAGGGTTCCGATTCGATTAGGGTTAGGGATATGTTGAGGGCTAGGGATAGAGATCCGGTTAGGGTTCCGTTTGGACCTAGGGTTAGGGTTATGTTGAGGGCTAGGGTTAGATATCCGGTTAGGGTTCCGATTGGACCTAGGGTTAGGGTTATTTTGAGGGCTAGGGTTAGAGATCCGTTTAGGGTTCCGATTGGACCGAGGGATAGGGTTATGTTGAGGGCGAGGGTTAGATATCCGGTTAGGTTTCCGATTGGACCTAGGGTTAGGGTTATGTTGAGGGCTAGGGTTAGATATCCGTTTTGGGTTCCGATTGGACCTAGGGTTAGGGTTATATTGAGGGCTAGGGTTAGAGATCCGGTTAGGGTTCCGATTTGACCTAGGGTTAGGGTTATGTTGAGGGCTAGGGTTAGAGATCCGGTTAGGGTTCCGATTGGACCTAGGGTTAGTGTTATGTTGAGGGCGAGGGTTAGAGATGCGGTTAGGGTTCCGATTGGACCTAGGGTTAGGGTTATGTTGAGGGCTAGGGTTAGAGATCCGGTTAGGGTTCCGATTGGATCTAGGGTTAGGGTTATGTTGAGGGCTAGGGTTAGAGAACCTGTTAGGGTTCCGATTGGATCTAGGGTTAGGGTTATGTTGAGGGCTAGGGTTAGAGATCCGGTTAGGGTTCCGAATCGTCCTAGGGTTAGGTTTATGTTGAGGGCTAGGCTTAGAGATCCGGTTAGGATTCCTATTGGACCTAGGGTTACGGTTATGATGAGGGCTAGGGTTAGAGATCCGGTTAGGGTTCCGAATTTACCTAGGGTTAGGGTTATGTTGAGGGCTAGGGTTAGAAATCCGGTTAGGGTTCCGATTGGACCTAGGGTTAGGGTTATGAATAGGGCTAGGCTTAGAGATCCGGTTAGGGTAACGATTAGACCTAGGGTTATGTTTATGTTGAAGGCTAGGTTTAGAGATCCGGTTAGGGTTCCGAATGGACCTAGGGTTACGGTTATGTTGAGGGCTAGGGTTAGAGAACCGGTTAGGGTTCCTATTGGACCTAGGGTTAGGGTTATGTTGAGGGCGAGGGTTAGAGATCCGGTTAGGGATCCGATTGGACCTAGGGTTAGGGTTATGTTGAGGGCTAGGGTTAGAGATCCGGTTAGGGTTCCGATTGGACCTAGCGTTAGGGTTATCTTGAGGGCTAGGGTTAGATATCCGTTTAGGTTTCCGATTGGACCTAGGGTTAAGGTTATGTTGAGGGCTAGGGTTAGAGATCCGGTTAGGGTTTAGATGGACCTAGGGTTAGGGTTATGTTGAGGGCTAGGCTTAGATATCCGGTTAGGGTTCCGATTGGACCTAGGGTTAGGGTTATGTTGAGGGCTAGGGTTAGAGGTGCGGTTAGAGTTCCGATTGGACCTAGGGTTAGGGTTATGTGGAGGGTGAGGGGTTGAGATCCGGTTAGGGTTCCGATTGGACCTAGGGTTAGGGTTATGTTGAGGCCTAGGGTTAGAGATCCGGTTAGGGTTCCGATTGGATTAGGGTTAGGGATATGTTGAGGGCTAGGGATAGAGATCCGGTTAGGGTTCCGTTTGGACCTAGGGTTAGGGTTATGTTGAGGGCTAGGGTTAGATATCCGGTTAGGGTTCCGATTGGACCTAGGGTTAGGGTTATTTTGAGGGCTAGGGTTAGAGATCCGTTTAGGGTTCCGATTGGACCGAGGGATAGGGTTATGTTGAGGGCGAGGGTTAGATATCCGGTTAGGTTTCCGATTGGACCTAGGGTTAGGGTTATGTTGAGGGCTAGGGTTAGATATCCGTTTTGGGTTCCGATTGGACCTAGGGTTAGGGTTATATTGAGGGCTAGGGTTAGAGATCCGGTTAGGGTTCCGATTTGACCTAGGGTTAGGGTTATGTTGAGGGCTAGGGTTAGAGATCCGGTTAGGGTTCCGATTGGACCTAGGGTTAGTGTTATGTTGAGGGCGAGGGTTAGAGATCCGGTTAGGGTTCCGATTGGACCTAGGGTTAGGGTTATGTTTAGGGCTAGGGTTAGAGATCTGGTTAGGGTTCCGATTGGACCTAGGGTTAGGGTTATGTTGAGAGCTAGGGTTAGAGATCCCGTTAGGGTTCCTATTGGACCTAGGGTTAGGGTTATGTTGAGGGCTAGGGTTAGATATCCGGTTAGGGTTCCGATTGGACCAAGGGTTAGGTTTATGTTGAGGGCGAGGGGTAGAGATCCGGTTAGGGTTCCGATTGGACCTAGGGATAGGGTTATGTTGAGGGCGAGGGGTAGAGATCCAGTAAGGGTTCCGATTGGACCTAGGGTTAGGGTTATGTTGAGGGCTGGGGTAGAGATCCTGTTAGGGTTCAGATTGGACCTAGGGTTAGGGTTATGTTGAGGGCTAGGGTTAGAAATCCAGTTAGGGTTCCGATTGGACCTAGGGTTAGGGTTATGTTGAGGGCTAGGGTTAGAGATCCGGTTAGGGTTCCGATTGGACCTAGGGTTAAGGTTATGTTGAGGACTAGGGTTAGAGATCCGGTTAAGGTTCCGATTGGACCTAGTGTTAGGGTTATGTTGAGGGCTAGGGTTAGAGATCCGGTTAGGGTTCCGATTGGATCTAGGGTAGGGTTATTTGAGGGCTAGGGTGAGATATCCGGTTAGGGTTCCGATTGGACCTAGGGTAAGGGATATGTTGACTGCTAGGGATAAAGATAAGGTTAGGGTTCCGATTGGACCTAGGGTTAGTGTTATGTTGAGGGCTAGGGTTAGATATCCGGTTAGGGTTCTGATTGGACCTAGGGTTAGGGTTATTTTGAGGGCTAGGGTTAGAGATCCGGTTAGGGTTCCGATTGTACCTAGGGTTAGGGTTATGTTGAGGGCGTGGGTTAGATATGCGGTTAGGTTTCCGATTGGACCTAGGGTTAGGGTTATGTTGAGGGCTAGGGTTAGATATCCGTTTTGGGTTCCGATTGGACCTAGGGTTAGGGTTATGTTGAGGGCTAGGTTTAGATATCCGTTTAGGGTTCCGATTGGATCTAGGGTTAGGGTTATGTTGAGGGCTAGGGTTAGAGTTCCGGTTAGGGTTCCGATTGGACCTTCTGTTAAGGTTATGTTGAGGGCTAGGGTTAGAGATCCGGTTAGGGTTCAGATTGGACCTAGGGTTAGGGTTATGTTGAGGGCTAGGGTTAGAGATCCGGTTAGGGTTGCGATTGGACCTAGGGTTAGGGTTATGTTGAGGGCTAGGGATAGAGATCCGGTTAGGGTTCCGATTGGACCTAAGGTTAGGTTTATGTTGAGGGCTAGGGTTAGATATCCGCTTAGGGTTCCGATTGGACCTAGGGTTAGGGTTATGTTGAGGGGTAGGTTTAGAGTTCCGGTTAGAGTTCCGATTGGACCTAGGGTTAGGGTTATGTTGAGGGCGAGGGGTAGAGATCCGGTTAGGGTTCCGATTGGACCTAGGGTTAGGGTTATGTTGTGGGCTAGGGTTAGGTATTCGGTTAGGGTTCCGATTGGACCAAGGGTTAGAGTTATGTTGAGGGTGAGGGGTAGAGATCCAGTAAGGGTTCCGATTGGACCTTGGGTTAGGGTTATGTTGAGGACTGGGGTAGAGATCCTGTTAGGGTTCAGATTGGACCTAGGGTTAGGGTTATGTTGAGGGCTAGGGTTAGAGATCCGGTTAGGGTTCAGATTGGACCTAGGGTTAGGGTTATGTTGAGGGCTAGGGTTAGAGATCCGGTTAGGGTTCCGATTGGACCTAGGGTTAGGGTTATGTTGAGGGCTAGGGATAGAGATCCGGTTAGGGTTCCGATTGGACCTAGGATTAGGGTTATGTTGAGGGCTAGGGTTAGATATCCGGTTAGGGTTCCGATTGGACCTAGGGTTAGGGTTATGTTGAGGGGTAGGTTTAGAGTTCCGGTTAGAGTTCCGATTGGACCTAGGGTTAGGTTATGTTGAGGGCGAGGGGTAGAGATCCGGTTAGGGTTCCGATTGGACCTATGGTTAGGGATATGTTGAGGGCTAGGGATAGAGATCCGGTTAGGGTTCCGATTGGACCTAGGGTTAGGGTTATGTTGAGGGCTAGGGTTAGATATCCGTTTTGGCTTGCGATTGGACCTAGGGTTAGGGTTATGTTGAGGGCTAGGGTTAGAGATCCGGTTAGGGTTCCGATTGGACCTAGGGTTAGGGTTATGTTGAGGGCTAGGTTTAGAGATCCGGTTAGGGTTCCGATAGGACCTAGGGTTAGTGTTATGTTGAGGGCGAGGGTTAGAGATCCGGTTAGGGTTCCGATTTGACCGAGGGTTAGGGTTATGTTTAGGGCTAGGGTTAGAGATCTGGTTAGCGTTCCGATTGGACCTAGGGTTAGGTTTATGTTGAGAGCTAGGGTTAGAGATCCGGTTAGGGTTCCTATTGGACCTAGGGTTAGGGTTATGTTGAGGGCTAGGGTTAGATATCCGGTTAGGGTTCCTATTGGACCAAGGGTTAGGGTTATGTTGAGGGCGAGGGGTAGAGATCCGGTTAGGGTTCCGATTGGACCTAGGGTTAGGGTTATGTTGAGGGCGAGGGGTAGAGATCCAGTAAGGGTTCCGATTGGACCTAGGGTTAGGGTAATGTTGAGGGCTGGGGTAGAGATCCTGTTAGGGTTCCGATTGGACCTAGGGTTAGGGTTATGTTGAGGGCTAGGGTTAGAAATCCGGTTAGGGTTCCGATTGGACCTAGGGTTAGTGTTATGTTGAGGGCTAGGGTTAGAGATCCGGTTAGGGTTCCGATTGGACCTAGGGTTAAGGTTATGTTGAGGACTAGGGTTAGAGATCCGGTGAGGGTTCCGATTGGACCTAGGGTTAGGTTTATGTTGAGGGCGTGGGTTAGATATGCGGTTAGGTTTCCGATTGGACCTAGGGTTAGGGTTATGTTGAGGGCTAGGGTTAGATATTCGTTTTGGGTTCCGATTGGACCTAGGGTTAGGGTTATGTTGAGGGCTAGGTTTAGATATCCGTTTAGAGTTCCGATTGGATCTAGGGTTAGGGTTATGTTGAGGGCTAGGGTTAGAGTTCCGGTTAGGGTTCCGATTGGACCTTCGGTTAAGGTTATGTTGAGGGATAGGGTTAGAGATCCGGTTAGGGTTCAGATTGGACGTAGGGTTAGGGTTATGTTGACGGCTAGGGTTAGAGATCCGGTTAGGGTTCCGATTGGACCTAGGGTTAGGGTTATGTTGAGGGCTAGGGATAGAGATCCGGTTAGGGTTCCGATTGGACCTAGGGTTAGGGTTATGTTGAGGGCAAGGGTAAGATATCCGGTTAGAGTTCCGATTGGACCTAGGGTTAGGGTTATGTTGAGGGGTAGGTTTAGAGTTCCGGTTAGAGTTCCGATTGGACCTAGGGTTAGGGTTATGTTGAGGGCGAGGGGTAGAGATCCGGTTAGGGTTCCGATTGGACCTAGGGTTAGGGATATGTTGAGGGTTAGGGATAGAGATCCGATTAGGGTTCCCATTGGACCTAGGGTTAGGGTTATGTTGAGAGCTAGGGTTAGATATCCGTTTTGGGTTCCGATTGGACCTAGGGTTTGGGTTATGTTGAGGGCTAGGGTTAGAGTTCCGGTTAGGGTTCCGATTGGACCTTGGGTTAGGGTTATGTTCAGGGCTAGGTTTAGAGATCCGGTTAGGGTTCCGATAGGACCTAGGGTTAGTGTTATGTTGAGGGCGAGGGTTAGAGATCCGGTTAGGGTTCCGATTGGACCTAGGGTTAGGGTTATGTTTAGGGCTAGGATTAGAGATCTGGTTAGGGTTCCGATTGGACCTAGGGTTAGGTTTATGGTGAGAGCTAGGGTTAGAGATCCGGTTAGGGTTCCTATTGGACCTAGGGTTAGGGTTATGTCGAGGGCTATGGTTAGATATCCGGTTAGGGTTCCGATTGGACCAAGGGTTAGGGTTATGTTGAGGGCTAGGTTTAGATATCCGGTTAGGGTTCCGATTGGACCTATTGTTAGGGTTATGTTGAGGGCGAGGGGTAGAGATCCAGTAAGGGTTCCGATTGGACCTAGGGTTAGGGTTATGTTGAGGGCTGGGGTAGAGATCCTGTTAGGGTTCCAGATTGGACCTAGGGTTAGGATTATGTTGAGGGCTAGGGTTAGATATCCGTTTAGGGTTCTGATTTGATCTAGGGTTAGGGTTATGTTGAGGGCTAGGGTTAGATATCCGGTTAGGGTTCCGATTGGACCTAGGCTTAAGGTTATGTTGAGGGCTAGGGTAACAGATCCGGTTAGGGTTCAGATTGAACCTAGGGTTAGGGTTATGTTGAGGGCTAGGGTTAGATATCCGGTTAGGGTTCCGATTGGACCTAGTGTTAGGGTTATGTTGAGGGCTAGGGTTAGATATCCGTTTAGGGTTCCGATTGGACCTAGGGTTAGGGTTATGTTGAGGGCTAGGGTTAGATATCCGTTTAGGTTTCCGATTGGACCTAGGGTTAAGGTTATGTTGAGGGCTAGGGTTACAGATCCGGTTAGGGTTCAGATTGAACCTAGGGTTAGGGTTATGTTGAGGCCTAGGGTTAGAGATCCGGTTAGGGTTCCGATTGGACCTAAAGTTAAGGTTATGTTGAGGACTAGGGTTAGAGATCCGGTTAGGGTTCCGATTGGACCTAGTGTTAGGGTTATGTTGAGGGCTAGGGTTAGAGATCCGGTTAGGGTTCCGATTGGACCTAGGGTTAGGGATATGTTGAGGGCTAGGGATAAAGATCCGGTTAGGGTTCCGATTGGACCTAGGGTTAGTGTTATGTTGAGGGCTAGGTTTAGATATCCGGTTAGGGTTCCGATTGGACCTAGGGTTAGGGTTATTTTGAGGGCTAGGGTTAGAGATCCGGTTAGGGTTCCGATTGGACCTAGGGTTTGGGTTATGTTGAGGGCGTGGGTTAGATATGCGGTTAGGTTTCCGATTGGACCTAGGGTTAGGGTTATGTTGAGGGCTAGGGTTAGATATCCGTTTTGGGTTCCGATTGGACCTAGGGTTAGGGTTATGTTGAGGGCTAGGTTTAGATATCCGTTTAGGGTTCCGATTGGATCTACGGTTAGGGTTATGTTGAGGGCTAGGGTTAGAGATCCGGTTAGGGTTCCGATTGGACCTAGGGTTAAGGTTATGTTGAGGGCTAGGGTTAGAGATCCGGTTAGGTTTCAGATTGGACCTAGGGTTAGGGTTATGTTGAGGGCTAGGGTTAGAGATCCGGTTAGGGTTCCGATTGGACCTAGGGTTAGGGTTATGTTGAGGGCTAGGGATAGAGATCCGGTTAGGGTTCCGATTGGACCTAGGATTAGGGTTATGTTGAGGGCTAGGGTTAGATATCCGGTTAGGGTTCCGATTGGACCTAGGGTTAGGGTTATGTTGAGGGGTAGGTTTAGAGTTCCGGTTAGAGTTCCGATTGGACCTAGGGTTAGGTTATGTTGAGGGCGAGGGGTAGAGATCCGGTTAGGGTTCCGATTGGACCTATGGTTAGGGATATGTTGAGGGCTAGGGATAGAGATCCGGTTAGGGTTCCGATTGGACCTAGAGTTAGGGTTATGTTGAGGGCTAGGGTTAGATATCCGTTTTGGCTTCCGATTGGACCTAGGGTTAGGGTTATGTTGAAGGCTAGGGTTAGAGATCCGGTTAGGGTTCCGATTGGACCTAGGGTTAGGGTTATGTTGAGGGCTAGGTTTAGAGATCCGGTTAGGGTTCCGATAGGACCTAGGGTTAGTGTTATGTTGAGGGGGAGGGTTAGAGATCCGGTTAGGGTTCCGATTTGACCGAGGGTTAAGGTTATGTTTAGGGCTAGGGTTAGAGATCTGGTTAGCGTTCCGATTGGACCTAGGGTTAGGTTTATGTTGAGAGCTAGGGTTAGAGATCCGGTTAGGGTTCCTATTGGACCTAGGGTTAGGGTTATGTTGAGGGCTAGGGTTAGATATCCGGTTAGGGTTCCTATTGGACCAAGGGTTAGGGTTATGTTGAGGGCGAGGGGTAGAGATCCGGTTAGGGTTCCGATTGGACCTAGGGTTAGGGTTATGTTGAGGGCGAGGGGTAGAGATCCAGTAAGGGTTCCGATTGGACCTAGGGTTAGGGTAATGTTGAGGGCTGGGGTAGAGATCCTGTTAGGGTTCCGATTGGACCTAGGGTTAGGGTTATGTTGAGGGCTAGGGTTAGAAATCCGGTTAGGGTTCCGATTGGACCTTGGGTTAGTGTTATGTTGACGGCTAGGGTTAGAGATCCGGTTAGGGTTCCGATTGGACCTAGGGTTAAGGTTATGTTGAGGACTAGGGTTAGAGATCCGGTTAGGGTTCTGATTGGACCTAGTGTTAGGGTTATGTTGAGGGCTAGGGTTAGAGATCCGGTTAGGGTTCCGATTGGATCTAGGGTTAGGGTTATTTTGAGAGCTAGGGTGAGATATCCGGTTAGGGTTCCGATTGGACCTAGGGTTAGGGATATGTTGAGGGCTAGGGATAAAGATACGGTTAGGGTTCCGATTGGACCTAGGGTTAGTGTTATGTTGAGGGCTAGGGTTAGATATCCGGTTAGGGTTCCGATTGGACCTAGGGTTATTGTTATTTTGAGGGCTAGGGTTAGAGATCCGGTGAGGGTTCCGATTGGACCTAGGGTTAGGGTTATGTTGATGGCGTGGGTTAGATATGCGGTTAGGTTTCCGATTGGACCTAGGGTTAGGGTTATGTTGAGGGCTAGGGTTAGATATTCGTTTTGGGTTCCGATTGGACCTAGGGTTAGGGTTATGTTGAGGGTTAGGTTTAGATATCCGTTTAGAGTTCCGATTGGATCTAGGGTTAGGGTTATGTTGAGGGCTAGGGTTAGAGTTCCGGTTAGGGTTCCGATTGGACCTTCGGTTAAGTTTATGTTGAGGGATAGGGTTAGAGATCCGGTTAGGGTTCAGATTGAACGTAGGGTTAGGGTTATGTTGAGGGCTAGGGTTAGAGATCCGGTTAGGGTTCCGATTGGACCTAGGGTTAGGGTTATGTTGAGGGCTAGGGATAGAGATCCGGTTAGGGTTCCGATTGGACCTAGGGTTAGGGTTATGTTGAGGGCAAGGGTAAGATATCCGGTTAGAGTTCCGATTGGACCTAGGGTTAGGGTTATGTTGAGGGGTAGGTTTAGAGTTCCGGTTAGAGTTCCGATTGGACCTAGGGTTAGGGTTATGTTGAGGGCGAGGGGTAGAGATCCGGTTAGGGTTCCGATTGGACCTAGGGTTAGGGATATGTTGAGGGTTAGGGATAGAGATCCGATTAGGGTTCCCATTGGACCTAGGGTTAGGGTTATGTTGAGAGCTAGGGTTAGATATCCGTTTTGGGTTCCGATTGGACCTAGGGTTAGGGTTATGTTGAGGGCTAGGGTTAGAGTTCCGGTTAGGGTTCCGATTGGACCTTGGGTTAGGGTTATGTTCAGGGCTAGGTTTAGAGATCCGGTTAGGGTTCCGATAGGACCTAGGGTTAGTGTTATGTTGAGGGCGAGGGTTAGAGATCCGGTTAGGGTTCCGATTGGACCTAGGGTTAGGGTTATGTTTAGGGCTAGGATTAGAGATCTGGTTAGGGTTCCGATTGGACCTAGGGTTAGGTTTATGGTGAGAACTAGGGTTAGAGATCCGGTTAGGGTTCCTATTGGACCTAGGGTTAGGGTTATGTCGAGGGCTATGGTTAGATATCCGGTTAGGGTTCCGATTGGACCAAGGGTTAGGGTTATGTTGAGGGCTAGGTTTAGATATCCGGTTAGGGTTCCGATTGGACCTATTGTTAGGGTTATGTTGAGGGCGAGGGGTAGAGTTCCAGTAAGGGTTCCGATTGGACCTAGGGTTAGGGTTATGTTGAGGGCTGGGGTAGAGATCCTGTTAGGGTTCCAGATTGGACCTAGGGTTAGGATTATGTTGAGGGCTAGGGTTAGATATCCGTTTAGGGTTCTGATTTGATCTAGGGTTAGGGTTATGTTGAGGGCTAGAGTTAGATATCCGTTTTGGGTTCCGATTGGACCTAGGGTTAGGGTTATGTTGAGGGCTAGGTTTAGATATCCTTTTAGGGTTCCTATTGGACCTAGGGTTAGGGTTATGTTGAGGGCTGGGGTTAGAGATCCGGTTAGGGTTCCGATTGGACCTAGGGTTAAGGTTATGTTGAGGGCTAGGGTTAGAGATCCGGTTAGGGTTCAGATTGGACCTAGGGTTAGGGTTATGTTGAGGGCAAGGGTTAGAGATCCGGTTAGGGTTCCGATTGGACCTAGGGTTAGGGTTATGTTGAGGGCTAGGTTTAGAGTTCCAGTTAGAGTTTCGATTGGACCTAGGGTTAGGGTTATGTTGAGGGCTAGGGTTAGATATTCGGTTAGGGTTCCGATTGGACCTAAAGTTAAGGTTATGTTGAGGACGAGGTGTAGAGATCCGGTTAGGGTTCCGATTGGACCTAGGGTTAGGGTTATGTTGAGGGCGAGGGGTAGAGATCCAGTAAGGGTTCCGATTGGACCTAGGGTTAGGGTTCTGTTGAGGGCTGGGGTAGAGATCCTGTTAGGGTTCCGATTGGACCTAGGGTTAGGGTTATGTTGAGGGCTAGGGTTAGAGATCCGGTTAGGGTTCCGATTGGACCTAGGGTTAGGGTTATGTTGAGGGCTAGGGTTAGAGATCCAGTTAGGGTTCCGATGGACCTAGGGTTAAGGTTATGTTGAGGGCTAGGTTTAGAGATCCAGTTAGGGTTCCGATGGACCTAGGGTTAAGGTTATGTTGAGGGCTAGGGTTAGAGATCCGGTTAGGGTTCCGATTGGAACTAGGGTTAGGGTTATATTGAGGCCAAGGGTTAGAGATCCGGTTAGGGTTCCGATTGGACCTAGGGTTAGGGTTATGTTGAGGGCTAGGATTAGAGATCCAGTTAGGGTTCCGATTGGACCTAGGGTTAAGGTTATGTTGAGGGCTAGGGTTAGAGATCCGGTTAGGGTTCCGATTGGAACTAGGGTTAGTGTTATATTGAGGCCTAGGGTTAGAGATCCGGTTAAGGTTCCGATTGGACCTAGGTTTAGGGTTATGTTGAGGGCTGGGGTAGAGATCCTGTTAGGGTTCCGATTGGACCTAGGGTTAGGGTTATGTTGAGGTCTAGGGTTAGAGATCCGGTTAGAGTTCCGATTGGACCTAGGGTTAGGGTTATGTTGAGGGCTAGGGTTAGAGATCCCGTTAGGGTTCCGATTGGACCTAGGGTTAAGGTTATGTTGAGGGCTAGGGCTAGAGATCTGGTTAGGGTTCCGATTGGAACTAGGGTTAGGGTTATATTGAGGCCTAGGGTTAGAGATCCGGTTAAGGTTCCGATTGGACCTAGGGTTAGGGATATGTTGAGGGCTAGGGATAGAGATCCGGTTAGGGTTCCGATTGGACCTAGGGTCAGGGTTATGTTGAGGGCTAGGGTTAGATATCCGGTTAGGGTTCCGATTGGACCTAGGGTTAGGGTTATTTTGAGGACTAGGGTTAGAGATCCGGTTAGGGTTCCGATTGGACCTAGGGTTAGTGTTATGTTGAGGGCGAGGGTTAGATATCCGGTTAGGTTTCCGATTGGACCTAGGGTTAGGGTTATGTTGAGGGCTAGGGTTAGATATCCGTTTTGGGTTCCGATTGGACCTAGGGTTAAGGTTATGTTGAGGGCTAGGGTTAGAGATCCGGTTAGGGTTCCGATTGGACCTAGGGTTAAGGTTATGTTGAGGGCTAGGGTTTGAGATCCGGTTAGGGCTCCGATTGGACCTAGGGTTAGGGTTATGTGTAGGGCTAGATTAGAGATCCGGTTAGGGTTACAATTAGACCTAGGGTTAGGGTTATGTTGAGGACTAGGGTTAGAGATCCGGTTAGAATTCCGATTGGTCCTAGGGTTAGGGTTATGTTGAGGGCTAGGGTTAGAGATCTGGTTAGGGTTCCGATTGGACCTAGGGTTAAGGTTATGTTGAGGGCTAGGGTTTGAGATCCGGTTAGGGCTCCGATTGGACCTAGGGTTAGGGTTATGTGTAGGGCTAGATTAGAGATCCGGTTAGGGTTACAATTAGACCTAGGGTTAGGGTTATGTTGAGGACTAGGGTTAGAGATCCGGTTAGAATTCCGATTGGTCCTAGGGTTAGGGTTATGTTGAGGGCTAGGGTTAGAGATCCAGTTAGGGTTCCGATGGACCTAGGGTTAAGGTTATGTTGAGGGCTAGGGTTAGAGATCCGGTTAGGGTTCCGATTGGAACTAGGGTTAGGGTTATATTGAGGCCTAGGGTTAGAGATCCGGTTAGGGTTCCGATTGGACCTAGGGTTAGGGTTATGGTGAGGGCTAGGTTTTGAGATCCGGTTAGGGTTCCGATTGGACCTAGGGTTAGGGTTATGTGTAGGCCAAGGGTTAGAGTTCCGGTTAGGGTTCCGATTGGACATAGGGTTAGGGTTATGTGTAGGGCTAGGGTTAGAAATCCGGTTAGGGTTCCGATTGGACCTAGGGTTAGGGTTATGTTGAGGGCTAGGGTTAGAGACCCGTTAGGGTTCCGATTGGACCTAGGGTGAGGGTTATGTTGAGGGCTACGGTTAGAGATCCGGTTAGGGTTCCAATTGCACCTAGGGTTAGGGTTATGTTGAGGGCTATGGTTTGAGATCCGGTTAGGGTTCCAATTGGACCTAGGGTTAGGGTTATGTTGAGGGCTAGGGTTGGAGATCCGGTTAGGGTTCCGATTGGACCTAGGGTTAGGGTTATGTTGAGAGCTACGGTTAGAGATCCGGTTAGGGTTACGATTGGACCTAGGGTTAGGATTATGTTGAGGTCTAGGGTTAGAGATCCGGTTAGGGTTCCGATTGGACCTAGGGTTAGGGTTATGTTGAGGGCTAGGGTTAGAAATCCGGTTAGGGTTCCGATTGGACCTAGGGTTAGGGTTATGTTGAGGGCTAGTGTTAGAGATCCGGTTAGGGTTCCGAATAGACCTAGGGTTAGCGTTATACTGAGGGCTAGGGTTAGAGATACGGTTAGGGTTCCGATTAGACCTAGGGTTAGGGTTATGTGTAGGGCTAGGGTTAGAGATCCGGTTAGGGTTCCGATTGGACCTAGGGTTAGGGTTATGTGTAGGGCTAGATTAGAGATCCGGTTAGGGTTACAATTAGACCTAGGGTTAGGGTTATGTTGAGGACTAGGGTTAGAGATCCGGTTAGAATTCCGATTGAACCTAGGGTTAGGGTTATGTTGAGGGCTAGTGTTAGAGATCCGGTTAGGGTTCCGAATCGACTTAGGGTTAGGGTTATATTGAGGGCTAGGGTTAGAGATACGGTTAGGGTTCCGATTGGACCTACGGTAAATGTTATGTTGAGGGGTAGGGTTAGAGATCGGTTAGGGTTCCGTTTGGACCTAGGTTTAGGGTTATGTTGAGGGCTAGGGTTAGAGATCCGGTTAAGGTTACGATTGGACCTAGGGTTACGGTTATGTTGAGGGCTAGGGTTAGAGATCCTGTTAGGGTTCCCATTGGACCTAGGGTTAGGGTTATGTCGAGGGCTAGGGTTAGAGATCCGGTTAGGGTTCCTATTGGACCTAGGGTTAGGGTTATGTTGAGAGCTAGGGTTAGAGATCCGGTTAGGGTTCCGATTGGACCTAGGGTTAGGGTTATGTTGAGGGCTAGGGTTAGAGATCCGGTTAGGATTCCGATTGGACCTAGGGTTAGGGTTATGTTGAGGGCTAGAGTTAGAGATCCGGTTAGGGTTCCGAATCGACCTAGGGTTAGGGTTATATTGAGGGCTAGGGTTAGAGATCCGGTTAGGGTTCCGAATTTACCTAGGGTTAGGGTTATGTTGAGGGCTAGGGTTAGAAATCCGGTTAGGGTTCCGATTGGACCTAGGGTTAGGGTTATGAATACGGCTAGGCTTAGAGATCCGGTTAGGGTAACGATTAGACCTAGGGTTATGTTTATGTTGAAGGCTAGGTTTAGAGATCCGGTTAGGGTTCCGAATGGACCTAGGGTTAGGGTTATGTTGAGGGCTAGGGTTAGAGAACCGGTTAGGGTTCCTATTGGACATAGGGTTAGGGTTATGTTGAGGGCTAGGGTTAGAGATCCGGTTAGGGTTCCTATTGGACCTAGGGTTAGGGGTATGTGTAGGACTAGGGTTAGAGATCCGGTTAGGGTTCCGATTGGACCTAGGGTTAGGGTTATGTGTAGGGCTAGGGTTAGAGATCCGGTTAGGATTCCGATTGGACCTAGGGTTAGGGTTATGTTGAGGGCTAGAGTTAGAGATGCGGTTAGGGTTCCGATTGGACCTAGGGTTAGGGTTATGTTGAGGGCTAGGGTTAGAGATCCGGTTAGGGTTCCGATTGGATCTAGGGTTAGGGTTATGTTGAGGGCTAGGGTTAGAGAACCTGTTAGGGTTCCGATTGGATCTAGGGTTAGGGTTATGTTGAGGGCTAGGGTTAGAGATCCGGTTAGGGTTCCGAATCGTCCTAGGGTTAGGTTTATGTTGAGGGCTAGGCTTAGAGATCCGGTTAGGATTCCTATTGGACCTAGGGTTACGGTTATGATGAGGGCTAGGGTTAGAGATCCGCTTAGGGTTCCGATTGGACCTAGGGTTAGGGTTATGTGTAGGGCAAGTGTTAGAGATCCGGTTAGGGTTCCGATTGGACCTAGGGTTAGGGTTATGTTGAGGGCTAGGGTTAGAGATCTGGTTAGCGTTCAGATTGGACCTAGGGTTAGGGTTATGTTGAGGGCTAGGGTTAGAGATCCGGTTAGGGTTCCGATTGGACCTAGGGTTAGGGTTATTTTGAGGGCTAGGGTTAGAGATACGATTAGGGTTCCGATTAGACCTAGGATTAGGTTTATGTGTAGGGCTAGGGTTACAGATCCGCTTACGGTTCCGATTGGACCTAGGGTTAGGGTTATGTGTAGGGCTATGGTTAGAGATCCGGTTAGGGTTCCGATTGGACCTAGGGTTAGGGTTATGTTGAGGGCTAGGGTTAGAGATCTGGTTAGCGTTCCGATTGGACCTAGGGTAAGGGTGATGTTGAGGGCTAGGGTTAGAGATCCGGTTAGTTTTCCGATTGGACCTAGGGTTAGGGTTATGTTGAGGGCTAGGGTTTGAGATCCGGTTAGGGTTCCGATTGGGCCTAGGGTTAGGGTTATGTGTAGGGCTAGGGTTAGAGATACGGTTAGGGTTCCGAATCGACCTAGGGTTAGGTTTATGTTGAGGGCTAGGCTTAGAGATCCGGTTAGGGTTCCTATTGGACGTAGGGTTAGGGTTATGTTGAGGGCTAGGGTTAGAGATCCGGTTAGGGTTTCTATTGGACCTAGGGTTACGGTTATGTGTAGGGCTAGGGTTAGAGATCCGCTTAGGGTTCCGATTGGACCTAGGGTTAGGGTTATGTGTAGGGCAAGTGTTAGAGATCCGGTTAGGGTTCCGATTGGACCTAGGGTTAGGGTTACGTTGAGGGCTAGGGTTAGAGATCTGTTTAGCGTTCCGATTGGACCTAGGGTTAGGGTTATGTTGAGGGCTAGGTTTAGAGTTCCGGATAGGGTTCCGATTGGACCTAGGGTTAGGGTTATTTTGAGGGCTAGGGTTAGAGATACGATTAGGGTTCCGATTAGACCTAGGATTAGGTTTATGTGTAGGGCTAGGGTTACAGATCCGCTTAGGGTTCCGATTGGACCTAGGGTTAGGGTTATGTGTAGGGCTATGGTTAGAGATCCGGTTAGGGTTCCGATTGGACCTAGGGTTAGGGTTATGTTGAGGGCTAGGGTTAGAGATCTGGTTAGCGTTCCGATTGGACCTAGGGTAAGGGTGATGTTGAGGGCTAGGGTTAGAGATCCGGTTAGTTTTCCGATTGGACCTAGGGTTAGGGTTATGTAGAGGGCTAGGGTTTGAGATCCGGTTAGGGTTCCGATTGGACCTAGGGTTAGGGTTATGTATAGGGCTAGGGTTACAGATCCGGTAAGGGTTCCGAATCGACCTAGGCTTAGGTTTATGTTGAGGGCTAGGCTTAGAGATCCGGTTAGTGTTCCGATTGGACCTAGTGTTAGGGTTATGTGTAGGGCTAGGGTTAGATATCCGGTTAGAGTTCCGAATCGACCTAGGGTTAGGTTTATGTTGAGGGCTAGGCTTAGAGATCCGGTTAGGGTTCCTATTGGACATAGGGTTAGGGTTATGTTCAGGCCTAGGGTTAGAGATCCGGTTAGGGTTCTTTTGGACCTAGAGTTAGGGTTATGTGTAGGGCTAGGGTTAGAGATCCGTTAAGGGTTACGATTGGACTTAGGGTTAGGGTTATGTTGAGGGCTAGGGTTAGAGATCCGGTTAGGGTTCCGAATCATCCTAGGGATAGGGTTATGTTGAGGGCTAGGGTTAGAGATCCGGTTAGGGTTCCGATTGGACATACGGTAAGGATTATGTTGAGGGCTAGGGTTAGAGATCCGTTAAGGGTTACGATTGGACTTAGGGTTAGGGCTATGTTGAGGGGTAGGGATAGAGATCCCGTTAGGGTTACGATTGGACCTAGGGTTAGTGTTATGTTGAGGGCTAGTGTTAGAGATCCGGTTAGCTTTCCGATTGGACCTAGGGTTAGGGTTATGTTGAGGGCTAGGGTTAGAGATCCGGTTAGGGTTCCGATTGGACCTAGGGTTAGGGTTATGTATATGGCTAGCGTTAGAGATCCGGTTAGGGTAACGATTAGACCTAGGGTTAGGGTTATGTTGAGGGCTAGGGTTAGAGATCCGGTTAGGGTTACGATTGGACCTAGGGTTAGTGTTATGTTGAGGGCTAGGGTTAGAGAACCGGTTAGGGTTCCGATTGGACCTAGGGTTAGGGTTATGTTGAGGGCTAGGGTTAGAGATCCGGTTAGGGTTCCTAATCGACCTAGGGTTAGGTTTATGTTGAGGGCTAGGGTTAGAGATCCGGTTAGGGTTCCTATTGGACATAGGGTTAGGGTTATGTTGAGGGCTAGGGTTAGAGATCCGGTTAGGGTTCCTATTGGACCTAGGGTTAGGGTTATGTATAGGGCTAGGGTTAGAGATCCGGTTATTGTAACGATTAGACCTAGGGTTAGGGTTATGTTGAGGGCTAGTGTTAGAGATCCGGTTAGGGTTCCGAATCGACCTAGAGTTAGGTTTATGTTGAGGGCTAGGGTTAGAGATCCGGTTAGGGTTCCGATTGGACCTAGGGTTAGGGTTATATTGAGGGCTAGGGTTAGAGATCTGGTTAGGGTTCCGAATTTACCTAGGGTTAGTGTTATGTTGAGGGCTAGGCTTAGAGATCCGGTTAGGGTTCCGATTGGACCTAGGGTTAGGGTTATGTATAGGGCTAGGGTTAGAGATCCGGTTAGGGTAACGATTAGACCTAGGGTTATGTTTATGTTGAGGGCTAGGTTTAGAGATCCGGTTAGGGTTCCGATTGGACCTAGGGTTAGGGTTATGTTGAGGGCTAGGGTTAGAGAACCGGTTAGGGTTCCTATTTGACATAGGGTTAGGATTATGTTGAGGGCTAGGGTTAGAGATCCGGTTAGGGTTCCTATTGGACCTAGGGTTAGGGTTATGTGTAGGGCTAGGGTTAGAGATCCGGTTAGGGTTCCGATTGGACCTAGGGTTAGGGTTATGTGTAGGGCTAGGGTTAGAGATCCGGTTAGGATTCCGATTGGACCTAGGGTTAGGGTTATGTTGAGCGCTAGAGTTAGAGATCCGGTTAGGGTTCCGAATCGACCTATGGTTAGGGTTATATTGAGGGCTAGGGTTAGAGATCCGGTTAGGGTTCCGAATTTACCTAGGGTTAGGGTTATGTTGAGGGCTAGGCTTAGAGACCCGGTTAGGGTTCCGATTGGACCTAGGGTTAGGGTTATGTATAGGGCCAGGGTTAGAGATCCGGTTAGGGTAACGATTAGACCTAGGGTTATGTTTATGTTGAGGGCTAGGGTTAGAGATCCGGTTAGGGTTCCGATTGGACCTAGGGTTAGGGTTATGTTGAGGGCTAGGTTTAGAGATCCGGTTAGGATTCCTAATCGACCTGGGCTTAGGTTTATGTTGAGGGCTAGGGTTAGAGATCCGGTTAGGTTTCCGATTGGACCTAGGGTTAGGGTTATGTGTAGGGCTAGGGTTAGATATCCGGTTAGGGTTCCGATTGGACCTAGGGTTAGGGTTATGTTGATGGCTAGGGTTAGAGTTCTGGTTACGGTTCCGATTGGACCTAGGGTTAGGGTTATTTTGAGGGCTAGGGTTAGAGATCCGGTTAGGGTTCCGATTGGACCTAAGGTTAGGGTTATCTAAAGGTCTAGGGTTAGAGATCCGGTTAGGGTTCTGATTGGACCTAGAGTTAGGGTTATGTGTAGGCTAGGGTTAGAGATCCGTTAAGGGTTACGATTGGACTTAGGGTTAGGGTTATGTTGAGGGCTAGGGTTAGAGATCCCGTTAGGGTTCCGAATCATCCTAGGGATAGGGTTATGTTGAGGGCTAGGGTTAGAGATCCGGTTAGGGTTCCGATCGGACATACGGTAAGGATTATGTTGAAGGCTAGGGTTAGAGATCCGTTAAGGGTTACGATTGGACTTAGGGTTCGGGCTATGTTGAGGGGTAGGGATAGAGATCCTGTTAGGGTTACGATTGGACCTAGGGTTAGGGTTATGTTGAGGGCTAGTGTTAGAGATCCGGTTAGCTTTCCGATTGGACCTAGGGTTAGGGTTATATTGAGAGCTAGGGTTAGAGATCCGGTAAGGGTTCCGATTGGACCTAGGGTTAGGGTTATGTATATGGCTAGCGTTAGAGATCCGGTTAGGGTAACGATTAGACCTGGGGTTAGGGTTATGTTGAGGGCTAGGGTTAGAGATCCGGTTAGGGTTACGATTGGACCTAGGGTAAGGGTTATGTGAGGGGTAGGGTTAGAGATCCGGTTAGGGTTTCGATTGGACCTAGGGTTAGGGTTATGTTGAGGGCTAGTGTTAGAGATCCGGTTAGCTTTCCGATTGGACCTAGGGTTAGGGTTATATTGAGGGCTAGGGTTAGATATTTGGTTAGGGTTTCGATTGGACCTAGGGTTAGGGTTAAGATGAGGGCTAGGGTTAGAGATCCGGATAGGGTTCCGATTGGACCTAGGGTTAGGGTTATGTTGAGGGCTAGGGTTATGGATCCGGTTAGGGTTACGATTGGACTAGGGTTAGGGTTATGTTGGAGGGCTAGGGTTAGAGATCCAGTTAGGGTTCAGAATCGACCTAGGGTTAGCTGTATGTTGAGGGCTAGGGTTAGAGATCCGGTTAGGGTTTCGATTGGACCTAGGGTTAGGGTTAAGATGAGGGCTAGGGTTAGAGATCCGGATAGGGTTCCGATTGGACCTAGGGTTAGGGTTATGTTGAGGGCTAGGGTTATGGATCCGGTTAGGGTTACGATTGGACTAGGGTTAGGGTTATGTTGGAGGGCTAGGGTTAGAGATCCGGTTAGGGTTCAGAATCGACCTAGGGTTAGCTGTATGTTGAGGGCTAGGGTTCGAGATCCGGTTAGCGTTCCGATTGGACCTAGGGTAAGGGTGATGTTGAGGGCTAGGGTTACAGATCCGGTTAGGGTTCCGAATCGACCTAGGCTTAGGTTTATGTTGAGGGCTAGGCTTAGAGATCCGGTTAGTGTTCCGATAGGACCTAGGGTTAGGGTTATGTGTAGGGCTAGGGTTAGAGATCCGGTTAGGGTTCCGAATCGACCTAGGGTTAGGTTTATGTTGAGGGTAGGCTTAGAGATCCGGTTAGGGTTCCTATTGGACGTAGGGTTAGGGTTATGTTGAGGGCTAGGGTTAGAGATCCGGTTAGGGTTCCTATTGGACCTAGGGTTACGGTTATGTGTAGGGCTAGGGTTAGAGATCCGCTTAGGGTTCCGATTGGACCTAGGGTTAGGGTTATGTGTAGGGCAAGTGTTAGAGATCCGGTTAGGGTTCCGATTGGACCTAGGGTTAGGGTTATGTTGAGGGCTACGGTTAGAGATCTGGTTAGCGTTCAGATTGGACCTAGGGTTAGGGTTATGTGGAGGGCTAGGGTTAGAGATCCGGTTAGGGTTCCGATTGGACCTAGGGTTAGGGTTATTTTGAGAGCTAGGGTTAGAGATACGATTAGGGTTCCGATTAGACCTAGGATTAGGTTTATGTGTAGGGCTAGGGTTACAGATCCGCTTAGGGTTCCGATTGGACCTAGGGTTAGGGTTATGTGTAGGGCTATGGTTAGAGATCCGGTTAGGGTTCCGATTGGACCTAGGGTTAGGGTTATGTTGAGGGCTAGAGTTAGAGATCTGGTTAGCGTTCCGATTGGACCTAGGGTAAGGGTGATGTTGAGGGCTAGGATTAGAGATCCGGTTAGTTTTCCGATTGGACCTAGGGTTAGGGTTATGTTGAGGGCTAGGGTTTGAGATCCGGTTAGGGTTCCGATTGGACCTAGGGTTAGGGTTAGGTGTAGGGCTAGGGTTAGAGATACGGTTAGGGTTCCGAATCGACCTAGGGTTAGGTTTATGTTCAGGGCTAGGCTTAGAGATCCGGTTAGGGTTCCTATTGGACGTAGGGTTAGGGTTATGTTGAGGGCTAGGGTTAGAGATCCGGTTAGGGTTCCTATTGGACCTAGGGTTACGGTTATGTGTAGGGCTAGGGTTAGAGATCCGCTTAGGGTTCCGATTGGACCTAGGGTTAGGGTTATGTGTAGGGCAAGTGTTAGAGATCCGGTTAGGGTTCCGATTGGACCTAGGGTTAGGGTTATTTTGAGGGCTAGGGTTAGAGATACGATTAGGGTTCCGATTAGACCTAGGATTAGGTTTAAGTGTAGGGCTAGGGTTACAGATCCGCTTAGGGTTCCGATTGGACCTAGGGTTAGGGTTATGTGTAGGGCTATGGTTAGAGATCCGGTTAGGGTTCCGATTGGACCTAGGGTTAGGGTTATGTTGAGGGCTAGGGTTAGAGATCTGGTTAGCGTTCCGATTGGACCTAGGGTAAGGGTGATGTTGAGGGCTAGGGTTAGAGATCCGGTTAGTTTTCCGATTGGACCTAGGGTTAGGGTTATGTAGAGGGCTAGGGTTACAGATCCGGTTAGGGTTCCGAATCGACCTAGGCTTAGGTTTATGTTGAGGGCTAGGCTTAGAGATCCGGTTAGTGTTCCGATTGGACCTAGGGTTAGGGTTATGTGTAGGGCTAGGGTTAGATATCCGGTTAGGGTTCCGAATCCACCTAGGGTTAGGTTTATGTTGAGGGCTAGGCTTAGAGATCCGGTTAGGGTTCCTATTGGACATAGGGTTAGGGTTATGTTGAGGGCTAGGGTTAGAGATCCGGTTAGGGTTCCTATTGGACCTAGGGTTAGGGTTATGTATAGGGCTAGGGTTAGAGATCCGGTTAGGGTAACGATTAGACCTAGGGTTAGGGTTATGTTGAGGGCTAGTGTTAGAGATCCGGTTAGGGTAACGATTAGACCTAGGGTTATGTTTATGTTGAGGACTAGGGTTAGAGATCTGGTTAGGGTTCCGATTGGACCTAGGGATAGGGTTATGTTGAGGGCTAGGGTTAGAGAACCGGTTAGGGTTCCTTTTGGACATAGGGTTAGGGTTATGTTGAGGGCTAGGGTTAGAGATCCGGTTAGGGTTCCTATTGGACCTAGGGTTAGGGTTATGTGTAGGGCTAGGGTTAGAGATCCGGTTAGGGTTCCGATTGGACCTAGGGTTAGCGTTATGTTGAGGGCTAGAGTTAGAGATCCGGTTAGGGTTCCGAAACGACCTAGGGTTAGGGTTATATTGAGGGCTAGGGTTAGAGATCCGGTTAGGGTTCCGAATTTACCTAGGGTTAGGGTTATGTTGAGGGATAGGCTTAGAGATCCGGTTAGGGTTCCGATTGGCCTAGGGTTAGGGTTATGTTGAGGGCTAGAGTTAGATACCCGGTTAGGGTTCCGAATCGACCTAGGGTTAGGGTTATATTGAGGGCTAGGGTTAGAGATACGGTTAGGGTTCCGAATTTACCTAGGCTTAGGGTTATGTTGAGGGCTAGGGTTCGAGATCCGGTTAGGGTTCCGATTGGACCTACGGTTAGGGTTATGTTGAGGGCTAGGGTTCGAGATCCGGTTAAGGTTACGATTGGACCTAGGTTTAGGGTTATGTTGAGGGCTAGGGTTAGAGATCCGATTAGGGTTCCGAATCGACCTAGGCTTAGGTTTATGTTGAGGGCTAGAGTTAGAGATCCGGTTAGGGTTCCGATTGGACCTAGGGTTAGGGTTATGTGTAGGGCTAGGTTTAGAGATCCGGTTAGGGTTCCGATTGGACCTAGGGTTAGGGTTATGTTGATGGCTAGGGTTAGAGTTCTGGTTACGGTTCCGATTGGACCTAGGGTTAGGGTTATTTTGAGGGCTAGGGTTAGAGATCCGGTTAGGGTTCCGATTGGACCTAAGGTTAGGGTTATCTAAATGTCTAGGGTTAGAGATCCGGTTAGGGTTCTGATTGGACCTAGAGTTAGGGTTATGTGTAGGGCTAGGGTTAGAGATCCGTTAAGGGTTACGATTGGACTTAGGGTTAGGGTTATGTTGAGGGCTAGGGTTAGAGATCCGGTTAGGGTTCCGAATCATCCTAGGGATAGGGTTATGTTGAGGGCTAGGGTTAGAGATCCGGTTAGGGTTCCGATTGGATATACGGTAAGGATTATGTTGAGGGCTAGGGTTAGAGATCCGTTAAGGGTTACGATTGGACTTAGGGTTAGGGCTATGTTGAGGGGTAGGGATAGAGATCCCGTTAGGGTTACGATTGGACCTAGGGTTAGTGTTATGTTGAGGGCTAGTGTTAGAGATCCGGTTAGCTTTCCGATTGGACCTAGGGTTAGGGTTATGTTGAGGGCTAGGGTTAGAGATCCGGTTAGGGTTCCGATTGGACCTAGGGTTAGGGTTATGTATATGGCTAGCGTTAGAGATCCGGTTAGGGTAACGATTAGACCTAGGGTTAGGGTTATGTTGAGGGCTAGGGTTAGAGATCCGGTTAGGGTTACGATTGGACCTAGGGTTAGTGTTATGTTGAGGGCTAGGGTTAGAGAACCGGTTAGGGTTCCGATTGGACCTAGGGTTAGGGTTATGTTGAGGGCTAGGGTTAGATATCCGGTTAGGGTTCCGATTGGACCTAGGGTTAGGGTTATGTTGAGGGCTAGGGTTAGAGATCCGGTTAGGGTTCCGATTGGACCTAGGGTTAGGGTTATGTATAGGGCTAGGGTTAGAGATCCGGTTAGGGTAACGATTAGACCTAGGGTTAGGGTTATGTTGAGGGCTAGTGTTAGAGATCCGGTTAGGGTTCCGAATCGACCTAGAGTTAGGTTTATGTTGAGGGCTAGGGTTAGAGATCCGGTTAGGGTTCCGATTGGACCTAGGGTTAGGGTTATATTGAGGGCTAGGGTTAGAGATCTGGTTAGGGTTCGAATTTACCTAGGGTTAGTGTTATGTTGAGGGCTAGGCTTAGAGATCCGGTTAGGGTTCCGATTGGACCTAGGGTTAGGGTTATGTATAGGGCTAGGGTTAGAGATCCGGTTAGGGTAACGATTAGACCTAGGGTTATGTTTATGTTGAGGGCTAGGTTTAGAGATCCGGTTAGGGTTCCGATTGGACCTAGGGTTAGGGTTATGTTGAGGGCTAGGGTTAGAGAACCGGTTAGGGTTCCTATTTGACATAGGGTTAGGATTATGTTGAGGGCTAGGGTTAGAGATCCGGTTAGGGTTCCTATTGGACCTAGGGTTAGGGTTATGTGTAGGGCTAGGGTTAGAGATCCGGTTAGGGTTCCGATTGGACCTAGGGTTAGGGTTATGTGTAGGGCTAGGGTTAGAGATCCGGTTAGGATTCCGATTGGACCTAGGGTTAGGGTTATGTTGAGCGCTAGAGTTAGAGATCCGGTTAGGGTTCCGAATCGACCTATGGTTAGGGTTATATTGAGGGCTAGGGTTAGAGATCCGGTTAGGGTTCCGAATTTACCTAGGGTTAGGGTTATGTTGAGGGCTAGGCTTAGAGACCCGGTTAGGGTTCCGATTGGACCTAGGGTTAGGGTTATGTATAGGGCCAGGGTTAGAGATCCGGTTAGGGTAACGATTAGACCTAGGGTTATGTTTATGTTGAGGGCTAGGGTTAGAGATCCGGTTAGGGTTCCGATTGGACCTAGGGTTAGGGTTATGTTGAGGGCTAGGTTTAGAGATCCGGTTAGGATTCCTAATCGACCTAGGCTTAGGTTTATGTTGAGGGCTAGGGTTAGAGATCCGGTTAGGTTTCCGATTGGACCTAGGGTTAGGGTTATGTGTAGGGCTAGGGTTAGATATCCGGTTAGGGTTCCGATTGGACCTAGGGTTAGGGTTATGTTGATGGCTAGGGTTAGAGTTCTGGTTACGGTTCCGATTGGACCTAGGGTTAGGGTTATTTTGAGGGCTAGGGTTAGAGATCCGGTTAGGGTTCCGATTGGACCTAAGGTTAGGGTTATCTAAAGGTCTAGGGTTAGAGATCCGGTTAGGGTTCTGATTGGACCTAGAGTTAGGGTTATGTGTAGGCTAGGGTTAGAGATCCGTTAAGGGTTACGATTGGACTTAGGGTTAGGGTTATGTTGAGGGCTAGGGTTAGAGATCCCGTTAGGGTTCCGAATCATCCTAGGGATAGGGTTATGTTGAGGGCTAGGGTTAGAGATCCGGTTAGGGTTCCGATCGGACATACGGTAAGGATTATGTTGAAGGCTAGGGTTAGAGATCCGTTAAGGGTTACGATTGGACTTAGGGTTCGGGCTATGTTGAGGGGTAGGGATAGAGATCCTGTTAGGGTTACGATTGGACCTAGGGTTAGGGTTATGTTGAGGGCTAGTGTTAGAGATCCGGTTAGCTTTCCGATTGGACCTAGGGTTAGGGTTATATTGAGAGCTAGGGTTAGAGATCCGGTAAGGGTTCCGATTGGACCTAGGGTTAGGGTTATGTATATGGCTAGCGTTAGAGATCCGGTTAGGGTAACGATTAGACCTGGGGATAGGGTTATGTTGAGGGCTAGGGTTAGAGATCCGGTTAGGGTTACGATTGGACCTAGGGTAAGGGTTATGTGAGGGGTAGGGTTAGAGATCCGGTTAGGGTTTCGATTGGTCCTAGGGTTAGGGTTATGTTGAGGGCTAGTGTTAGAGATCCGGTTAGCTTTCCGATTGGACCTAGGGTTAGGGTTATATTGAGGGCTAGGGTTAGAGATCCGGTTAGGGTTTCGATTGGACCTAGGGTTAGGGTTAAGATGAGGGCTAGGGTTAGAGATCCGGATAGGGTTCCGATTGGACCTAGGGTTAGGGTTATGTTGAGGGCTAGGGTTATGGATCCGGTTAGGGTTACGATTGGACTAGGGTTAGGGTTATGTTGGAGGGCTAGGGTTAGAGATCCAGTTAGGGTTCAGAATCGACCTAGGGTTAGCTGTATGTTGAGGGCTAGGGTTAGAGATCCGGTTAGGGTTTCGATTGGACCTAGGGTTAGGGTTAAGATGAGGGCTAGGGTTAGAGATCCGGATAGGGTTCCGATTGGACCTAGGGTTAGGGTTATGTTGAGGGCTAGGGTTATGGATCCGGTTAGGGTTACGATTGGACTAGGGTTAGGGTTATGTTGGAGGGCTAGGGTTAGAGATCCGGTTAGGGTTCAGAATCGACCTAGGGTTAGCTGTATGTTGAGGGCTAGGGTTCGAGATCCGGTTAGCGTTCCGATTGGACCTAGGGTAAGGGTGATGTTGAGGGCTAGGGTTACAGATCCGGTTAGGGTTCCGAATCGACCTAGGCTTAGGTTTATGTTGAGGGCTAGGCTTAGAGATCCGGTTAGTGTTCCGATAGGACCTAGGGTTAGGGTTATGTGTAGGGCTAGGGTTAGAGATCCGGTTAGGGTTCCGAATCGACCTAGGGTTAGGTTTATGTTGAGGGTAGGCTTAGAGATCCGGTTAGGGTTCCTATTGGACGTAGGGTTAGGGTTATGTTGAGGGCTAGGGTTAGAGATCCGGTTAGGGTTCCTATTGGACCTAGGGTTACGGTTATGTGTAGGGCTAGGGTTAGAGATCCGCTTAGGGTTCCGATTGGACCTAGGGTTAGGGTTATGTGTAGGGCAAGTGTTAGAGATCCGGTTAGGGTTCCGATTGGACCTAGGGTTAGGGTTATGTTGAGGGCTACGGTTAGAGATCTGGTTAGCGTTCAGATTGGACCTAGGGTTAGGGTTATGTTGAGGGCTAGGGTTAGAGATCCGGTTAGGGTTCCGATTGGACCTAGGGTTAGGGTTATTTTGAGAGCTAGGGTTAGAGATACGATTAGGGTTCCGATTAGACCTAGGATTAGGTTTATGTGTAGGGCTAGGGTTACAGATCCGCTTAGGGTTCCGATTGGACCTAGGGTTAGGGTTATGTGTAGGGCTATGGTTAGAGATCCGGTTAGGGTTCCGATTGGACCTAGGGTTAGGGTTATGTTGAGGGCTAGGGTTAGAGATCTGGTTAGCGTTCCGATTGGACCTAGGGTAAGGGTGATGTTGAGGGCTAGGATTAGAGATCCGGTTAGTTTTCCGATTGGACCTAGGGTTAGGGTTATGTTGAGGGCTAGGGTTTGAGATCCGGTTAGGGTTCCGATTGGACCTAGGGTTAGGGTTAGGTGTAGGGCTAGGGTTAGAGATACGGTTAGGGTTCCGAATCGACCTAGGGTTAGGTTTATGTTCAGGGCTAGGCTTAGAGATCCGGTTAGGGTTCCTATTGGACGTAGGGTTAGGGTTATGTTGAGGGCTAGGGTTAGAGATCCGGTTAGGGTTCCTATTGGACCTAGGGTTACGGTTATGTGTAGGGCTAGGGTTAGAGATCCGCTTAGGGTTCCGATTGGACCTAGGGTTAGGGTTATGTGTAGGGAAAGTGTTAGAGATCCGGTTAGGGTTCCGATTGGACCTAGGGTTAGGGTTATTATGAGGGCTAGGGTTAGAGATATGGTTAGCGTTCCGATTGGACCTAGGGTTAGGGTTATGTTGAGGGCTAGGTTTAGAGATCCGAATAGGGTTCCGATTGGACTAGGGTTAGGGTTATTTTGAGGGCTAGGGTTAGAGATACGATTAGGGTTCCGATTAGACCTAGGATTAGGTTTATGTGTAGGGCTAGGGTTACAGATCCGCTTAGGGTTCCGATTGGACCTAGGGTTAGGGTTATGTGTAGGGCTATGGTTAGAGATCCGGTTAGGGTTCCGATTGGACCTAGGGTTAGGGTTATGTTGAGGGCTAGGGTTAGAGATCTGGTTAGCGTTCCGATTGGACCTAGGGTAAGGGTGATGTTGAGGGCTAGGGTTAGAGATCCGGTTAGTTTTCCGATTGGACCTAGGGTTAGGGTTATGTAGAGGGCTAGGGTTACAGATCCGGTTAGGGTTCCGAATCGACCTAGGCTTAGGTTTATGTTGAGGGCTAGGCTTAGAGATCCGGTTAGTGTTCCGATTGGACCTAGGGTTAGGGTTATGTGTAGGGCTAGGGTTAGATATCCGGTTAGGGTTCCGAATCCACCTAGGGTTAGGTTTATGTTGAGGGCTAGGCTTAGAGATCCGGTTAGGGTTCCTATTGGACATAGGGTTAGGGTTATGTTGAGGGCTAGGGTTAGAGATCCGGTTAGGGTTCCTATTGGACCTAGGGTTAGGGTTATGTATAGGGCTAGGGTTAGAGATCCGGTTAGGGTAACGATTAGACCTAGGGTTAGGGTTATGTTGAGGGCTAGTGTTAGAGATCCGGTTAGGGTAACGATTAGACCTAGGGTTATGTTTATGTTGAGGACTAGGGTTAGAGATCTGGTTAGGGTTCCGATTGGACCTAGGGATAGGGTTATGTTGAGGGCTAGGGTTAGAGAACCGGTTAGGGTTCCTTTTGGACATAGGGTTAGGGTTATGTTGAGGGCTAGGGTTAGAGATCCGGTTAGGGTTCCTATTGGACCTAGGGTTAGGGTTATGTGTAGGGCTAGGGTTAGAGATCCGGTTAGGGTTCCGATTGGACCTAGGGTTAGGGTTATGTTGAGGGCTAGAGTTAGAGATCCGGTTAGGGTTCCGAAACGACCTAGGGTTAGGGTTATATTGAGGGCTAGGGTTAGAGATCCGGTTAGGGTTCCGAATTTACCTAGGGTTAGGGTTATGTTGAGGGATAGGCTTAGAGATCCGGTTAGGGTTCCGATTGGCCTAGGGTTAGGGTTATGTTGAGGGCTAGAGTTAGATACCCGGTTAGGGTTCCGAATCGACCTAGGGTTAGGGTTATATTGAGGGCTAGGGTTAGAGATACGGTTAGGGTTCCGAATTTACCTAGGCTTAGGGTTATGTTGAGGGCTAGGGTTCGAGATCCGGTTAGGGTTCCGATTGGACCTACGGTTAGGGTTATGTTGAGGGCTAGGGTTCGAGATCCGGTTAAGGTTACGATTGGACCTAGGGTTAGGGTTATGTTGAGGGTTAGGGTTAGAGATCCGATTAGGGTTCCGAATCGACCTAGGCTTAGGTTTATGTTGAGGGCTAGAGTTAGAGATCCGGTTAGGGTTCCGATTGGACCTAGGGTTAGGGTTATGTGTAGGGCTAGGTTTAGAGATCCGGTTAGGGTTCCGATTGGACCTAGGGTTAGGGTTATGTTGATGGCTAGGGTTAGAGTTCTGGTTACGGTTCCGATTGGACCTAGGGTTAGGGTTATTTTGAGGGCTAGGGTTAGAGATCCGGTTAGTGTTCCGATTGGAACTAGGGTTAGGCTTATGTTGAGGGCTAGGGTTAGGGATCCGGTTAGGTTTCCGATTGGACCAAGGGTTAGGGTTATGTTGAGGGCTAGGGTTAGAGATCCGTTAAGGGTTACGATTGGACTTAGGGTTAGGGTTATGTTGAGGGCTAGGGTTAGAGATCCGGTTAGGGTTCCGAATCATCCTAGGGATAGGGTTATGTTGAGGGCTAGGGTTAGAGATCCGGTTAGGGTTCCGATTGGATATACGGTAAGGATTATGTTGAGGGCTAGGGTTAGAGATCCGTTAAGGGTTACTATTGGACTTAGGGTTAGGGCTATGTTGAGGGGTAGGGATAGAGATCCCGTTAGGGTTACGATTGGACCTAGGGTTAGTGTTATGTTGAGGGCTAGTGTTAGAGATCCGGTTAGCTTTCCGATTGGACCTAGGGTTAGGGTTATGTTGAGGGCTAGGGTTAGAGATCCGGTTAGGGTTCCGATTGGACCTAGGGTTAGGGTTATGTATATGGCTAGCGTTAGAGATCCGGTTAGGGTAACGATTAGACCTAGGGTTAGGGTTATGTTGAGGGCTAGGGTTAGAGATCCGGTTAGGGTTACGATTGGACCTAGGGTTAGTGTTATGTTGAGGGCTAGGGTTAGAGAACCGGTTAGGGTTCCGATTGGACCTAGGGTTAGGGTTATGTTGAGGGCTAGGGTTAGAGATCCGGTTAGGGTTCCGAATCGACCTAGGGTTAGGTTTATGTTGAGGGCTAGGCTTAGAGATCCGGTTAGGGTTCCTATTGGACGTAGGGTTAGGGTTATGTTGAGGGCTAGGGTTAGAGATCCGGTTAGGGTTCCTATTGGACCTAGGGTTAGGGTTATGTATAGGGCTAGGGTTAGAGATCCGGTTAGGGTAACGATTAGACCTAGGGTTAGGGTTATGTTGAGGGCTAGTGTTAGAGATCCGGTTAGGGTTCCGAATCGACCTAGTGTTAGGGTTATATTGAGGGCTAGGGTTAGAGATCTGGTTAGGGTTCCGAATTTACCTAGGGTTAGTGTTATGTTGAGGGCTAGGCTTAGAGATCCTGTTAGGGTTCCGATTGGACCTAGGGTTAAGGTTATGTATAGGGCTAGGGTTAGAGATCCGGTTAGGGTAACGATTAGACCTAGGGTTATGTTTATGTTGAGGGCTAGGGTTAGAGATCCGGTTAGGTTTCCGATTGGACCTAGGGTTAGGGTTATGTGTAGGGCTAGGGTTAGATATCCGGTTAGGGTTCCGATTGGACCTAGGGTTAGGGTTATGTTGATGGCTAGGGTTAGAGTTCTGGTTACGGTTCCGATTGGACCTAGGGTTAGGGTTATTTTGAGGGCTAGGGTTAGAGATCCGGTTAGGGTTCCGATTGGACCTAAGGTTAGGGTTATCTAAAGGTCTAGGGTTAGAGATCCGGTTAGGGTTCTGATTGGACCTAGAGTTAGGGTTATGTGTAGGCTAGGGTTAGAGATCCGTTAAGGGTTACGATTGGACTTAGGGTTAGGGTTATGTTGAGGGCTAGGGTTAGAGATCCCGTTAGGGTTCCGAATCATCCTAGGGATAGGGTTATGTTGAGGGCTAGGGTTAGAGATCCGGTTAGGGTTCCGATCGGACATACGGTAAGGATTATGTTGAAGGCTAGGGTTAGAGATCCGTTAAGGGTTACGATTGGACTTAGGGTTCGGGCTATGTTGAGGGGTAGGGATAGAGATCCTGTTAGGGTTACGATTGGACCTAGGGTTAGGGTTATGTTGAGGGCTAGTGTTAGAGATCCGGTTAGCTTTCCGATTGGACCTAGGGTTAGGGTTATATTGAGAGCTAGGGTTAGAGATCCGGTAAGGGTTCCGATTGGACCTAGGGTTAGGGTTATGTATATGGCTAGCGTTAGAGATCCGGTTAGGGTAACGATTAGACCTGGGGATAGGGTTATGTTGAGGGCTAGGGTTAGAGATCCGGTTAGGGTTACGATTGGACCTAGGGTAAGGGTTATGTGAGGGGTAGGGTTAGAGATCCGGTTAGGGTTTCGATTGGTCCTAGGGTTAGGGTTATGTTGAGGGCTAGTGTTAGAGATCCGGTTAGCTTTCCGATTGGACCTAGGGTTAGGGTTATATTGAGGGCTAGGGTTAGAGATCCGGTTAGGGTTTCGATTGGACCTAGGGTTAGGGTTAAGATGAGGGCTAGGGTTAGAGATCCGGATAGGGTTCCGATTGGACCTAGGGTTAGGGTTATGTTGAGGGCTAGGGTTATGGATCCGGTTAGGGTTACGATTGGACTAGGGTTAGGGTTATGTTGGAGGGCTAGGGTTAGAGATCCAGTTAGGGTTCAGAATCGACCTAGGGTTAGCTGTATGTTGAGGGCTAGGGTTAGAGATCCGGTTAGGGTTTCGATTGGACCTAGGGTTAGGGTTAAGATGAGGGCTAGGGTTAGAGATCCGGATAGGGTTCCGATTGGACCTAGGGTTAGGGTTATGTTGAGGGCTAGGGTTATGGATCCGGTTAGGGTTACGATTGGACTAGGGTTAGGGTTATGTTGGAGGGCTAGGGTTAGAGATCCGGTTAGGGTTCAGAATCGACCTAGGGTTAGCTGTATGTTGAGGGCTAGGGTTCGAGATCCGGTTAGCGTTCCGATTGGACCTAGGGTAAGGGTGATGTTGAGGGCTAGGGTTACAGATCCGGTTAGGGTTCCGAATCGACCTAGGCTTAGGTTTATGTTGAGGGCTAGGCTTAGAGATCCGGTTAGTGTTCCGATAGGACCTAGGGTTAGGGTTATGTGTAGGGCTAGGGTTAGAGATCCGGTTAGGGTTCCGAATCGACCTAGGGTTAGGTTTATGTTGAGGGTAGGCTTAGAGATCCGGTTAGGGTTCCTATTGGACGTAGGGTTAGGGTTATGTTGAGGGCTAGGGTTAGAGATCCGGTTAGGGTTCCTATTGGACCTAGGGTTACGGTTATGTGTAGGGCTAGGGTTAGAGATCCGCTTAGGGTTCCGATTGGACCTAGGGTTAGGGTTATGTGTAGGGCAAGTGTTAGAGATCCGGTTAGGGTTCCGATTGGACCTAGGGTTAGGGTTATGTTGAGGGCTACGGTTAGAGATCTGGTTAGCGTTCAGATTGGACCTAGGGTTAGGGTTATGTTGAGGGCTAGGGTTAGAGATCCGGTTAGGGTTCCGATTGGACCTAGGGTTAGGGTTATGTTGAGGGCTAGGTTTAGAGATCCGAATAGGGTTCCGATTGGACTAGGGTTAGGGTTATTTTGAGGGCTAGGGTTAGAGATACGATTAGGGTTCCGATTAGACCTAGGATTAGGTTTATGTGTAGGGCTAGGGTTACAGATCCGCTTAGGGTTCCGATTGGACCTAGGGTTAGGGTTATGTGTAGGGCTATGGTTAGAGATCCGGTTAGGGTTCCGATTGGACCTAGGGTTAGGGTTATGTTGAGGGCTAGGGTTAGAGATCTGGTTAGCGTTCCGATTGGACCTAGGGTAAGGGTGATGTTGAGGGCTAGGGTTAGAGATCCGGTTAGTTTTCCGATTGGACCTAGGGTTAGGGTTATGTAGAGGGCTAGGGTTACAGATCCGGTTAGGGTTCCGAATCGACCTAGGCTTAGGTTTATGTTGAGGGCTAGGCTTAGAGATCCGGTTAGTGTTCCGATTGGACCTAGGGTTAGGGTTATGTGTAGGGCTAGGGTTAGATATCCGGTTAGGGTTCCGAATCCACCTAGGGTTAGGTTTATGTTGAGGGCTAGGCTTAGAGATCCGGTTAGGGTTCCTATTGGACATAGGGTTAGGGTTATGTTGAGGGCTAGGGTTAGAGATCCGGTTAGGGTTCCTATTGGACCTAGGGTTAGGGTTATGTATAGGGCTAGGGTTAGAGATCCGGTTAGGGTAACGATTAGACCTAGGGTTAGGGTTATGTTGAGGGCTAGTGTTAGAGATCCGGTTAGGGTAACGATTAGACCTAGGGTTATGTTTATGTTGAGGACTAGGGTTAGAGATCTGGTTAGGGTTCCGATTGGACCTAGGGATAGGGTTATGTTGAGGGCTAGGGTTAGAGAACCGGTTAGGGTTCCTTTTGGACATAGGGTTAGGGTTATGTTGAGGGCTAGGGTTAGAGATCCGGTTAGGGTTCCTATTGGACCTAGGGTTAGGGTTATGTGTAGGGCTAGGGTTAGAGATCCGGTTAGGGTTCCGATTGGACCTAGGGTTAGGGTTATGTTGAGGGCTAGAGTTAGAGATCCGGTTAGGGTTCCGAAACGACCTAGGGTTAGGGTTATATTGAGGGCTAGGGTTAGAGATCCGGTTAGGGTTCCGAATTTACCTAGGGTTAGGGTTATGTTGAGGGATAGGCTTAGAGATCCGGTTAGGGTTCCGATTGGCCTAGGGTTAGGGTTATGTTGAGGGCTAGAGTTAGATACCCGGTTAGGGTTCCGAATCGACCTAGGGTTAGGGTTATATTGAGGGCTAGGGTTAGAGATACGGTTAGGGTTCCGAATTTACCTAGGCTTAGGGTTATGTTGAGGGCTAGGGTTCGAGATCCGGTTAGGGTTCCGATTGGACCTACGGTTAGGGTTATGTTGAGGGCTAGGGTTCGAGATCCGGTTAAGGTTACGATTGGACCTAGGGTTAGGGTTATGTTGAGGGTTAGGGTTAGAGATCCGATTAGGGTTCCGAATCGACCTAGGCTTAGGTTTATGTTGAGGGCTAGAGTTAGAGATCCGGTTAGGGTTCCGATTGGACCTAGGGTTAGGGTTATGTGTAGGGCTAGGTTTAGAGATCCGGTTAGGGTTCCGATTGGACCTAGGGTTAGGGTTATGTTGATGGCTAGGGTTAGAGTTCTGGTTAAGGTTCCGATTGGACCTAGGGTTAGGGTTATTTTGAGGGCTAGGGTTAGAGATCCGGTTAGGGTTCCGATTGGAACTAGGGTTAGGCTTATGTTGAGGGCTAGGGTTAGGGATCCGGTTAGGTTTCCGATTGGACCAAGGGTTAGGGTTATGTTGAGGGCTAGGGTTAGAGATCCGTTAAGGGTTACGATTGGACTTAGGGTTAGGGTTATGTTGAGGGCTAGGGTTAGAGATCCGGTTAGGGTTCCGAATCATCCTAGGGATAGGGTTATGTTGAGGGCTAGGGTTAGAGATCCGGTTAGGGTTCCGATTGGATATACGGTAAGGATTATGTTGAGGGCTAGGGTTAGAGATCCGTTAAGGGTTACTATTGGACTTAGGGTTAGGGCTATGTTGAGGGGTAGGGATAGAGATCCCGTTAGGGTTACGATTGGACCTAGGGTTAGTGTTATGTTGAGGGCTAGTGTTAGAGATCCGGTTAGCTTTCCGATTGGACCTAGGGTTAGGGTTATGTTGAGGGCTAGGGTTAGAGATCCGGTTAGGGTTCCGATTGGACCTAGGGTTAGGGTTATGTATATGGCTAGCGTTAGAGATCCGGTTAGGGTAACGATTAGACCTAGGGTTAGGGTTATGTTGAGGGCTAGGGTTAGAGATCCGGTTAGGGTTACGATTGGACCTAGGGTTAGTGTTATGTTGAGGGCTAGGGTTAGAGAACCGGTTAGGGTTCCGATTGGACCTAGGGTTAGGGTTATGTTGAGGGCTAGGGTTAGAGATCCGGTTAGGGTTCCGAATCGACCTAGGGTTAGGTTTATGTTGAGGGCTAGGCTTAGAGATCCGGTTAGGGTTCCTATTGGACGTAGGGTTAGGGTTATGTTGAGGGCTAGGGTTAGAGATCCGGTTAGGGTTCCTATTGGACCTAGGGTTAGGGTTATGTATAGGGCTAGGGTTAGAGATCCGGTTAGGGTAACGATTAGACCTAGGGTTAGGGTTATGTTGAGGGCTAGTGTTAGAGATCCGGTTAGGGTTCCGAATCGACCTAGTGTTAGGGTTATATTGAGGGCTAGGGTTAGAGATCTGGTTAGGGTTCCGAATTTACCTAGGGTTAGTGTTATGTTGAGGGCTAGGCTTAGAGATCCTGTTAGGGTTCCGATTGGACCTAGGGTTAAGGTTATGTATAGGGCTAGGGTTAGAGATCCGGTTAGGGTAACGATTAGACCTAGGGTTATGTTTATGTTGAGGGCTAGGGTTAGAGATCCGGTTAGGATTCCGATTGGACCTAGGGTTAGGGTTATGTTGAGGGCTAGGGTTAGAGAACCGGTTAGGGTTCCCATTGGACATAGGGTTAGGATTATGTTGAGGGCTAGTGTTAGAGATCCGGTTAGGGTTCCTATTGGACCTAGGGTTAGGGTTATGTGTAGGGCTAGGGTTAGAGATCCGGTTAGGGTTCCGATTGGACCTAGGGTTAGGGTTATGTGTAGGGCTAGGGTTAGAGATCCGGTTAGGATTCCGATTGGACCTAGGGTTAGGGTTATGTTGAGGGCTAGAGTTAGAGATCCGGTTAGGGTTCCGAATCGACCTAGGGTTAGGGTTATATTGAGGGCTAGGGTTAGAGATCCGGTTAGGGTTCCGAATTTACCTAGGGTTAGGGTTATGTTGAGGGCTAGGCTTAGAGATCCGGTTAGGGTTCCGATTGGACCTAGGGTTAGGGTTATGTATAGGGCCAGGTTTAGAGATCCGGTTAGGGTAACGATTAGACCTAAGTTTTGTTTATGTTGAGGGCAAGGGTTAGAGATCCGGTTAGGGTTCCGATTGGACCTAGGGTTAGGGTTATGTTGAGGGCTAGGGTTAGAGATCCGGTTAGGGTTCCGAATCGACCTAGGCTTAGGTTTATGTTGAGTGCTAGGGTTAGAGATCCGGTTAGGGTTCCGATTGGACCTAGGGTTAGGGTTATGTGTAGGGCTAGGGTTAGAGATCCGGTTAGGGTTCCGATTGGACCTAGGGTTAGGGTTATTTTGAGGGCTAGGGTTAGAGATCCGGTTAGGGTTCCGATTGGACCTAAGGTTAGGGTTATCTAAAGGTCTACGGTTAGAGATCCGGTTAGGGTTCTGATTGGACCTAGAGTTAGGGTTATGTGTAGGGCTAGGGTTAGAGATCCGTTAAGGGTTACGATTGGACTTACGGTTAGGGTTATGTTGAGGGCTAGGGTTAGAGATCCGGTTAGGGTTCCGAATCATCCTAGGGATAGGGTTATGTTGAGGGCTAGGGTTCGAGATCCGGTTAAGGTTACGATTGGACCTAGGGTTAGGGTTATTTTGAGGGCTAGGTTTAGAGATCCGGTTAGGGTTCCGATTGGACCTAGGGTTAGGTTTATGTTGAAGGCTAGGGTTAGAGATCCGATTAGGGTTCCGAATCGACCTAGGCTTAGGTTTATGTTGAGGGCTAGAGTTAGAGATCCGGTTAGGGTTCCGATTGGACCTAGGGTTAGGGTTATGTATAGGGCCAGGTTTAGAGATCCGGTTAGGGTAACGATTAGACCTAGGTTTTGTTTATGTTGAGGGCAAGGTTTAGAGATCCGGTTAGGGTTCCGATTGGACCTAGGGTTAGGGTTATGTTGAGGGCTAGGGTTAGAGATCCGGTTAGGGTTCCGAATCGACCTAGGCTTAGGTTTATGTTGAGGGCTAGAGTTAGAGATCCGGTTAGGGTTCCGATTGGACCTAGGGTTAGGGTTATGTTGATGGCTAGGGTTAGAGTTCTGGTTACGGTTCCGATTGGACCTAGGGTTAGGGTTATTTTGAGGGCTAGGGTTAGAGATCCGGTTAGGGTTCCGATTGGACCTAGAGTTAGGGTTATGTGTAGGGCTAGGGTTAGAGATCCGTTAAGGGTTACGATTGGACTTAGGGTTAGGGTTATGTTGAGGGCTAGGGTTAGAGATCCGGTTAGGGTTCCGAATCATCCTAGGGATAGGGTTATGTTGAGGGCTAGGGTTAGAGATCCGGTTAGGGTTCCGATTGGATATAAGGTAAGGATTATGTTGAGGGCTAGGGTTAGAGATCCGTTAAGGGTTACGATTGGACTTAGGGTTAGGGCTATGTTGAGGGGTAGGGATAGAGATCCCGTTAGGGTTACGATTGGACCTAGGGTTAGTGTTATGTTGAGGGCTAGTGTTAGAGATCCGGTTAGCTTTCCGATTGGACCTAGGGTTAGGGTTATGTTGAGGGCTAGGGTTAGAGATCCGGTTAGGGTTCCGATTGGACCTAGGGTTAGGGTTATGTATATGGCTAGCGTTAGAGATCCGGTAAGGGTAACGATTAGACCTAGGGTTAGGGTTATGTTGAGGGCTAGGGTTAGATAACCGGTTAGGGTTACGATTGGACCTAGGGTTAGTGTTATGTTGAGGGCTAGGGTTAGAGAACCGGTTAGGGTTCCGATTGGACCTAGGGTTAGGGTTATGTATAGGGCTAGGGTTAGAGATCCGGTTAGGGTAACGATTAGACCTAGGGTTATGTTTATGTTGAGGGCTAGGGTTAGAGATCCGGTTAGGGTAACGATTAGACCTAGGGTTATGTTTATGTTGAGGACTAGGGTTAGAGATCTGGTTAGGGTTCCGATTGGACCTAGGGATAGGGTTATGTTGAGGGCTAGGGTTAGAGAACCGGTTAGGGTTCCTTTTGGACATAGGGTTAGGGTTATGTTGAGGGCTAGGGTTAGAGATCCGGTTAGGGTTCCTATTGGACCTAGGGTTAGGGTTATGTGTAGGGCTAGGGTTAGAGATCCGGTTAGGGTTCCGATTGGACCTAGGGTTAGGGTTATGTTGAGGGCTAGAGTTAGAGATCCGGTTAGGGTTCCGAAACGACCTAGGGTTAGGGTTATATTGAGGGCTAGGGTTAGAGATCCGGTTAGGGTTCCGAATTTACCTAGGGTTAGGGTTATGTTGTGGGATAGGCTTAGAGATCCGGTTAGGGTTCCGATTGGCCTAGGGTTAGGGTTATGTTGAGGGCTAGAGTTAGATACCCGGTTAGGGTTCCGAATCGACCTAGGGTTAGGGTTATATTGAGGGCTAGGGTTAGAGATACGGTTAGGGTTCCGAATTTACCTAGGCTTAGGGTTATGTTGAGGGCTAGGGTTCGAGATCCGGTTAGGGTTCCGATTGGACCTACGGTTAGGGTTATGTTGAGGGCTAGGGTTCGAGATCCGGTTAAGGTTACGATTGGACCTAGGGTTAGGGTTATGTTGAGGGCTAGGGTTAGAGATCCGATTAGGGTTCCGAATCGACCTAGGCTTAGGTTTATGTTGAGGGCTAGAGTTAGAGATCCGGTTAGGGTTCCGATTGGACCTAGGGTTAGGGTTATGTGTAGGGCTAGGTTTAGAGATCCGGTTAGGGTTCCGATTGGACCTAGGGTTAGGGTTATGTTGATGGCTAGGGTTAGAGTTCTGGTTACGGTTCCGATTGGACCTAGGGTTAGGGTTATTTTGAGGGCTAGGGTTAGAGATCCGGTTAGGGTTCCGATTGGACCTAAGGTTAGGGTTATCTAAATGTCTAGGGTTAGAGATCCGGTTAGGGTTCTGATTGGACCTAGAGTTAGGGTTATGTGTAGGGCTAGGGTTAGAGATCCGTTAAGGGTTACGATTGGACTTAGGGTTAGGGTTATGTTGAGGGCTAGGGTTAGAGATCCGGTTAGGGTTCCGAATCATCCTAGGGATAGGGTTATGTTGAGGGCTAGGGTTAGAGATCCGGTTAGGGTTCCGATTGGATATACGGTAAGGATTATGTTGAGGGCTAGGGTTAGAGATCCGTTAAGGGTTACGATTGGACTTAGGGTTAGGGCTATGTTGAGGGGTAGGGATAGAGATCCCGTTAGGGTTACGATTGGACCTAGGGTTAGTGTTATGTTGAGGGCTAGTGTTAGAGATCCGGTTAGCTTTCCGATTGGACCTAGGGTTAGGGTTATGTTGAGGGCTAGGGTTAGAGATCCGGTTAGGGTTCCGATTGGACCTAGGGTTAGGGTTATGTATATGGCTAGCGTTAGAGATCCGGTTAGGGTAACGATTAGACCTAGGGTTAGGGTTATGTTGAGGGCTAGGGTTAGAGATCCGGTTAGGGTTACGATTGGACCTAGGGTTAGTGTTATGTTGAGGGCTAGGGTTAGAGAACCGGTTAGGGTTCCGATTGGACCTAGGGTTAGGGTTATGTTGAGGGCTAGGGTTAGAGATCCGGTTAGGGTTCCGAATCGACCTAGGGTTAGGTTTATGTTGAGGGCTAGGCTTAGAGATCCGGTTAGGGTTCCTATTGGACGTAGGGTTAGGGTTATGTTGAGGGCTAGGGTTAGAGATCCGGTTAGGGTTCCTATTGGACCTAGGGTTAGGGTTATGTATAGGGCTAGGGTTAGAGATCCGGTTAGGGTAACGATTAGACCTAGGGTTAGGGTTATGTTGAGGGCTAGTGTTAGAGATCCGGTTAGGGTTCCGAATCGACCTAGTGTTAGGGTTATATTGAGGGCTAGGGTTAGAGATCTGGTTAGGGTTCCGAATTTACCTAGGGTTAGTGTTATGTTGAGGGCTAGGCTTAGAGATCCTGTTAGGGTTCCGATTGGACCTAGGGTTAAGGTTATGTATAGGGCTAGGGTTAGAGATCCGGTTAGGGTAACGATTAGACCTAGGGTTATGTTTATGTTGAGGGCTAGGGTTAGAGATCCGGTTAGGATTCCGATTGGACCTAGGGTTAGGGTTATGTTGAGGGCTAGGGTTAGAGAACCGGTTAGGGTTCCCATTGGACATAGGGTTAGGATTATGTTGAGGGCTAGTGTTAGAGATCCGGTTAGGGTTCCTATTGGACCTAGGGTTAGGGTTATGTGTAGGGCTAGGGTTAGAGATCCGGTTAGGGTTCCGATTGGACCTAGGGTTAGGGTTATGTGTAGGGCTAGGGTTAGAGATCCGGTTAGGATTCCGATTGGACCTAGGGTTAGGGTTATGTTGAGGGCTAGAGTTAGAGATCCGGTTAGGGTTCCGAATCGACCTAGGGTTAGGGTTATATTGAGGGCTAGGGTTAGAGATCCGGTTAGGGTTCCGAATTTACCTAGGGTTAGGGTTATGTTGAGGGCTAGGCTTAGAGATCCGGTTAGGGTTCCGATTGGACCTAGGGTTAGGGTTATGTATAGGGCCAGGTTTAGAGATCCGGTTAGGGTAACGATTAGACCTAGGTTTTGTTTATGTTGAGGGCAAGGGTTAGAGATCCGGTTAGGGTTCCGATTGGACCTAGGGTTAGGGTTATGTTGAGGGCTAGGGTTAGAGATCCGGTTAGGGTTCCGAATCGACCTAGGCTTAGGTTTATGTTGAGTGCTAGGGTTAGAGATCCGGTTAGGGTTCCGATTGGACCTAGGGTTAGGGTTATGTGTAGGGCTAGGGTTAGAGATCCGGTTAGGGTTCCGATTGGACCTAGGGTTAGGGTTATTTTGAGGGCTAGGGTTAGAGATCCGGTTAGGGTTCCGATTGGACCTAAGGTTAGGGTTATCTAAAGGTCTACGGTTAGAGATCCGGTTAGGGTTCTGATTGGACCTAGAGTTAGGGTTATGTGTAGGGCTAGGGTTAGAGATCCGTTAAGGGTTACGATTGGACTTACGGTTAGGGTTATGTTGAGGGCTAGGGTTACAGATCCGGTTAGGGTTCCGAATCATCCTAGGGATAGGGTTATGTTGAGGGCTAGGGTTCGAGATCCGGTTAAGGTTACGATTGGACCTAGGGTTAGGGTTATTTTGAGGGCTAGGTTTAGAGATCCGGTTAGGGTTCCGATTGGACCTAGGGTTAGGTTTATGTTGAAGGCTAGGGTTAGAGATCCGATTAGGGTTCCGAATCGACCTAGGCTTAGGTTTATGTTGAGGGCTAGAGTTAGAGATCCGGTTAGGGTTCCGATTGGACCTAGGGTTAGGGTTATGTATAGGGCCAGGTTTAGAGATCCGGTTAGGGTAACGATTAGACCTAGGTTTTGTTTATGTTGAGGGCAAGGGTTAGAGATCCGGTTAGGGTTCCGATTGGACCTAGGGTTAGGGTTATGTTGAGGGCTAGGGTTAGAGATCCGGTTAGGGTTCCGAATCGACCTAGGCTTAGGTTTATGTTGAGTGCTAGGGTTAGAGATCCGGTTAGGGTTCCGATTGGACCTAGGGTTAGGGTTATGTGTAGGGCTAGGGTTAGAGATCCGGTTAGGGTTCCGATTGGACCTAGGGTTAGGGTTATTTTGAGGGCTAGGGTTAGAGATCCGGTTAGGGTTCCGATTGGACCTAAGGTTAGGGTTATCTAAAGGTCTACGGTTAGAGATCCGGTTAGGGTTCTGATTGGACCTAGAGTTAGGGTTATGTGTAGGGCTAGGGTTAGAGATCCGTTAAGGGTTACGATTGGACTTACGGTTAGGGTTATGTTGAGGGCTAGGGTTAGAGATCCGGTTAGGGTTCCGAATCATCCTAGGGATAGGGTTATGTTGAGGGCTAGGGTTCGAGATCCGGTTAAGGTTACGATTGGACCTAGGGTTAGGGTTATGTTGAGGGCTAGGTTTAGAGATCCGGTTAGGGTTCCGATTGGACCTAGGGTTAGGTTTATGTTGAAGGCTAGGGTTAGAGATCCGATTAGGGTTCCGAATCGACCTAGGCTTAGGTTTATGTTGAGGGCTAGAGTTAGAGATCCGGTTAGGGTTCCGATTGGACCTAGGGTTAGGGTTATGTTGATGGCTAGGGTTAGAGTTCTGGTTACGGTTCCGATTGGACCTAGGGTTAGGCTTATTTTGAGGGCTAGGGTTAGAGATCCGGTTAGGGTTCCGATTGGACCTAGAGTTATGGTTATGTGTAGGGCTAGGGTTAGAGATCCGTTAAGGGTTACGATTGGACTTAGGGTTAGGGTTATGTTGAGGGCTAGGGTTAGAGATCCGGTTAGGGTTCCGAATCATCCTAGGGATAGGGTTATGTTGAGGGCTAGGGTTAGAGATCCGGTTAGGGTTCCGATTGGATATAAGGTAAGGATTATGTTGAGGGCTAGGGTTAGAGATCCGTTAAGGGTTACGATTGGACTTAGGGTTAGGGCTATGTTGAGGGGTAGGGATAGAGATCCCGTTAGGGTTACGATTGGACCTAGGGTTAGTGTTATGTTGAGGGCTAGTGTTAGAGATCCGGTTAGCTTTCCGATTGGACCTAGGGTTAGGGTTATGTTGAGGGCTAGGGTTAGAGATCCGGTTAGGGTTCCGATTGGACCTAGGGTTAGGGTTATGTATATGGCTAGCGTTAGAGATCCGGTAAGGGTAACGATTAGACCTAGGGTTAGGGTTATGTTGAGGGCTAGGGTTAGATATCCGGTTAGGGTTACGATTGGACCTAGGGTTAGTGTTATGTTGAGGGCTAGGGTTAGAGAACCGGTTAGGGTTCCGATTGGACCTAGGGTTAGGGTTATGTATAGGGCTAGGGTTAGAGATCCGGTTAGGGTAACGATTAGACCTAGGGTTATGTTTATGTTGAGGGCTAGGGTTAGAGATCCGGTTAGGGTTCCGATTGGACCTAGGGTTAGGGTTATGTATATGGCTAGCGTTAGAGATCCGGTTAGGGTAACGATTGGACCTAGGGTTAGTGTTATGTTGAGGGCTAGGCTTAGAGATCCTGTTAGGGTTCCGATTGGACCTAGGGTTAGGGTTATGTATAGGGCTAGGGTTAGAGATCCGGTTAGGGTAACGATTAGACCTAGGGTTATGTTTATGTTGAGGGCTAGGGTTAGAGATCCGGTTAGGGTTCCGATTGGACGTAGGGTTAGGGTTATGTTGAGGGCTAGGGTTAGAGAACCGGTTAGGGTTCCTATTGGACCTAGGGTTAGGGTTATGTGTAGGGCTAGGGTTAGAAATCCGGTTAGGGTTCCGATTGGACCTAGGGTTAGGGTTATGTGTAGGGCTAGGGTTAGAGATCCGGTTAGGATTCCGATTGGACCTAGGGTTAGGGTTATGTTGAGGGCTAGAGTTAGAGATCCGGTTAGGGTTCCGAATCGACCTAGGGTTAGGGTTATATTGAGGGCTAGGGTTAGAGATCCGGTTAGGGTTCCGAATTTACCTAGGGTTAGGGTTATGTTGAGGGCTAGGCTTAGAGATCCGGTTAGGGTTCCGATTGGACCTAGGGTTAGGGTTATGTATAGGGCCAAGTTTAGAGTTCCGGTTAGGGTAATGATTAGACCTAGGGTTATGTTTATGTTGAGGGCTAGGGTTAGAGATCCGGTTAGGGTTCCGATTGGACCTAGGGTTAGGGTTATGTTGAGGGCTAGGGTTAGAGATCCGGTTAGGGTTCCGAATCGACCTAGGCTTAGGTTTATGTTGAGGGCTAGGGTTAGAGATCCGGTTAGGGTTCCGATTGGACCTAGGGTTAGGGTTATGTGTAGGGCTAGGGTTAGAGATCCGGTTAGGGTTCCGATTGGACCTAGGGTTAGGGTTATGTTGATGGCTAGGGTTAGAGTTCTGATTACGGTTCCGATTGGACCTAGGGTTAGGGTTATTTTGAGGGCTAGGGTTAGAGATCCGGTTAGGGTTCCGATTGGACCTAAGGTTAGGGTTATCTAAAGGTCTAGGGTTAGAGATCCGGTTAGGGTGCTGATTGGACCTAGAGTTAGGGTTATGTGTAGGGCTAGGGTTAGAGATCCGTTAAGGGTTACGATTGGACTTACGGTTAGGGTTATGTTGAGGGCTAGGGTTAGAGATCCGGTTAGGGTTCCGAATCATCCTAGGGATAGGGTTATGTTGAGGGCTAGGGTTAGAGATCCGGTTAGGGTTCCGATTGGACATACGGTAAGGATTATGTTGAGGGCTAGGGTTAGAGATCCGTTAAGGGTTATGATTGGACTTATGGTTAGGGCTATGTTGAGGGGTAGGGATAGAGATCCCGTTAGGGTTACGATTGGACCTAGGGTTAGGGTTATGTTGAGGGCTAGTGTCAGAGATCCGGTTAGCTTTCCGATTGGACCTAGGGTTAGGGTTATATTGTGGGCTAGGGTCAGAGATCCGGTTAGGGTTCCGATTGGACCTAGGGTTAGGGTTATGTATATGGCTAGCGTTAGAGATCCGGTTAGGGTAACGATTAGACCTAGGGTTAGGGTTATGTTGAGGGCTAGGGTTAGAGATCCGGTTAGGGTTACGATTGGACTTAGGGTTAGTGTTATGTTGAGGGCTAGGGTTAGAGAACCGGTTAGGGTTCCGATTGGACCTAGGGTTAGGGTTATGTTGAGGGCTAGGGTTAGAGATCCGGTTAGGGTTCCGAATCGACCTAGGGTTAGGTTTATGTTGAGGGCTAGGGTTAGAGATCCGGTTAGGGTTCCGATTGGACCTAGGGTTAGGGTTATATTGAGGGCTAGGGTTAGAGATCTGGTTAGGGTTCCGAATTTACCTAGGGTTAGTGTTATGTTGAGGGCTAGGCTTAGAGATCCGGTTAGGTTTCCGATTGGACCTAGGGTTAGGGTTATGTATAGGGCTAGGGTTAGAGATCCGGTTAGGGTAACGATTAGACCTAGGGTTATGTTTATGTTGAGGGCTAGGGTTAGAGATCCGGTTAGGGTTCCGATTGGACCTAGGGTTAGGGTTATGTTGAGGGCTAGGGTTAGAGAACCGGTTAGGGTTCCTATTGGACATAGGGTTAGGATTATGTTGAGGGCTAGGGTTAGAGATCCGGTTAGGGTTCCTATTGGACCTAGGGTTAGGGTTATGTGTAGGGCTAGGGTTAGAGATCCGGTTAGGGTTCCGATTGGACCTAGGGTTAGGGTTATGTGTAGGGCTAGGGTTAGAGATCCTGTTAGGATTCCGATTGGACCTAGGGTTAGGGTTATGTTGAGGGCTAGAGTTAGAGATCCGGTTAGGGTTCCGAATCGACCTAGGGTTAGGGTTATATTGAGGGCTAGGGTTAGAGATCCGGTTAGGGTTCCGAATTTACCTAGGGTTAGGGTTATGTTGAGGGCTAGGCTTAGAGATCCGGTTAGGGTTCCGATTGGACCTAGGGTTAGGGTTATGTATAGGGCCAGGGTTAGAGATCCGGTTAGGGTAACGATTAGACCTAGGGTTATGTTTATGTTGAGGGCTAGGGTTAGAGATCCGGTTAGGGTTCCGATTGGACCTAGGGTTAGGGTTATGTTGAGGGCTAGGGTTAGAGATCCGGTTAGGGTTACGAATCGACCTAGGCTTAGGTTTATGTTGAGGGCTAGGGTTAGAGATCCGGTTAGGGTTCCGATTGGACCTAGGGTTAGGGGTATGTTGAGGGCTAGGGTTGGAGATCCGGATAGGGTTCCGATTGGACCTAGGGTTAGGGTTATGTTGAGGGCTAGGGTTAGAGATCCGGTTAGGGTTCCGATTGGACATAGGGTTAGGGTTATGTTGAGAGCTATGGTTTGAGATCCAGTTAGGGTTCCGATTGGACCTAGGGTTAGGGTTATGTTGAGGGCTAGGGTTAGAGATCCGGTTAGGGTTCAGATTGGACCTAGGGTTAGGGTTATGTTGAGGGCTAAGGTTAGAGATCCGGTTAGGGTTCCGAATCGACCTAGGGTTAGTGTTATATTGAGGGATAGGGTTAGAGATACGGTTAGGGTTCCGATTAGACCTAGGGTTAGGGTTATGTGTAGGGCTAGGGTTAGAAATCCGGTTAGGGTTCCGATTGGACCTAGGGTTAGGGTTATGTTGAGGGCTAGGGTTAGAGATCCGGTTAGGGTTCCGATTGGACCTAGGGTGAGGTTTATGTTGAGGGCTACGGTTAGAGATCCCGTTAGGGTTCCGATTGCACCTAGGGTTAGGGTTATGTTGAGAGCTATGGTTTGAGATCCAGTTAGGGTTCCGATTGGACCTAGGGTTAGGGTTATGTTGAGGGCTAGGGTTAGAGATCCGGTTAGGGTTCCGATTGGACCTAGGGTTAGGGTTATGTTGAGGGCTAGGGTTGGAGATCCGGTTAGGGTTCCGATTGGACCTAGGGTTAGGGTTATGTTGAGAGCTACGCTTAGAGATCCTGTTAGGGTTACGATTGGACCTAGGGTTAGGGTTATGTTGAGGGCTAGGGTTAGAGATCCGGTTAGGGTTCCGATTGGACCTAGGGTTAGGGTTATGTTGAGGGCTAGGGTTAGAGATCCGGTTAGGGTTACGATTGGACCTAGAGTTAGGGTTATGTTGAGGGCTAGGGATAGAGATCCGGTTAGGGTTCCGATTGGACATAGGGTTAGGGTTATGTTGAGGGCTAATGTTAGATATCCGGTTAGGGTTCCGATTGGACCTAGGGTTAGGGTTATGTTGAGGACTAGGGTTAGAGATCCGGTTAGGGTTACGATTGGACCTAGGGTTAGGGTTCTGTTGAGGGCTAGTATTAGAGATCCGGTTAGGGTTCCGAATCGACCTAGGGTTAGGGTTATATTGAGGGCTAGGTTTAGAGATACGGTGAGGGTTCCGATTGGACCTAGGATTAGGGTTTTGTGTAGGGCTATGGTTAGAGATCCGGTTAGGGTTCCGATTGGACCTAGGGTTAGGGTTATGTTGAGGGCTAGGGTTAGAGATCCGGTTAGGGTTACGATTGGACCTAGAGTTAGGGTTATGTTGATCGCTAGGGATAGATTACCGGTTAGGGTTCCGATTGGACCTAGGGTTTGGGTTATGTTGAGAGCTACGGTTAGAGATCCGGTTAGGGTTCCGATTGGACCTGGGTTAGGGTTATATTGAGGGCGAGGTTTAGAGATCCAGGTAGGGTTACGATTAGATCTAGGGTTAGGGTTATGTTGAGGGCTAGGGTTAGAGATCCGGTTAGGGTAACGATTAGACCTCGGGTTAGGGTTATGTTGAGGGCTAGGGTGAGAGACCCGGTTAGGGTTCCGATTGGACCTAGGGTTAGCGTTATGTTGAAGGCTAGGGTTAGAGATACTGTTAGGGTTCCCATTGGACCTAGGGTTAGGGTTATGTTGAGGGCTAGGGTTAGAGATCCGGTTAGGGTTCCGATTGGACCTAGGGTTAGGGTTATGTTGAGAGCTAGGGTTAGAGATCCGGTTAGGGTTCCGATTGGACATAGGGTTAGGGTTACGTTGAGGTCTACGTTTTGAGATCCGGTTTGGGTTCCGATAGGACCTAGGGTTAGGGTTATGTGTAGGCCTAGGGTAAGAGATCCGGTTAGGGTTCCGATTGGACCTAGGGTTAGGGTTATGTTGAGGGCTAGGGTTAGAGATCCGGTTAGGGTTCCGATTGGACCTAGGGTGAGGTTTATTTTGCGGGCTACGGTTAGAGATCCGGTTAGGGTTCCGATTGCACCTAGGGTTAGGGTTATGTTGAGAGCTATGGTTTGAGATCCAGTTAGGGTTCCGATTGGACCTAGGGTTAGGGTTATGTTGAGGGCTAGGGTTGGAGATCCGGTTAGGGTTCAGATTGGACCTAGGGTTAGGGTTATGTTGAGAGCTACGGTTCGAGATCCGGTTAGGGTTACGATTGGACCTAGGGTTAGGCTTATGTTGAGGGCTAGGTTTAGAGATCCGGTTAGGGTTCCGATTGGACCTAGGGTTAGGGTTATGTTTAGGGCTAGGGTTAGAGATCCGGTTAGGGTTCAGATTGGACCTAGGGTTAGGGTTATGTTGAGGGCTAGGGTTAGAGATCCGGTTAGGGTTCCGAATCGACCTAGGGTTAGTGTTATATTGAGGGATAGGGTTAGAGATACGGTTGGGGTTCCGATTAGACCTAGGGTTAGGGTTATGTGTAGGGCTAGGGTTAGAGATCCGGTTAGGGTTCCGATTGGACCTAGGGTTAGGGTTATGTTGAGGGCTAGGGTTAGAGATCCGGTTAGGGTTCCGATTGGACCTAGGGTTAGGGTTATGTTGAGGGCTAGGGTTGGAGATCCGGTTAGGGTTCCGATTGGACCTAGGGTTAGGGTTATGTTGAGAGCTACGCTTAGAGATCCTGTTAGGGTTACGATTGGACCTAGGGTTAGGGTTATGTTGAGGGCTAGGGTTAGAGATCCGGTTAGGGTTCCGATTGGACCTAGGGTTAGTTTTATGTTGAGGGCTAGGGTTGGAGATCCGGTTAGGGTTCCGATTGGACCTAGGGTTAGGGTTATGTTGAGGGCTAGGGTTAGAGATCCGGTTAGGGTTCCGATTGGACCTAGGGTGAGGTTTATGTTGAGGGTTACGGTTAGAGATCCGGTTAGGGTTCCGATTGCACCTAGGGTTAGGGTTATGTTGAGAGCTATGGTTTGAGATCCAGTTAGGGTTCCGATTGGACCTAGGGTTAGGGTTAAGTTTAGGGCTAGGGTTGGAGATCCGGTTAGGGTTCGGATTGGACCTAGGGTTAGGGTTATGTTGAGAGCTAGGGTTAGAGATCTGGTTAGGGTTATGATTGGACCTAGGGTTAGGGTTATGTTGAGGGCTAGGGTTAGAGATCCGGTTAGGGTTCCGATTGCACCTAGGGTTAGGGTTATGTTGAGGGCTAGGTTTGGAGATCCGGATAGGGTTCCGATTGGACCTAGGGTTAGGGTTATATTGAGGGCTAGGGTTAGAGATCCGGTTAGGGTTCCGATTGGACCTAGGGTTACAGTTATGTTGAGGGCTAATGTTAGAGATCCGGTTCTGGTTCCGATTGGACCTAGGGTTAGGGGTATGTTGAGGGCTAGGGTTGGAGATCCGGATAGGGTTCCGATTGGACCTAGGGTTAGGGTTATGTTGAGGGCTAGGGTTAGAGATCCGGTTAGGGTTCCGATTGGACATAGGGTTAGGGTTATGTTGAGAGCTATGGTTTGAGATCCAGTTAGGGTTCCGATTGGACCTAGGGTTAGGGTTATGTTGAGGGCTAGGGTTAGAGATCCGGTTAGGGTTCAGATTGGACCTAGGGTTAGGGTTATGTTGAGGGCTAGGGTTAGAGATCCGGTTAGGGTTCCGAATCGACCTAGGGTTAGTGTTATATTGAGGGATAGGGTTAGAGATACGGTTAGGGTTCCGATTAGACCTAGGGTTAGGGTTATGTGTAGGGCTAGGGTTAGAGATCCGGTTAGGGTTCCGATTGGACCTAGGGTTAGGGTTATGTTGAGGGCTAGGGTTAGAGATCCGGTTAGGGTTCCGATTGGACCTAGGGTTAGGGTTATGTATAGGACGGGGGTTAGAGATCCGGTTAGGGTAACGATTAGACCTATGGTTAGGGTTATGTTGAGGGCAAACGTTAGAGATCCGGTTAGGGTTCCGATTGGACGTAGGTTTAGGGTTATGTGTAGGGCTAGGGATAGAGATCCTGTTAGGTTTCCGATTGGACCTAGGGTTAGGGTTATGTTGAGGGCTAGGGTTAGAGATCCTGTTAGGGTTCCGATTGGACCTAGGGTTAGGGTTATGTTGAGGCCTAATGTTAGAGATCCGGTTAGGGTTCTGATTGGACCTAGGGTTAGGGTTATGTATAGGGCTAGTGTTAGAGATCCGGTTAGGGTAACGATTAGACCTAGGGTTAGGGTGATGTTGAGGGCTAGGGTTAGAGACCGGTTAGGGTTACGATTGGACCTAGGGTTAGGGTTATGTTGAGGGCTAGGGTTAGAGAACAGTTTAGGGTTACGATTGGACCTAGGGTTAGGGTTATGTTGAGGGCTAGGATTAGAGATCCGGTTAGGGTTCCGAATCGACCTAGGGTTAGGTTTATGTTGAGGGCTAGGCTTAGAGATCCGCTTAGTGTTCCGATTGGACCTAGGGTTAGGGTTATGTTGAGGGCTAGTGTTAGAGATCCGGTTAGGGTTCCCAATCGACCTAGGGTTAGGGTTATATTGAGGGCTAAGGTTAGAGATACGGTTAGGGTTCCGATAGGACCTAGGATTAGGGTTATGTGTAGGGCTAGGGTTAGAGATCCGGTTAGGGTTCCGATTGGACCTAGGGTTAGGGTTATGTTGAGGGCTAGGGTTAGAGATTCGGTTAGGGTTACGATTGGACCTAGAGTTAGGGTTATGTTGAGGGCTAGGGATAGAGATCCGGTTAGGGTTCCGATTGGACATAGGGTTAGGGTTATGTTGAGGGCTAATATTAGATATCCGGTTAGGGTTCCGATTGGACCTAGGGTTAGGGTTATGTTGAGGACTAGGGTTATAGATCCGGTAAGGGTTACGATTGGACCTAGGGTTAGGGTTATGTTGAGGGCTAGTATTAGAGATCCGGTTAGGGTTCCGATTGGACCTAGGGTTTGGGTTATGTTGAGAGCTACGGTTAGAGATCCGGTTAGTGTAGCGATTGGACCTGGGTTAGGGTTATATTGAGGGCGAGGGTTAGAGATCCAGGTAGGGTTACGATTAGATCTAGGGTTAGGGTTATATTGAGGGCTAGGGTTAGAGATCCGGTTAGGGTAACGATTAGACCTCGGGTTAGGGTTATGTTGAGGGCTAGGGTTAGAGATCCGGTTAGGGTTCCGATTGGACCTAGGGTTAGCGTTATGTTCAAGGCTAGGGTTAGAGATCCTGTTAGGGTTCCCATTGGACCTAGGGTTAGGGTTATGTTGAGGGCTAGGGTTAGAGATCCGGTTAGGGTTCCGATTGGACCTAGGGTTAGGGTTATGTTGAGAGCTAGGGTTAGAGATCCGGTTAGGGTTCCGATTGGACATAGGGTTAGGGTTACGTTGAGGTCTAGGTTTTGAGATCCGGTTTGGGTTCCGTTTGGACCTAGGGTTAGGGTTATGTGTAGGCCTAGGGTAAGAGATCCGGTTAGGGTTCCGATTGGACCTAGGGTTAGGGTTATGTTGAGGGCTAGGGTTAGAGATCCGGTTATGGTTCCGATTGGACCTAGGGTGAGGTTTATGTTGAGGGCTACGGTTAGAGATCCCGTTAGGGTTCCGATTGCACCTAGGGTTAGGGTTATGTTGAGAGCTATGGTTTGAGATCCAGTTAGGGTTCCGATTGGACCTAGGGTTAGGGTTATGTTGAGGGCTAGGGTTGGAGATCCGGTTAGGGTTCCGATTGGACCTAGGGTTAGGGTTATGTTGAGAGCTACGGTTCGAGTTCCGGTTAGGGTTACGATTGGACCTAGGGTTAGGGTTATGTTGAGGGCTAGGTTTAGAGATCCGGTTAGGGTTCCGATTGGACCTAGGTTTAGGGTTATGTTTAGGGCTAGGGTTAGAGATCCGGTTAGGGTTCAGATTGGACCTAGGGTTAGGGTTATGTTGAGGACTAGGGTTAGAGATCCGGTTAGGGTTCCGATTCGACCTAGGGTTAGTGTTGTATTGAGGGATAGGGTTAGAGATGCGGTTAGGGTTCCGATTAGACCTAGGGTTAGGGTTATGTGTAGGGCTAGGGTTAGAGATCCGGTTAGGGTTCCGATTGGACCTAGGGTTAGGGTTATGTTGAGGGCTAGGGTTAGAGATCCGGTTAGGGTTCCGATTGGACCTAGGGTTAGGGTTATGTTGAGGGCTAGGGTTGGAGATCCGGTTAGGGTTCCGATTGGACCTAGGGTTAGGGTTATGTTGAGAGCTACGCTTAGAGATCCTGTTAGGGTTACGATTGGACCTAGGGTTAGGGTTATGTTGAGGGCTAGGGTTAGAGATCCGGTTAGGGTTCCGATTGGACCTAGGGTTAGGGTTATGTTGAGGGCTAGGGTTAGAGATCCGGTTAGGGTTACGATTGGACCTAGAGTTAGGGTTAGGTTGAGGGCTAGGGATAGAGATCCGGTTAGGGTTCCGATTGGACATAGGGTTAGGGTTATGTTGAGGGCTAATGTTAGATATCCGGTTAGGGTTCCGATTGGACCTAGGGTTAGGGTTATGTTGAGGACTAGGGTTAGAGATCCGGTTAGGGTTACGATTGGACCTAGGGTTAGGGTTATGTTGAGGGCTAGTATTAGAGATCCGGTTAGGGTTCCGAATCGACCTAGGGTTAGGGTTATATTGAGGGCTAGGTTTAGAGATACGGTGAGGGTTCCGATTGGACCTAGGATTAGGGTTTTGTGTAGGGCTATGGTTAGAGATCCGTTTAGGGTTCCGATTGGACCTAGGGTTAGGGTTATGTTGAGGGCTAGGGTTAGAGATCCGGTTAGGGTTACGATTGGACCTAGAGTTAGGGTTATGTTGATCGCTAGGGATAGAGAACCGGTTAGGGTTCCGATTGGACCTAGGGTTTGGGTTATGTTGAGAGCTACGGTTAGAGATCCGGTTAGGGTTCCGATTGGACCTGGGTTAGGGTTATATTGAGGGTGAGGTTTAGAGATCCAGGTAGGGTTACGATTAGGTCTAGGGTTAGGGTTATGTTGAGGGCTAGGGTTAGAGATCCGGTTAGGGTAACGATTAGACCTCGGGTTAGGGTTATGTTGAGGGCTAGGGTGAGAGACCCGGTTAGGGTTCCGATTGGACCTAGGGTTAGCGTTATGTTGAAGGCTAGGGTTAGAGATACTGTTAGGGTTCCCATTGGACCTAGGGTTAGAGTTATGTTGAGGGCTAGGGTTAGAGATCCGGTTAGGGTTCCGATTGGACCTAGGGTTAGGGTTATGTTGAGAGCTAGGGTTAGAGATCCGGTTAGGGTTCCGATTGGACCTAGGGTTAGGGTTATGTGTAGGCCTAGGGTAAGAGATCCGGTTAGGGTTCCGATTGGACCTAGGGTTAGGGTTATGTTGAGGGCTAGGGTTAGAGATCCGGTTAGGGTTCCGATTGGACCTAGGGTTAGGGTTATGTTGAGGGCTAGGGTTAGAGATCCGGTTAGGGTTCCGATTGGACCTAGGGTTAGGGTTATGTTGAGGGCTAGGGTTGGAGATCCGGTTAGGGTTCCGATTGGACCTAGGGTTAGGGTTATGTTGAGAGCTACGCTTAGAGATCCTGTTAGGGTTACGATTGGACCTAGGGTTAGGGTTATGTTGAGGGCTAGGGTTAGAGATCCGGTTAGGGTTCCGATTGCACCTAGGGTTAGGGTTATGTTGAGAGCTATGGTTTGAGATCCAGTTAGGGTTCCGATTGGACCTAGGGTTAGGGTTATGTTGAGGGCTAGGGTTGGAGATCCGGTTAGGGTTCAGATTGGACCTAGGGTTAGGGTTATGTTGAGAGCTACGGTTCGAGATCCGGTTAGGGTTACGATTGGACCTAGGGTTAGGCTTATGTTGAGGGCTAGGTTTAGAGATCCGGTTAGGGTTCCGATTGGACCTAGGGTTAGGGTTATGTTTAGGGCTAGGGTTAGAGATCCGGTTAGGGTTCAGATTGGACCTAGGGTTAGGGTTATGTGTAGGCCTAGGGTAAGAGATCCGGTTAGGGTTCCGATTGGACCTAGGGTTACGGTTATGTTGAGGGCTAGGGTTAGAGATCCGGTTAGGGTTCCGATTGGACCTAGGGTTAGGGTTATGTTGAGGGCTAGGGTTAGAGATCCGGTTAGGGTTCCGATTGGACCTAGGGTTAGGGTTATGTTGAGGGCTAGGGTTGGAGATCCGGTTAGGGTTCCGATTGGACCTAGGGTTAGGGTTATGTTGAGAGCTACGCTTAGAGATCCTGTTAGGGTTACGATTGGACCTAGGGTTAGGGTTATGTTGAGGGCTAGGGTTAGAGATCCGGTTAGGGTTCCGATTGCACCTAGGGTTAGGGTTATGTTGAGAGCTATGGTTTGAGATCCAGTTAGGGTTCCGATTGGACCTAGGGTTAGGGTTATGTTGAGGGCTAGGGTTGGAGATCCGGTTAGGGTTCAGATTGGACCTAGGGTTAGGGTTATGTTGAGAGCTACGGTTCGAGATCCGGTTAGGGTTACGATTGGACCTAGGGTTAGGCTTATGTTGAGGGCTAGGTTTAGAGATCCGGTTAGGGTTCCGATTGGACCTAGGGTTAGGGTTATGTTTAGGGCTAGGGTTAGAGATCCGGTTAGGGTTCAGATTGGACCTAGGGTTAGGGTTATGTTGAGGGCTAGGGTTAGAGATCCGGTTAGGGTTCCGAATCGACCTAGGGTTAGTGTTATATTGAGGGATAGGGTTAGAGATACGGTTGGGGTTCCGATTAGACCTAGGGTTAGGGTTATGTGTAGGGCTAGGGTTAGAGATCCGGTTAGGGTTCCGATTGGACCTAGGGTTAGGGTTATGTTGAGGGCTAGGGTTAGAGATCCGGTTAGGGTTCCGATTGGACCTAGGGTTAGGGTTATGTTGAGGGCTAGGGTTGGAGATCCGGTTAGGGTTCCGATTGGACCTAGGGTTAGGGTTATGTTGAGAGCTACGCTTAGAGATCCTGTTAGGGTTACGATTGGACCTAGGGTTAGGGTTATGTTGAGGGCTAGGGTTAGAGATCCGGTTAGGGTTCCGATTGGACCTAGGGTTAGTTTTATGTTGAGGGCTAGGGTTGGAGATCCGGTTAGGGTTCCGATTGGACCTAGGGTTAGGGTTATGTTGAGGGCTAGGGTTGGAGATCCGGTTAGGGTTCGGATTGGACCTAGGGTTAGGGTTATGTTGAGAGCTAGGGTTAGAGATCTGTTTAGGGTTATGATTGGACCTAGGGTTAGGGTTATGTTGAGGGCTAGGGTTAGAGATCCGGTTAGGGTTCCGATTGCACCTAGGGTTAGGGTTATGTTGAGGGCTAGGTTTGGAGATCCGGATAGGGTTCCGATTGGACCTAGGGTTAGGGTTATATTGAGGGCTAGGGTTAGAGATCCGGTTAGGGTTCCGATTGGACCTAGGGTTACAGTTATGTTGAGGGCTAATGTTAGAGATCCGGTTCTGGTTCCGATTGGACCTAGGGTTAGGGGTATGTTGAGGGCTAGGGTTGGAGATCCGGATAGGGTTCCGATTGGACCTAGGGTTAGGGTTATGTTGAGGGCTAGGGTTAGAGATCCGGTTAGGGTTCCGATTGGACATAGGGTTAGGGTTATGTTGAGAGCTATGGTTTGAGATCCAGTTAGGGTTCCGATTGGACCTAGGGTTAGGGTTATGTTGAGGGCTAGGGTTAGAGATCAGGTTAGGGTTCAGATTGGACCTAGGGTTAGGGTTATGTTGAGGGCTAAGGTTAGAGATCCGGTTAGGGTTCCGAATCGACCTAGGGTTAGGGTTATGTTGAGGGCTAGGGTTAGAGATTCGGTTAGGGTTACGATTGGACCTAGGGTTAGGGTTATGTTGAGGGCTAGTATTAGAGATCCGGTTAGGGTTCCGAATCGACCTAGGGTTAGGGTTATGTTGAGGGCTAGGGTTAGAGATTCGGTTAGGGTTACGATTGGACCTAGAGTTAGGGTTATGTTGAGGGCTAGGGATAGAGAACCGGTTTGGGTTCCGATTGGACCTAGGGTTTGGGTTATGTTGAGAGCTACGTTTAGAGATCCGGTTAGGGTTCCGATTGGACCTGGGTTAGGGATATGTTGAGGGCGAGGGTTAGAGATCCGGTTAGGGTTCCGATAGGACCTAGGGTTAGGGATATGTTGAGGGCTAGGTTTTGAGATCCGGTTAGGGTTCCGATTGGACCTAAGGTTAGGGTTATGTGTAGGCCTAGGGTTAGAGATCCGGTTAGGGTTCCCATTGGACCTAGGGTTAGGGTTATGCTGAGGGCTAGGGTTAGAGATCCGGTTAGGGTTCCGATTGGACCTAGGGTGAGGGTTATGTTGAGGGCTACGGTTAGAGATCCGGTTAGGGTTCCGAATCGACCTAAGGTTAGGTTTATGTTGAGGGCTAGGCTTAGAGATCCTGATAGGGTTCCTATTGGACCTAGGGTTAGGGTTATGTGTAGGGCTAGGGTTAGAGATCCGGTTAGGGTTCCGATTGGAGCTAGGGTTAGGGTTATGTTGAGAGCTAGGGTTAGAGATCTGGTTAGGGTTCCGATTGGACCTGGGTTAGGGTTATGTTGAGAGCTACGGTTAGAGATCCGGTTAGGGTTCCGATTGGACCTGGGTTAGGGTTATATTGAGGGCGAGGTTTAGAGATCCAGGTAGGGTTACGATTAGATCTAGGGTTAGGGTTATGTTGAGGGCTAGGGTTAGAGATCCGGTTAGGGTAACGATTAGACCTCGGGTTAGGGTTATGTTGAGGGCTAGGGTTAGAGATCCGGTTAGGGTTCCGATTGGACCTAGGGTTAGCGTTATGTTGAAGGCTAGGGTTAGAGATCCTGTTAGGGTTCCCATTGGACCTAGGGTTAGGGTTATGTTGAGGGCTAATGTTAGAGATCCGGTTAGGGTACCGATTGGACCTAGGGTTAGGGTTATGTTGAGGGCTAGGGTTGGAGATCCGGTTAGGGTTCAGATTGGACCTAGGGTTAGGGTTATGTTGAGAGCTACGGTTCGAGATCCGGTTAGGGTTACGATTGGACCTAGGGTTAGGGTTATGTTGAGGGCTAGGTTTAGAGATCCGGTTAGGGTTCCGATTGGACCTAGGGTTAGGGTTATGTTTAGGGCTAGGGTTAGAGATCCGGTTAGGGTTCAGATTGGACCTAGGGTTAGGGTTATGTTGAGGGCTAGGGTTAGAGATCCGGTTAGGGTTCCGAATCGACCTAGGGTTAGTGTTATATTGAGGGCTAGGGTTAGAGATCCGGTTAGGGTTCCGATTAGACCTAGGGTTAGGGTTATGTGTAGGGCTAGGGTTAGAGATCCGGTTAGGGTTCCGATTGGACCTAGGGTTAGGGTTATGTTGAGGGCTAGGGTTAGAGATCCGGTTAGGGTTCCGATTGGACCTAGGGTTAGGGTTATGTTGAGGGCTAGGGTTGGAGATCCGGTTAGGGTTCCGATTGGACCTAGGGTTAGGGTTATGTTGAGAGCTACGCTTAGAGATCCTGTTAGGGTTACGATTGGACCTAGGGTTAGGGTTATGTTGAGGGCTAGGGTTAGAGATCCGGTTAGGGTTCCGATTGGACCTAGGGTTAGGGTTATGTTGAGGGCTAGGGTTAGAGATCCGGTTAGGGTTACGATTGGACCTAGAGTTAGGGTTATGTTGAGGGCTAGGGATAGAGATCCGGTTAGGGTTCCGATTGGACGTAGGATTAGGGTTATGTTGAGGGCTAATGTTAGATATCCGGTTAGGGTTCCGATTGGACCTAGGGTTAGGGTTATGTTGAGGACTAGGGTTAGAGATCCTTTTAGGGTTACGATTGGACCTAGGGTTAGGGTTATGTTGAAGGCTAGTATTAGAGTTCCGGTTAGGTTTCCGAATCGACCTAGGGTTACGGTTATATTGAGGGCTAGGTTTAGAGATACGGTGAGGGTTCCGATTGGACCTAGGATTAGGGTTTTGTGTAGGGCTATGGTTAGAGATCCGGTTAGGGTTCCGATTGGACCTAGGGTTAGGGTTATGTTGACGGCTAGGGTTAGAGATCCGGTTAGGGTTACGATTGGACCTAGAGTTAGGGTTATGTTGATCGCTAGGGATAGAGAACCGGTTAGGGTTCAGATTGGACCTAGGGTTTGGGTTATGTTGAGAGCTACGGTTAGAGATCCGGTTAGGGTTCCGATTGGACCTGGGTTAGGGTTATATTGAGGGCGAGGTTTAGAGATCCAGGTAGGGTTACGATTAGATCTAGGGTTAGCGTTATGTTGAGGGCTAGGGTTAGAGATCCGGTTAGGGTAACGATTAGACCTCGGGTTAGGGTTATGTTGAGGGCTAGGGTTAGAGATCCGGTTAGGGTTCCGATTGGACCTAGGGTTAGCATTATGTTGAAGGCTAGGGTTAGAGATCCTGTTAGGGTTCCCATTGGACCTAGGGTTAGGGTTATGTTGAGGGCTAGGGTTAGAGATCCGGTTAGGGTTCCGATTGGACCTAGGGTTAGGGTTATGTTGAGAGCTAGGGTTAGAGATCCGGTTAGGTGTCCGATTGGACATAGGGTTAGGGTTACGTTGAGGTCTAGGTTTTGATATCCGGTTTGGGTTCCGATTGGACCTAGGGTTAGGGTTATGTGTAGGCCTAGGGTAAGAGATCCGGTTAGGGTTCCGATTGGACCTAGGGTTAGGGTTATGTTGAGGGCTAGGGTTAGAGATCCGGTTAGGGTTCCGATTGGACCTAGGGTTAGGGTTATGTTGAGGGGTAGGTTTAGAGTTCCGGTTAGAGTTCCGATTGGACCTAGGGTTAGGGTTATGTTGAGGGCGAGGGGTAGAGATCCGGTTAGGGTTCCGATTGGACCTAGGGTTAGGGTTATGTTGTGGGCTAGGGTTAGGTATTCGGTTAGGGTTCCGATTGGACCTAGGGTTAGGGTTATGTTGAGGGCTAGGGTTGGAGATCCGGTTAGGGTTCCGATTGGACCTAGGGTTAGGGTTATGTTGAGAGCTACGCTTAGAGATCCTGTTAGGGTTACGATTGGACCTAGGGTTAGGGTTATGTTGAGGGCTAGGGTTAGAGATCCGGTTAGGGTTCCGATTGCACCTAGGGTTAGGGTTATGTTGAGAGCTATGGTTTGAGATCCAGTTAGGGTTCCGATTGGACCTAGGGTTAGGGTTATGTTGAGGGCTAGGGTTGGAGATCCGGTTAGGGTTCAGATTGGACCTAGGGTTAGGGTTATGTTGAGAGCTACGGTTCGAGATCCGGTTAGGGTTACGATTGGACCTAGGGTTAGGCTTATGTTGAGGGCTAGGTTTAGAGATCCGGTTAGGGTTCCGATTGGACCTAGGGTTAGGGTTATGTTTAGGGCTAGGGTTAGAGATCCGGTTAGGGTTCAGATTGGACCTAGGGTTAGGGTTATGTTGAGGGCTAGGGTTAGAGATCCGGTTAGGGTTCCGAATCGACCTAGGGTTAGTGTTATATTGAGGGATAGGGTTAGAGATACGGTTGGGGTTCCGATTAGACCTAGGGTTAGGGTTATGTGTAGGGCTAGGGTTAGAGATCCGGTTAGGGTTCCGATTGGACCTAGGGTTAGGGTTATGTTGAGGGCTAGGGTTAGAGATCCGGTTAGGGTTCCGATTGGACCTAGGGTTAGGGTTATGTTGAGGGCTAGGGTTGGAGATCCGGTTAGGGTTCCGATTGGACCTAGGGTTAGGGTTATGTTGAGAGCTACGCTTAGAGATCCTGTTAGGGTTACGATTGGACCTAGGGTTAGGGTTATGTTGAGGGCTAGGGTTAGAGATCCGGTTAGGGTTCCGATTGGACCTAGGGTTAGTTTTATGTTGAGGGCTAGGGTTGGAGATCCGGTTAGGGTTCCGATTGGACCTAGGGTTAGGGTTATGTTGAGGGCTAGGGTTGGAGATCCGGTTAGGGTTCGGATTGGACCTAGGGTTAGGGTTATGTTGAGAGCTAGGGTTAGAGATCTGTTTAGGGTTATGATTGGACCTAGGGTTAGGGTTATGTTGAGGGCTAGGGTTAGAGATCCGGTTAGGGTTCCGATTGCACCTAGGGTTAGGGTTATGTTGAGGGCTAGGTTTGGAGATCCGGATAGGGTTCCGATTGGACCTAGGGTTAGGGTTATATTGAGGGCTAGGGTTAGAGATCCGGTTAGGGTTCCGATTGGACCTAGGGTTACAGTTATGTTGAGGGCTAATGTTAGAGATCCGGTTCTGGTTCCGATTGGACCTAGGGTTAGGGGTATGTTGAGGGCTAGGGTTGGAGATCCGGATAGGGTTCCGATTGGACCTAGGGTTAGGGTTATGTTGAGGGCTAGGGTTAGAGATCCGGTTAGGGTTCCGATTGGACATAGGGTTAGGGTTATGTTGAGAGCTATGGTTTGAGATCCAGTTAGGGTTCCGATTGGACCTAGGGTTAGGGTTATGTTGAGGGCTAGGGTTAGAGATCAGGTTAGGGTTCAGATTGGACCTAGGGTTAGGGTTATGTTGAGGGCTAAGGTTAGAGATCCGGTTAGGGTTCCGAATCGACCTAGGGTTAGGGTTATGTTGAGGGCTAGGGTTAGAGATTCGGTTAGGGTTACGATTGGACCTAGGGTTAGGGTTATGTTGAGGGCTAGTATTAGAGATCCGGTTAGGGTTCCGAATCGACCTAGGGTTAGGGTTATGTTGAGGGCTAGGGTTAGAGATTCGGTTAGGGTTACGATTGGACCTAGAGTTAGGGTTATGTTGAGGGCTAGGGATAGAGAACCGGTTTGGGTTCCGATTGGACCTAGGGTTTGGGTTATGTTGAGAGCTACGTTTAGAGATCCGGTTAGGGTTCCGATTGGACCTGGGTTAGGGATATGTTGAGGGCGAGGGTTAGAGATCCGGTTAGGGTTCCGATAGGACCTAGGGTTAGGGATATGTTGAGGGCTAGGTTTTGAGATCCGGTTAGGGTTCCGATTGGACCTAAGGTTAGGGTTATGTGTAGGCCTAGGGTTAGAGATCCGGTTAGGGTTCCCATTGGACCTAGGGTTAGGGTTATGCTGAGGGCTAGGGTTAGAGATCCGGTTAGGGTTCCGATTGGACCTAGGGTGAGGGTTATGTTGAGGGCTACGGTTAGAGATCCGGTTAGGGTTCCGAATCGACCTAAGGTTAGGTTTATGTTGAGGGCTAGGCTTAGAGATCCTGATAGGGTTCCTATTGGACCTAGGGTTAGGGTTATGTGTAGGGCTAGGGTTAGAGATCCGGTTAGGGTTCCGATTGGAGCTAGGGTTAGGGTTATGTTGAGAGCTAGGGTTAGAGATCTGGTTAGGGTTCCGATTGGACCTGGGTTAGGGTTATGTTGAGAGCTACGGTTAGAGATCCGGTTAGGGTTCCGATTGGACCTGGGTTAGGGTTATATTGAGGGCGAGGTTTAGAGATCCAGGTAGGGTTACGATTAGATCTAGGGTTAGGGTTATGTTGAGGGCTAGGGTTAGAGATCCGGTTAGGGTAACGATTAGACCTCGGGTTAGGGTTATGTTGAGGGCTAGGGTTAGAGATCCGGTTAGGGTTCCGATTGGACCTAGGGTTAGCGTTATGTTGAAGGCTAGGGTTAGAGATCCTGTTAGGGTTCCCATTGGACCTAGGGTTAGGGTTATGTTGAGGGCTAATGTTAGAGATCCGGTTAGGGTACCGATTGGACCTAGGGTTAGGGTTATGTTGAGGGCTAGGGTTGGAGATCCGGTTAGGGTTCAGATTGGACCTAGGGTTAGGGTTATGTTGAGAGCTACGGTTCGAGATCCGGTTAGGGTTACGATTGGACCTAGGGTTAGGGTTATGTTGAGGGCTAGGTTTAGAGATCCGGTTAGGGTTCCGATTGGACCTAGGGTTAGGGTTATGTTTAGGGCTAGGGTTAGAGATCCGGTTAGGGTTCAGATTGGACCTAGGGTTAGGGTTATGTTGAGGGCTAGGGTTAGAGATCCGGTTAGGGTTCCGAATCGACCTAGGGTTAGTGTTATATTGAGGGCTAGGGTTAGAGATCCGGTTAGGGTTCCGATTAGACCTAGGGTTAGGGTTATGTGTAGGGCTAGGGTTAGAGATCCGGTTAGGGTTCCGATTGGACCTAGGGTTAGGGTTATGTTGAGGGCTAGGGTTAGAGATCCGGTTAGGGTTCCGATTGGACCTAGGGTTAGGGTTATGTTGAGGGCTAGGGTTGGAGATCCGGTTAGGGTTCCGATTGGACCTAGGGTTAGGGTTATGTTGAGAGCTACGCTTAGAGATCCTGTTAGGGTTACGATTGGACCTAGGGTTAGGGTTATGTTGAGGGCTAGGGTTAGAGATCCGGTTAGGGTTCCGATTGGACCTAGGGTTAGGGTTATGTTGAGGGCTAGGGTTAGAGATCCGGTTAGGGTTACGATTGGACCTAGAGTTAGGGTTATGTTGAGGGCTAGGGATAGAGATCCGGTTAGGGTTCCGATTGGACGTAGGATTAGGGTTATGTTGAGGGCTAATGTTAGATATCCGGTTAGGGTTCCGATTGGACCTAGGGTTAGGGTTATGTTGAGGACTAGGGTTAGAGATCCTTTTAGGGTTACGATTGGACCTAGGGTTAGGGTTATGTTGAAGGCTAGTATTAGAGTTCCGGTTAGGTTTCCGAATCGACCTAGGGTTACGGTTATATTGAGGGCTAGGTTTAGAGATACGGTGAGGGTTCCGATTGGACCTAGGATTAGGGTTTTGTGTAGGGCTATGGTTAGAGATCCGGTTAGGGTTCCGATTGGACCTAGGGTTAGGGTTATGTTGACGGCTAGGGTTAGAGATCCGGTTAGGGTTACGATTGGACCTAGAGTTAGGGTTATGTTGATCGCTAGGGATAGAGAACCGGTTAGGGTTCAGATTGGACCTAGGGTTTGGGTTATGTTGAGAGCTACGGTTAGAGATCCGGTTAGGGTTCCGATTGGACCTGGGTTAGGGTTATATTGAGGGCGAGGTTTAGAGATCCAGGTAGGGTTACGATTAGATCTAGGGTTAGCGTTATGTTGAGGGCTAGGGTTAGAGATCCGGTTAGGGTAACGATTAGACCTCGGGTTAGGGTTATGTTGAGGGCTAGGGTTAGAGATCCGGTTAGGGTTCCGATTGGACCTAGGGTTAGCATTATGTTGAAGGCTAGGGTTAGAGATCCTGTTAGGGTTCCCATTGGACCTAGGGTTAGGGTTATGTTGAGGGCTAGGGTTAGAGATCCGGTTAGGGTTCCGATTGGACCTAGGGTTAGGGTTATGTTGAGAGCTAGGGTTAGAGATCCGGTTAGGTGTCCGATTGGACATAGGGTTAGGGTTACGTTGAGGTCTAGGTTTTGATATCCGGTTTGGGTTCCGATTGGACCTAGGGTTAGGGTTATGTGTAGGCCTAGGGTAAGAGATCCGGTTAGGGTTCCGATTGGACCTAGGGTTAGGGTTATGTTGAGGGCTAGGGTTAGAGATCCGGTTAGGGTTCCGATTGGACCTAGGGTTAGGGTTATGTTGAGGGGTAGGTTTAGAGTTCCGGTTAGAGTTCCGATTGGACCTAGGGTTAGGGTTATGTTGAGGGCGAGGGGTAGAGATCCGGTTAGGGTTCCGATTGGACCTAGGGTTAGGGTTATGTTGTGGGCTAGGGTTAGGTATTCGGTTAGGGTTCCGATTGGACCAAGGGTTAGAGTTATGTTGAGGGTGAGGGGTAGAGATCCAGTAAGGGTTCCGATTGAACCTTGGGTTAGGGTTATGTTGAGGACTGGGGTAGAGATCCTGTTAGGGTTCCGATTGGAACTAGGGTTAGGGTTATGTTGAGGGCTAGGGTTAGAGATCTGGTTAGGGTTCCGATTGGACCTAGGGTTAGGGTTATGTTGAGGGCTAGGGTTAGAGATCCCGTTAGGGTTGCGATTGGACCTAGGGTTAAGGTTATGTTGAGGGCTAGGGTTAGAGATCCGGTTAGGGTTTCCAATTGGACCTAGGGTTAGGGTTATGTTGAGGCCTAGGGTTAGAGATCCGGTTAGGGTTCCGATTGCACCTAGGGTTAGGGATATGTTGAGGGCTAGGGATAGAGATCCGGTTAGGGTTCCGATTGGACCTAGGGTTAGGGTTATGTTGAGGGCTAGGGTTAGAGATCCGGTTAGGGTTACGATTATACTAAGGGTTAGGTTTATGTTGAGTGCTAGGGATAGAGATCCGGTTAGGATTCCGATTGGACCTAGGGTTAGGGTTATGTTGAGGCCTAGGGTTAGAGATCCGGTTAGGGTTCCGATTGCACCTAGGGTTAGGGATATGTTGAGGGTTAGGGATAGAGATCCGGTTAGGATTCCGATTGGACGTAGGGTTAGGGTTATGTTTAGGCCTAGGGTTAGAGATCCGGTTAGGGTTCCGATTGCACCTAGGGTTAGGGATATGTTGAGGGCTAGGGATAGAGATCCGGTTAGGGTTCCGATTGGATCTAGGGTTAGGGTTATGTTGAGGCCTAGGGTTAGAGATCCGGTTAGGGTTCCGATTGCACCTAGGGTTAGGGATATGTTGAGGGCTAGGGATAGAGATCCGGTTAGGATTCCGATTGGACCTAGGGTTAGGGTTATGTTGAGGGCGACGGGTAGAGATCCAGTAAGGGTTCCGATTGGACCTAGGGTTAGGGTTATGTTGAGGGCTGGGGTAGAGATCCTGTTAGGGTTCCGATTGGACCTAGGATTAGGGTTATGTTGAGGGCTAGGGTTAGAAATCCAGTTAGGGTTCCGATTGGACCTAGGGTTAAGGTTATGTTGAGGACTAGGGTTAGAGATCCGGTTAGGGTTCCTATTGGACCTAGTGTTAGGATTATGTTGAGGGCTAGGGTTAGAGATCCGGTTAGGGTTCCGATTGAACCTAGGGTTAGGGATATGTTGAGGGATAGGGATAAAGATCCGGTTAGGGTTCCGATTGGACCTAGGGTTAGGGTTATGTTGAGGGCTAGGGTTAGATATGCGGTTAGGATTCCGATTGGACCTAGGGTTAGGGTTATTTTGAGGGGTAGGTTTAGAGATACGGTTAGGGTTCCGATTGGACCTAGGGTTAGGGTTATGTTGAGGGCGTGGGTTAGATATGCGGTTAGTTTTCCGATTGGACCTAGGGTTAGGGTTATGTTGAGGGCTAAGGTTATATATCCGTTTTGGGTTCCGATTGGACCAAGGGTTAGGGTTATGTTGAGGGCTAGGTTTAGATATCCGTTTAGGGTTCCGATTGGACCTAGGGTTAGGGTTATGTTGACGGCTAGGGTTAGAGATCCGCTTAGGGTTCCGATTGGACCTAGGGTTAAGGTTATGTTGAGGGCTAGGGTTAGAGATCCGGTTAGGGTTCAGATTGGACCTAGGGTTAGGGTTATGTTCAGGGCTAGGGTTAGATATCCGGTTAGGGTTCCGATTGGACCTAGGGTTAGGGTTATGTTGAGGGCTAGGGTTAGATATCCGTTTTGGGTTCCGATTGGACCTAGGGTTAGGGTTATGTTGAGAGCTAGGGTTAGTGATCCGGTTAGGGTTCCGATTGGACCTAGGGTTAGGGTTATGTTGAGGGCTAGGTTTAGAGATCCGGTTAGGGTTCCGATAGGACTTAGGGTTAGTGTTATGTTGAGGGCGAGGGTTAGGGATCCGGTTAGGGTTCCGATTGGACCTAGGGTTAGGGTTATGTTTAGGGCTAGGGTTAGAGATCTGGTTAGGGTTCCATTTGGTCCTAGGGTTAGGCTTATGTTGAGAGCTAGGGTTAGAGATCAGGTTAGGGTTCCTATTGGACCTAGGGTTAGGGTTATGTTGAGGGCTAGGGTTAGATATCCGGTTAGGGTTCCGATTGGACCTAGGGTTAGGGATATGTTGAGGGCTAGGGATAAAGATCCGGTTAGGCTTCCGATTGGATCTAGGGTTAGGGTTATGTTGAGGGCTAGGGTTAGAGATCCGGTTAGGGTTCCATTGGACCTAGGGTTAGGGTTATTTTGAGGGCTAGGGTTAGAGATCCAGTTAGGGTTCCGATTGGACCTAGGGTTAGGGTTATGTTGAGGGCGTGGGTTAGATATGCGGTTAGGTTTCCGATTGGACCTAGGATTAGGGTTATGTTGAGGGCTAGGGTTAGATATCCGTTTTGGGTTCCGATTGGACCTCGGGTTAGGGTTATGTTGAGGGCTAGGTTTAGATATCCGTTTAGGGTTCCGATTGGACATAGGGTTAGGGTTATGTTGAGGGCTAGGGTTAGAGATCCGGTTAGGGTTCCGATTGGACCTAGGGTTAAGGTTATGTTGAGGGCTAGGGTTAGAGATCTGGTTAGGGTTCCGATTGGACCTAGGGTTAGGGTTATGTTGAGGGCTAGGGTTAGATATTCGGTTAGGGTTCCGATTGGACCAAGGGTTAGAGTTATGTTGAGGGCGAGGGGTAGAGATCCGGTTAGGGTTCCGATTGGACCTAGGGTTAGGGTTATGTTGAGGGCGAGGGGTAGAGATCCAGTAAGGGTTCCGATTGGACCTAGGGTTAGGGTTATGTTGAGGGCTGGGGTAGAGATCCTGTTAGGGTTCCGATTGGACCTAGGGTTAGGGTTATGTTGAGGGCTAGGGTTAGAGATCCGGTTAGGGATCCGATTGGACCTAGGGTTAGGGTTATGTTGAGGGCTGGGGTAGAGATCCTGTTAGGGTTCTGATTGGACCTAGGGTTAGGGTTATGTTGAGGGCGAGGGTTAGAGATCCGGTTAGGGTTCCGATTGAACCTAGCGTTAGGGTTATCTTGAGGGCTAGGGTTAGATATCCGTTTAGGTTTCCGATTGGACCTAGGGTTAAGGTTATGTTGAGGGCTAGGGTTAGAGATCCGGTTAGGGTTTAGATGGACCTAGGGTTAGGGTTATGTTGAGGGCTAGGCTTAGATATCCGGTTAGGGTTCCGATTGGGCCTAGGGTTAGGGTTATGTTGAGGGCTAGGGTTAGAGGTGCGGTTAGAGTTCCGATTGGACCTAGGGTTAGGGTTATGTGGAGGGTGAGGGGTTGAGATCCGGTTAGGGTTCCGATTGGACCTAGGGTTAGGGTTATGTTGAGGCCTAGGGTTAGAGATCCGGTTAGGGTTCCGATTGCACCTAGGGTTAGGGATATGTTGAGGGCTAGGGACAGAGATCCGGTTAGGGTTCCGATTGGACCTAGGGTTAGGGTTATGTTGAGGCCTAGGGTTAGAGATCCGGTTAGGGTTCCGATTGCACCTAGGGTTAGGGATATGTTGAGGGTTAGGGATAGAGATCCGGTTAGGATTCCGATTGGACGTAGGGTTAGGGTTATGTTTAGGCCTAGGGTTAGAGATCCGGTTAGGGTTCCGATTGCACCTAGGGTTAGGGATATGTTGAGGGCTAGGGATAGAGATCCGGTTAGGGTTCCGATTGGACCTAGGGTTAGGGTTATGTTGAGGCCTAGGGTTAGAGATCCGGTTAGGGTTCCGATTGCACCTAGGGTTAGGGAAATGTTGAGGGCTAGGGATAGAGATCCGGTTAGGATTCCGATTGGACCTAGGGTTAGGGTTATGTTGAGGGCGACGGGTAGAGATCCAGTAAGGGTTCCGATTGGACCTAGGGTTAGGGTTATGTTGAGGGCTGGGGTAGAGATCCTGTTAGGGTTCCGATTGGACCTAGGATTAGGGTTATGTTGAGGGCTAGGGTTAGAAATCCAGTTAGGGTTCCGATTGGACCTAGGGTTAAGGTTATGTTGAGGACTAGGGTTAGAGATCCGGTTCGGGTTCCTATTGGACCTAGTGTTAGGATTATGTTGAGGGCTAGGGTTAGAGATCCGGTTAGGGTTCCGATTGAACCTAGGGTTAGGGATATGTTGAGGGATAGGGATAAAGATCCGGTTAGGGTTCCGATTGGACCTAGGGTTAGGGTTATGTTGAGGGCTAGGGTTAGATATGCGGTTAGGATTCCGATTGGACCTAGGGTTAGGGTTATTTTGAGGGGTAGGTTTAGAGATACGGTTAGGGTTCCGATTGGACCTAGGGTTAGGGTTATGTTGAGGGCGTGGGTTAGATATGCGGTTAGTTTTCCGATTGGACCTAGGGTTAGGGTTATGTTGAGGGCTAAGGTTATATATCCGTTTTGGGTTCCGATTGGACCAAGGGTTAGGGTTATGTTGAGGGCTAGGTTTAGATATCCGTTTAGGGTTCCGATTGGACCTAGGGTTAAGGTTATGTTGAGGGCTAGGGTTAGAGATCCGGTTAGGGTTCAGATTGGACCTAGGGTTAGGGTTATGTTCAGGGCTAGGGTTAGATATCCGGTTAGGGTTCCGATTGGACCTAGGGTTAGGGTTATGTTGAGGGCTAGGGTTAGAGATCCGGTTAGGGTTCCTATTGGACCTAGGGTTAGGGTTATGTTGAGGGCAATGTTTACAGTTGCGGTTAGAGTTCCGATTGGACCTAGGGTTAGGGTTATGTTGAGGGCGAGGGGTAGAGATCCGGTTAGGGTTCCGATTGGACGTAGGATTAGGGTTATGTTGAGGGCTAATGTTAGATATCCGGTTAGGGTTCCGATTGGACCTAGGGTTAGGGTTATGTTGAGGACTAGGGTTAGAGATCCTTTTAGGGTTACGATTGGACCTAGGGTTAGGGTTATGTTGAAGGCTAGTATTAGAGATCCGGTTAGGTTTCCGAATCGACCTAGGGTTAGGGTTATATTGAGGGCTAGGTTTAGAGATACGGTGAGGGTTCCGATTGGACCTAGGATTAGGGTTTTGTGTAGGGCTATGGTTAGAGATCCGGTTAGGGTTCCGATTGGACCTAGGGTTAGGGTTATGTTGACGGCTAGGGTTAGAGATCCGGTTAGGGTTACGATTGGACCTAGAGTTAGGGTTATGTTGATCGCTAGGGATAGAGAACCGGTTAGGGTTCAGATTGGACCTAGGGTTTGGGTTATGTTGAGAGCTACGGTTAGAGATCCGGTTAGGGTTCCGATTGGACCTGGGTTAGGGTTATATTGAGGGCGAGGTTTAGAGATCCAGGTAGGGTTACGATTAGATCTAGGGTTAGCGTTATGTTGAGGGCTAGGGTTAGAGATCCGGTTAGGGTAACGATTAGACCTCGGGTTAGGGTTATGTTGAGGGCTAGGGTTAGAGATCCGGTTAGGGTTCCGATTGGACCTAGGGTTAGCATTATGTTGAAGGCTAGGGTTAGAGATCCTGTTAGGGTTCCCATTGGACCTAGGGTTAGGGTTATGTTGAGGGCTAGGGTTAGAGATCCGGTTAGGGTTCCGATTGGACCTAGGGTTAGGGTTATGTTGAGAGCTAGGGTTAGAGATCCGGTTAGGTGTCCGATTGGACATAGGGTTAGGGTTACGTTGAGGTCTAGGTTTTGATATCCGGTTTGGGTTCCGATTGGACCTAGGGTTAGGGTTATGTGTAGGCCTAGGGTAAGAGATCCGGTTAGGGTTCCGATTGGACCTAGGGTTAGGGTTATGTTGAGGGCTAGGGTTAGAGATCCGGTTAGGGTTCCGATTGGACCTAGGGTTAGGGTTATGTTGAGGGGTAGGTTTAGAGTTCCGGTTAGAGTTCCGATTGGACCTAGGGTTAGGGTTATGTTGAGGGCGAGGGGTAGAGATCCGGTTAGGGTTCCGATTGGACCTAGGGTTAGGGTTATGTTGTGGGCTAGGGTTAGGTATTCGGTTAGGGTTCCGATTGGACCAAGGGTTAGAGTTATGTTGAGGGTGAGGGGTAGAGATCCAGTAAGGGTTCCGATTGAACCTTGGGTTAGGGTTATGTTGAGGACTGGGGTAGAGATCCTGTTAGGGTTCCGATTGGAACTAGGGTTAGGGTTATGTTGAGGGCTAGGGTTAGAGATCTGGTTAGGGTTCCGATTGGACCTAGGGTTAGGGTTATGTTGAGGGCTAGGGTTAGAGATCCCGTTAGGGTTGCGATTGGACCTAGGGTTAAGGTTATGTTGAGGGCTAGGGTTAGAGATCCGGTTAGGGTTTCCAATTGGACCTAGGGTTAGGGTTATGTTGAGGCCTAGGGTTAGAGATCCGGTTAGGGTTCCGATTGCACCTAGGGTTAGGGATATGTTGAGGGCTAGGGATAGAGATCCGGTTAGGGTTCCGATTGGACCTAGGGTTAGGGTTATGTTGAGGGCTAGGGTTAGAGATCCGGTTAGGGTTACGATTATACTAAGGGTTAGGTTTATGTTGAGTGCTAGGGATAGAGATCCGGTTAGGATTCCGATTGGACCTAGGGTTAGGGTTATGTTGAGGCCTAGGGTTAGAGATCCGGTTAGGGTTCCGATTGCACCTAGGGTTAGGGATATGTTGAGGGTTAGGGATAGAGATCCGGTTAGGATTCCGATTGGACGTAGGGTTAGGGTTATGTTTAGGCCTAGGGTTAGAGATCCGGTTAGGGTTCCGATTGCACCTAGGGTTAGGGATATGTTGAGGGCTAGGGATAGAGATCCGGTTAGGGTTCCGATTGGACCTAGGGTTAGGGTTATGTTGAGGCCTAGGGTTAGAGATCCGGTTAGGGTTCCGATTGCACCTAGGGTTAGGGATATGTTGAGGGCTAGGGATAGAGATCCGGTTAGGATTCCGATTGGACCTAGGGTTAGGGTTATGTTGAGGGCGACGGGTAGAGATCCAGTAAGGGTTCCGATTGGACCTAGGGTTAGGGTTATGTTGAGGGCTGGGGTAGAGATCCTGTTAGGGTTCCGATTGGACCTAGGATTAGGGTTATGTTGAGGGCTAGGGTTAGAAATCCAGTTAGGGTTCCGATTGGACCTAGGGTTAAGGTTATGTTGAGGACTAGGGTTAGAGATCCGGTTAGGGTTCCTATTGGACCTAGTGTTAGGATTATGTTGAGGGCTAGGGTTAGAGATCCGGTTAGGGTTCCGATTGAACCTAGGGTTAGGGATATGTTGAGGGATAGGGATAAAGATCCGGTTAGGGTTCCGATTGGACCTAGGGTTAGGGTTATGTTGAGGGCTAGGGTTAGATATGCGGTTAGGATTCCGATTGGACCTAGGGTTAGGGTTATTTTGAGGGGTAGGTTTAGAGATACGGTTAGGGTTCCGATTGGACCTAGGGTTAGGGTTATGTTGAGGGCGTGGGTTAGATATGCGGTTAGTTTTCCGATTGGACCTAGGGTTAGGGTTATGTTGAGGGCTAAGGTTATATATCCGTTTTGGGTTCCGATTGGACCAAGGGTTAGGGTTATGTTGAGGGCTAGGTTTAGATATCCGTTTAGGGTTCCGATTGGACCTAGGGTTAGGGTTATGTTGACGGCTAGGGTTAGAGATCCGCTTAGGGTTCCGATTGGACCTAGGGTTAAGGTTATGTTGAGGGCTAGGGTTAGAGATCCGGTTAGGGTTCAGATTGGACCTAGGGTTAGGGTTATGTTCAGGGCTAGGGTTAGATATCCGGTTAGGGTTCCGATTGGACCTAGGGTTAGGGTTATGTTGAGGGCTAGGGTTAGAGATCCGGTTAGGGTTCCTATTGGACCTAGGGTTAGGGTTATGTTGAGGGCAATGTTTACAGTTGCGGTTAGAGTTCCGATTGGACCTAGGGTTAGGGTTATGTTGAGGGCGAGGGGTAGAGATCCGGTTAGGGTTCCGATTGGACCTAGGGTTAGGGATATGTTGAGGGCTAGGGATAGAGATCCGGTTAGGGTTCCGATTGGACCTAGGGTTAGGGTTATGTTGAGGGCTAGGGTTAGATATCCGTTTTGGGTTCCGATTGGACCTAGGGTTAGGGTTATGTTGAGAGCTAGGGTTAGTGATCCGGTTAGGGTTCCGATTGGACCTAGGGTTAGGGTTATGTTGAGGGCTAGGTTTAGAGATCCGGTTAGGGTTCCGATAGGACTTAGGGTTAGTGTTATGTTGAGGGCGAGGGTTAGGGATCCGGTTAGGGTTCCGATTGGACCTAGGGTTAGGGTTATGTTTAGGGCTAGGGTTAGAGATCTGGTTAGGGTTCCATTTGGACCTAGGGTTAGGCTTATGTTGAGAGCTAGGGTTAGAGATCAGGTTAGGGTTCCTATTGGACCTAGGGTTAGGGTTATGTTGAGGGCTAGGGTTAGATATCCGGTTAGGGTTCCGATTGGACCTAGGGTTAGGGATATGTTGAGGGCTAGGGATAAAGATCCGGTTAGGCTTCCGATTGGATCTAGGGTTAGGGTTATGTTGAGGGCTAGGGTTAGAGATCCGGTTAGGGTTCCATTGGACCTAGGGTTAGGGTTATTTTGAGGGCTAGGGTTAGAGATCCAGTTAGGGTTCCGATTGGACCTAGGGTTAGGGTTATGTTGAGGGCGTGGGTTAGATATGCGGTTAGGTTTCCGATTGGACCTAGGATTAGGGTTATGTTGAGGGCTAGGGTTAGATATCCGTTTTGGGTTCCGATTGGACCTCGGGTTAGGGTTATGTTGAGGGCTAGGTTTAGATATCCGTTTAGGGTTCCGATTGGACATAGGGTTAGGGTTATGTTGAGGGCTAGGGTTAGAGATCCGGTTAGGGTTCCGATTGGACCTAGGGTTAAGGTTATGTTGAGGGCTAGGGTTAGAGATCTGGTTAGGGTTCCGATTGGACCTAGGGTTAGGGTTATGTTGAGGGCTAGGGTTAGATATTCGGTTAGGGTTCCGATTGGACCAAGGGTTAGAGTTATGTTGAGGGCGAGGGGTAGAGATCCGGTTAGGGTTCCGATTGGACCTAGGGTTAGGGTTATGTTGAGGGCGAGGGGTAGAGATCCAGTAAGGGTTCCGATTGGACCTAGGGTTAGGGTTATGTTGAGGGCTGGGGTAGAGATCCTGTTAGGGTTCCGATTGGACCTAGGGTTAGGGTTATGTTGAGGGCTAGGGTTAGAGATCCGGTTAGGGATCCGATTGGACCTAGGGTTAGGGTTATGTTGAGGGCTGGGGTAGAGATCCTGTTAGGGTTCTGATTGGACCTAGGGTTAGGGTTATGTTGAGGGCGAGGGTTAGAGATCCGGTTAGGGTTCCGATTGAACCTAGCGTTAGGGTTATCTTGAGGGCTAGGGTTAGATATCCGTTTAGGTTTCCGATTGGACCTAGGGTTAAGGTTATGTTGAGGGCTAGGGTTAGAGATCCGGTTAGGGTTTAGATGGACCTAGGGTTAGGGTTATGTTGAGGGCTAGGCTTAGATATCCGGTTAGGGTTCCGATTGGGCCTAGGGTTAGGGTTATGTTGAGGGCTAGGGTTAGAGGTGCGGTTAGAGTTCCGATTGGACCTAGGGTTAGGGTTATGTGGAGGGTGAGGGGTTGAGATCCGGTTAGGGTTCCGATTGGACCTAGGGTTAGGGTTATGTTGAGGCCTAGGGTTAGAGATCCGGTTAGGGTTCCGATTGCACCTAGGGTTAGGGATATGTTGAGGGCTAGGGACAGAGATCCGGTTAGGGTTCCGATTGGACCTAGGGTTAGGGTTATGTTGAGGCCTAGGGTTAGAGATCCGGTTAGGGTTCCGATTGCACCTAGGGTTAGGGATATGTTGAGGGTTAGGGATAGAGATCCGGTTAGGATTCCGATTGGACGTAGGGTTAGGGTTATGTTTAGGCCTAGGGTTAGAGATCCGGTTAGGGTTCCGATTGCACCTAGGGTTAGGGATATGTTGAGGGCTAGGGATAGAGATCCGGTTAGGGTTCCGATTGGACCTAGGGTTAGGGTTATGTTGAGGCCTAGGGTTAGAGATCCGGTTAGGGTTCCGATTGCACCTAGGGTTAGGGAAATGTTGAGGGCTAGGGATAGAGATCCGGTTAGGATTCCGATTGGACCTAGGGTTAGGGTTATGTTGAGGGCGACGGGTAGAGATCCAGTAAGGGTTCCGATTGGACCTAGGGTTAGGGTTATGTTGAGGGCTGGGGTAGAGATCCTGTTAGGGTTCCGATTGGACCTAGGATTAGGGTTATGTTGAGGGCTAGGGTTAGAAATCCAGTTAGGGTTCCGATTGGACCTAGGGTTAAGGTTATGTTGAGGACTAGGGTTAGAGATCCGGTTCGGGTTCCTATTGGACCTAGTGTTAGGATTATGTTGAGGGCTAGGGTTAGAGATCCGGTTAGGGTTCCGATTGAACCTAGGGTTAGGGATATGTTGAGGGATAGGGATAAAGATCCGGTTAGGGTTCCGATTGGACCTAGGGTTAGGGTTATGTTGAGGGCTAGGGTTAGATATGCGGTTAGGATTCCGATTGGACCTAGGGTTAGGGTTATTTTGAGGGGTAGGTTTAGAGATACGGTTAGGGTTCCGATTGGACCTAGGGTTAGGGTTATGTTGAGGGCGTGGGTTAGATATGCGGTTAGTTTTCCGATTGGACCTAGGGTTAGGGTTATGTTGAGGGCTAAGGTTATATATCCGTTTTGGGTTCCGATTGGACCAAGGGTTAGGGTTATGTTGAGGGCTAGGTTTAGATATCCGTTTAGGGTTCCGATTGGACCTAGGGTTAGGGTTATGTTGACGGCTAGGGTTAGAGATCCGCTTAGGGTTCCGATTGGACCTAGGGTTAAGGTTATGTTGAGGGCTAGGGTTAGAGATCCGGTTAGGGTTCAGATTGGACCTAGGGTTAGGGTTATGTTCAGGGCTAGGGTTAGATATCCGGTTAGGGTTCCGATTGGACCTAGGGTTAGGGTTATGTTGAGGGCTAGGGTTAGAGATCCGGTTAGGGTTCCTATTGGACCTAGGGTTAGGGTTATGTTGAGGGCAATGTTTACAGTTGCGGTTAGAGTTCCGATTGGACCTAGGGTTAGGGTTATGTTGAGGGCGAGGGGTAGAGATCCGGTTAGGGTTCCGATTGGACGTAGGATTAGGGTTATGTTGAGGGCTAATGTTAGATATCCGGTTAGGGTTCCGATTGGACCTAGGGTTAGGGTTATGTTGAGGACTAGGGTTAGAGATCCTTTTAGGGTTACGATTGGACCTAGGGTTAGGGTTATGTTGAAGGCTAGTATTAGAGATCCGGTTAGGTTTCCGAATCGACCTAGGGTTAGGGTTATATTGAGGGCTAGGTTTAGAGATACGGTGAGGGTTCCGATTGGACCTAGGATTAGGGTTTTGTGTAGGGCTATGGTTAGAGATCCGGTTAGGGTTCCGATTGGACCTAGGGTTAGGGTTATGTTGACGGCTAGGGTTAGAGATCCGGTTAGGGTTACGATTGGACCTAGAGTTAGGGTTATGTTGATCGCTAGGGATAGAGAACCGGTTAGGGTTCAGATTGGACCTAGGGTTTGGGTTATGTTGAGAGCTACGGTTAGAGATCCGGTTAGGGTTCCGATTGGACCTGGGTTAGGGTTATATTGAGGGCGAGGTTTAGAGATCCAGGTAGGGTTACGATTAGATCTAGGGTTAGCGTTATGTTGAGGGCTAGGGTTAGAGATCCGGTTAGGGTAACGATTAGACCTCGGGTTAGGGTTATGTTGAGGGCTAGGGTTAGAGATCCGGTTAGGGTTCCGATTGGACCTAGGGTTAGCATTATGTTGAAGGCTAGGGTTAGAGATCCTGTTAGGGTTCCCATTGGACCTAGGGTTAGGGTTATGTTGAGGGCTAGGGTTAGAGATCCGGTTAGGGTTCCGATTGGACCTAGGGTTAGGGTTATGTTGAGAGCTAGGGTTAGAGATCCGGTTAGGTGTCCGATTGGACATAGGGTTAGGGTTACGTTGAGGTCTAGGTTTTGATATCCGGTTTGGGTTCCGATTGGACCTAGGGTTAGGGTTATGTGTAGGCCTAGGGTAAGAGATCCGGTTAGGGTTCCGATTGGACCTAGGGTTAGGGTTATGTTGAGGGCTAGGGTTAGAGATCCGGTTAGGGTTCCGATTGGACCTAGGGTTAGGGTTATGTTGAGGGGTAGGTTTAGAGTTCCGGTTAGAGTTCCGATTGGACCTAGGGTTAGGGTTATGTTGAGGGCGAGGGGTAGAGATCCGGTTAGGGTTCCGATTGGACCTAGGGTTAGGGTTATGTTGTGGGCTAGGGTTAGGTATTCGGTTAGGGTTCCGATTGGACCAAGGGTTAGAGTTATGTTGAGGGTGAGGGGTAGAGATCCAGTAAGGGTTCCGATTGAACCTTGGGTTAGGGTTATGTTGAGGACTGGGGTAGAGATCCTGTTAGGGTTCCGATTGGAACTAGGGTTAGGGTTATGTTGAGGGCTAGGGTTAGAGATCTGGTTAGGGTTCCGATTGGACCTAGGGTTAGGGTTATGTTGAGGGCTAGGGTTAGAGATCCCGTTAGGGTTGCGATTGGACCTAGGGTTAAGGTTATGTTGAGGGCTAGGGTTAGAGATCCGGTTAGGGTTTCCAATTGGACCTAGGGTTAGGGTTATGTTGAGGCCTAGGGTTAGAGATCCGGTTAGGGTTCCGATTGCACCTAGGGTTAGGGATATGTTGAGGGCTAGGGATAGAGATCCGGTTAGGGTTCCGATTGGACCTAGGGTTAGGGTTATGTTGAGGGCTAGGGTTAGAGATCCGGTTAGGGTTACGATTATACTAAGGGTTAGGTTTATGTTGAGTGCTAGGGATAGAGATCCGGTTAGGATTCCGATTGGACCTAGGGTTAGGGTTATGTTGAGGCCTAGGGTTAGAGATCCGGTTAGGGTTCCGATTGCACCTAGGGTTAGGGATATGTTGAGGGTTAGGGATAGAGATCCGGTTAGGATTCCGATTGGACGTAGGGTTAGGGTTATGTTTAGGCCTAGGGTTAGAGATCCGGTTAGGGTTCCGATTGCACCTAGGGTTAGGGATATGTTGAGGGCTAGGGATAGAGATCCGGTTAGGGTTCCGATTGGACCTAGGGTTAGGGTTATGTTGAGGCCTAGGGTTAGAGATCCGGTTAGGGTTCCGATTGCACCTAGGGTTAGGGATATGTTGAGGGCTAGGGATAGAGATCCGGTTAGGATTCCGATTGGACCTAGGGTTAGGGTTATGTTGAGGGCGACGGGTAGAGATCCAGTAAGGGTTCCGATTGGACCTAGGGTTAGGGTTATGTTGAGGGCTGGGGTAGAGATCCTGTTAGGGTTCCGATTGGACCTAGGATTAGGGTTATGTTGAGGGCTAGGGTTAGAAATCCAGTTAGGGTTCCGATTGGACCTAGGGTTAAGGTTATGTTGAGGACTAGGGTTAGAGATCCGGTTAGGGTTCCTATTGGACCTAGTGTTAGGATTATGTTGAGGGCTAGGGTTAGAGATCCGGTTAGGGTTCCGATTGAACCTAGGGTTAGGGATATGTTGAGGGATAGGGATAAAGATCCGGTTAGGGTTCCGATTGGACCTAGGGTTAGGGTTATGTTGAGGGCTAGGGTTAGATATGCGGTTAGGATTCCGATTGGACCTAGGGTTAGGGTTATTTTGAGGGGTAGGTTTAGAGATACGGTTAGGGTTCCGATTGGACCTAGGGTTAGGGTTATGTTGAGGGCGTGGGTTAGATATGCGGTTAGTTTTCCGATTGGACCTAGGGTTAGGGTTATGTTGAGGGCTAAGGTTATATATCCGTTTTGGGTTCCGATTGGACCAAGGGTTAGGGTTATGTTGAGGGCTAGGTTTAGATATCCGTTTAGGGTTCCGATTGGACCTAGGGTTAGGGTTATGTTGACGGCTAGGGTTAGAGATCCGCTTAGGGTTCCGATTGGACCTAGGGTTAAGGTTATGTTGAGGGCTAGGGTTAGAGATCCGGTTAGGGTTCAGATTGGACCTAGGGTTAGGGTTATGTTCAGGGCTAGGGTTTGATATCCGGTTAGGGTTCCGATTGGACCTAGGGTTAGGGTTATGTTGAGGGCTAGGGTTAGAGATCCGGTTAGGGTTCCTATTGGACCTAGGGTTAGGGTTATGTTGAGGGCAATGTTTACAGTTGCGGTTAGAGTTCCGATTGGACCTAGGGTTAGGGTTATGTTGAGGGCGAGGGGTAGAGATCCGGTTAGGGTTCCGATTGGACCTAGGGTTAGGGATATGTTGAGGGCTAGGGATAGAGATCCGGTTAGGGTTCCGATTGGACCTAGGGTTAGGGTTATGTTGAGGGCTAGGGTTAGATATCCGTTTTGGGTTCCGATTGGACCTAGGGTTAGGGTTATGTTGAGAGCTAGGGTTAGTGATCCGGTTAGGGTTCCGATTGGACCTAGGGTTAGGGTTATGTTGAGGGCTAGGTTTAGAGATCCGGTTAGGGTTCCGATAGGACTTAGGGTTAGTGTTATGTTGAGGGCGAGGGTTAGGGATCCGGTTAGGGTTCCGATTGGACCTAGGGTTAGGGTTATGTTTAGGGCTAGGGTTAGAGATCTGGTTAGGGTTCCATTTGGACCTAGGGTTAGGCTTATGTTGAGAGCTAGGGTTAGAGATCAGGTTAGGGTTCCTATTGGACCTAGGGTTAGGGTTATGTTGAGGGCTAGGGTTAGATATCCGGTTAGGGTTCCGATTGGACCTAGGGTTAGGGATATGTTGAGGGCTAGGGATAAAGATCCGGTTAGGCTTCCGATTGGATCTAGGGTTAGGGTTATGTTGAGGGCTAGGGTTAGAGATCCGGTTAGGGTTCCATTGGACCTAGGGTTAGGGTTATTTTGAGGGCTAGGGTTAGAGATCCAGTTAGGGTTCCGATTGGACCTAGGGTTAGGGTTATGTTGAGGGCGTGGGTTAGATATGCGGTTAGGTTTCCGATTGGACCTAGGATTAGGGTTATGTTGAGGGCTAGGGTTAGATATCCGTTTTGGGTTCCGATTGGACCTCGGGTTAGGGTTATGTTGAGGGCTAGGTTTAGATATCCGTTTAGGGTTCCGATTGGACATAGGGTTAGGGTTATGTTGAGGGCTAGGGTTAGAGATCCGGTTAGGGTTCCGATTGGACCTAGGGTTAAGGTTATGTTGAGGGCTAGGGTTAGAGATCTGGTTAGGGTTCCGATTGGACCTAGGGTTAGGGTTATGTTGAGGGCTAGGGTTAGATATTCGGTTAGGGTTCCGATTGGACCAAGGGTTAGAGTTATGTTGAGGGCGAGGGGTAGAGATCCGGTTAGGGTTCCGATTGGACCTAGGGTTAGGGTTATGTTGAGGGCGAGGGGTAGAGATCCAGTAAGGGTTCCGATTGGACCTAGGGTTAGGGTTATGTTGAGGGCTGGGGTAGAGATCCTGTTAGGGTTCCGATTGGACCTAGGGTTAGGGTTATGTTGAGGGCTAGGGTTAGAGATCCGGTTAGGGATCCGATTGGACCTAGGGTTAGGGTTATGTTGAGGGCTGGGGTAGAGATCCTGTTAGGGTTCTGATTGGACCTAGGGTTAGGGTTATGTTGAGGGCGAGGGTTAGAGATCCGGTTAGGGTTCCGATTGAACCTAGCGTTAGGGTTATCTTGAGGGCTAGGGTTAGATATCCGTTTAGGTTTCCGATTGGACCTAGGGTTAAGGTTATGTTGAGGGCTAGGGTTAGAGATCCGGTTAGGGTTTAGATGGACCTAGGGTTAGGGTTATGTTGAGGGCTAGGCTTAGATATCCGGTTAGGGTTCCGATTGGGCCTAGGGTTAGGGTTATGTTGAGGGCTAGGGTTAGAGGTGCGGTTAGAGTTCCGATTGGACCTAGGGTTAGGGTTATGTGGAGGGTGAGGGGTTGAGATCCGGTTAGGGTTCCGATTGGACCTAGGGTTAGGGTTATGTTGAGGCCTAGGGTTAGAGATCCGGTTAGGGTTCCGATTGCACCTAGGGTTAGGGATATGTTGAGGGCTAGGGATAGAGATCCGGTTAGGGTTCCGATTGGACCTAGGGTTAGGGTTATGTTGAGGCCTAGGGTTAGAGATCCGGTTAGGGTTCCGATTGCACCTAGGGTTAGGGATATGTTGAGGGTTAGGGATAGAGATCCGGTTAGGATTCCGATTGGACGTAGGGTTAGGGTTATGTTTAGGCCTAGGGTTAGAGATCCGGTTAGGGTTCCGATTGCACCTAGGGTTAGGGATATGTTGAGGGCTAGGGATAGAGATCCGGTTAGGGTTCCGATTGGACCTAGGGTTAGGGTTATGTTGAGGCCTAGGGTTAGAGATCCGGTTAGGGTTCCGATTGCACCTAGGGTTAGGGATATGTTGAGGGCTAGGGATAGAGATCCGGTTAGGGTTCCGATTGGACCTAGGGTTAGGGTTATGTTGAGGCCTAGGGTTAGAGATCCGGTTAGGGTTCCGATTGCACCTAGGGTTAGGGATATGTTGAGGGTTAGGGATAGAGATCCGGTTAGGATTCCGATTGGACGTAGGGTTAGGGTTATGTTTAGGCCTAGGGTTAGAGATCCGGTTAGGGTTCCGATTGCACCTAGGGTTAGGGATATGTTGAGGGCTAGGGATAGATATCCGTTTAGGGTTCCGATTGGACCTAGGGTTAGGGTTATGTTGACGGCTAGGGTTAGAGATCCGCTTAGGGTTCCGATTGGACCTAGGGTTAAGGTTATGTTGAGGGCTAGGGTTAGAGATCCGGTTAGGGTTCAGATTGGACCTAGGGTTAGGGTTATGTTCAGGGCTAGGGTTAGATATCCGGTTAGGGTTCCGATTGGACCTAGGGTTAGGGTTATGTTGAGGGCTAGGGTTAGAGATCCGGTTAGGGTTCCTATTGGACCTAGGGTTAGGGTTATGTTGAGGGCAATGTTTACAGTTGCGGTTAGAGTTCCGATTGGACCTAGGGTTAGGGTTATGTTGAGGGCGAGGGGTAGAGATCCGGTTAGGGTTCCGATTGGACCTAGGATTAGGGTTATGTTGAGGGCTAGGGTTAGAAATCCAGTTAGGGTTCCGATTGGACCTAGGGTTAAGGTTATGTTGAGGACTAGGGTTAGAGATCCGGTTCGGGTTCCTATTGGACCTAGTGTTAGGATTATGTTGAGGGCTAGGGTTAGAGATCCGGTTAGGGTTCCGATTGAACCTAGGGTTAGGGATATGTTGAGGGATAGGGATAAAGATCCGGTTAGGGTTCCGATTGGACCTAGGGTTAGGGTTATGTTGAGGGCTAGGGTTAGATATGCGGTTAGGATTCCGATTGGACCTAGGGTTAGGGTTATTTTGAGGGGTAGGTTTAGAGATACGGTTAGGGTTCCGATTGGACCTAGGGTTAGGGTTATGTTGAGGGCGTGGGTTAGATATGCGGTTAGTTTTCCGATTGGACCTAGGGTTAGGGTTATGTTGAGGGCTAAGGTTATATATCCGTTTTGGGTTCCGATTGGACCAAGGGTTAGGGTTATGTTGAGGGCTAGGTTTAGATATCCGTTTAGGGTTCCGATTGGACCTAGGGTTAGGGTTATGTTGACGGCTAGGGTTAGAGATCCGCTTAGGGTTCCGATTGGACCTAGGGTTAAGGTTATGTTGAGGGCTAGGGTTAGAGATCCGGTTAGGGTTCAGATTGGACCTAGGGTTAGGGTTATGTTCAGGGCTAGGGTTAGATATCCGGTTAGGGTTCCGATTGGACCTAGGGTTAGGGTTATGTTGAGGGCTAGGGTTAGAGATCCGGTTAGGGTTCCTATTGGACCTAGGGTTAGGGTTATGTTGAGGGCAATGTTTACAGTTGCGGTTAGAGTTCCGATTGGACCTAGGGTTAGGGTTATGTTGAGGGCGAGGGGTAGAGATCCGGTTAGGGTTCCGATTGGACCTAGGGTTAGGGATATGTTGAGGGCTAGGGATAGAGATCCGGTTAGGGTTCCGATTGGACCTAGGGTTAGGGTTATGTTGAGGGCTAGGGTTAGATATCCGTTTTGGGTTCCGATTGGACCTAGGGTTAGGGTTATGTTGAGAGCTAGGGTTAGTGATCCGGTTAGGGTTCCGATTGGACCTAGGGTTAGGGTTATGTTGAGGGCTAGGTTTAGAGATCCGGTTAGGGTTCCGATAGGACTTAGGGTTAGTGTTATGTTGAGGGCGAGGGTTAGGGATCCGGTTAGGGTTCCGATTGGACCTAGGGTTAGGGTTATGTTTAGGGCTAGGGTTAGAGATCTGGTTAGGGTTCCATTTGGACCTAGGGTTAGGCTTATGTTGAGAGCTAGGGTTAGAGATCAGGTTAGGGTTCCTTTTGGACCTAGGGTTAGGGTTATGTTGAGGGCTAGGGTTAGATATCCGGTTAGGGTTCCGATTGGACCTAGGGTTAGGGATATGTTGAGGGCTAGGGATAAAGATCCGGTTAGGCTTCCGATTGGATCTAGGGTTAGGGTTATGTTGAGGGCTAGGGTTAGAGATCCGGTTAGGGTTCCATTGGACCTAGGGTTAGGGTTATTTTGAGGGCTAGGGTTAGAGATCCAGTTAGGGTTCCGATTGGACCTAGGGTTAGCATTATGTTGAAGGCTAGGGTTAGAGATCCTGTTAGGGTTCCCATTGGACCTAGGGTTAGGGTTATGTTGAGGGCTAGGGTTAGAGATCCGGTTAGGGTTCCGATTGGACCTAGGGTTAGGGTTATGTTGAGAGCTAGGGTTAGAGATCCGGTTAGGTGTCCGATTGGACATAGGGTTAGGGTTACGTTGAGGTCTAGGTTTTGATATCCGGTTTGGGTTCCGATTGGACCTAGGGTTAGGGTTATGTGTAGGCCTAGGGTAAGAGATCCGGTTAGGGTTCCGATTGGACCTAGGGTTAGGGTTATGTTGAGGGCTAGGGTTAGAGATCCGGTTAGGGTTCCGATTGGACCTAGGGTTAGGGTTATGTTGAGGGGTAGGTTTAGAGTTCCGGTTAGAGTTCCGATTGGACCTAGGGTTAGGGTTATGTTGAGGGCGAGGGGTAGAGATCCGGTTAGGGTTCCGATTGGACCTAGGGTTAGGGTTATGTTGTGGGCTAGGGTTAGGTATTCGGTTAGGGTTCCGATTGGACCAAGGGTTAGAGTTATGTTGAGGGTGAGGGGTAGAGATCCAGTAAGGGTTCCGATTGAACCTTGGGTTAGGGTTATGTTGAGGACTGGGGTAGAGATCCTGTTAGGGTTCCGATTGGAACTAGGGTTAGGGTTATGTTGAGGGCTAGGGTTAGAGATCTGGTTAGGGTTCCGATTGGACCTAGGGTTAGGGTTATGTTGAGGGCTAGGGTTAGAGATCCCGTTAGGGTTGCGATTGGACCTAGTGTTAAGGTTATGTTGAGGGCTAGGGTTAGAGATCCGGTTAGGGTTTCCAATTGGACCTAGGGTTAGGGTTATGTTGAGGCCTAGGGTTAGAGATCCGGTTAGGGTTCCGATTGCACCTAGGGTTAGGGATATGTTGAGGGCTAGGGATAGAGATCCGGTTAGGGTTCCGATTGGACCTAGGGTTAGGGTTATGTTGAGGGCTAGGGTTAGAGATCCGGTTAGGGTTACGATTATACTAAGGGTTAGGTTTATGTTGAGTGCTAGGGATAGAGATCCGGTTAGGATTCCGATTGGACCTAGGGTTAGGGTTATGTTGAGGCCTAGGGTTAGAGATCCGGTTAGGGTTCCGATTGCACCTAGGGTTAGGGATATGTTGAGGGCTAGGGATAGAGATCCGGTTAGGGTTCCGATTGGACCTAGGGTTAGGGTTATGTTGAGGCCTAGGGTTAGAGATCCGGTTAGGGTTACGATTATACTAAGGGTTAGGTTTATGTTGAGTGCTAGGGATAGAGATCCGGTTAGGATTCCGATTGGACCTAGGGTTAGGGTTATGTTTAGGCCTAGGGTTAGAGATCCGGTTAGGGTTCCGATTGCACCTAGGGTTAGGGATATGTTGAGGGCTAGGGATAGAGATCCGGTTAGGGTTCCGATTGGACCTAGGGTTAGGGTTATGTTGAGGCCTAGGGTTAGAGATCCGGTTAGGGTTCCGATTGCACCTAGGGTTAGGGATATGTTGAGGGCTAGGGATAGAGATCCGGTTAGGATTCCGATTGGACCTAGGGTTAGGGTTATGTTGAGGGCGACGGGTAGAGATCCAGTAAGGGTTCCGATTGGACCTAGGGTTAGGGTTATGTTGAGGGCTGGGGTAGAGATCCTGTTAGGGTTCCGATTGGACCTAGGATTAGGGTTATGTTGAGGGCTAGGGTTAGAAATCCAGTTAGGGTTCCGATTGGACCTAGGGTTAAGGTTATGTTGAGGACTAGGGTTAGAGATCCGGTTAGGGTTCCTATTGGACCTAGTGTTAGGATTATGTTGAGGGCTAGGGTTAGAGATCCGGTTAGGGTTCCGATTGAACCTAGGGTTAGGGATATGTTGAGGGATAGGGATAAAGATCCGGTTAGGGTTCCGATTGGACCTAGGGTTAGGGTTATGTTGAGGGCTAGGGTTAGATATGCGGTTAGGATTCCGATTGGACCTAGGGTTAGGGTTATTTTGAGGGGTAGGTTTAGAGATACGGTTAGGGTTCCGATTGGACCTAGGGTTAGGGTTATGTTGAGGGCGTGGGTTAGATATGCGGTTAGTTTTCCGATTGGACCTAGGGTTAGGGTTATGTTGAGGGCTAAGGTTATATATCCGTTTTGGGTTCCGATTGGACCAAGGGTTAGGGTTATGTTGAGGGCTAGGTTTAGATATCCGTTTAGGGTTCCGATTGGACCTAGGGTTAGGGTTATGTTGACGGCTAGGGTTAGAGATCCGCTTAGGGTTCCGATTGGACCTAGGGTTAAGGTTATGTTGAGGGCTAGGGTTAGAGATCCGGTTAGGGTTCAGATTGGACCTAGGGTTAGGGTTATGTTCAGGGCTAGGGTTAGATATCCGGTTAGGGTTCCGATTGGACCTAGGGTTAGGGTTATGTTGAGGGCTAGGGTTAGAGATCCGGTTAGGGTTCCTATTGGACCTAGGGTTAGGGTTATGTTGAGGGCAATGTTTACAGTTGCGGTTAGAGTTCCGATTGGACCTAGGGTTAGGGTTATGTTGAGGGCGAGGGGTAGAGATCCGGTTAGGGTTCCGATTGGACCTAGGGTTAGGGATATGTTGAGGGCTAGGGATAGAGATCCGGTTAGGGTTCCGATTGGACCTAGGGTTAGGGTTATGTTGAGGGCTAGGGTTAGATATCCGTTTTGGGTTCCGATTGGACCTAGGGTTAGGGTTATGTTGAGAGCTAGGGTTAGTGATCCGGTTAGGGTTCCGATTGGACCTAGGGTTAGGGTTATGTTGAGGGCTAGGTTTAGAGATCCGGTTAGGGTTCCGATAGGACTTAGGGTTAGTGTTATGTTGAGGGCGAGGGTTAGGGATCCGGTTAGGGTTCCGATTGGACCTAGGGTTAGGGTTATGTTTAGGGCTAGGGTTAGAGATCTGGTTAGGGTTCCATTTGGACCTAGGGTTAGGCTTATGTTGAGAGCTAGGGTTAGAGATCAGGTTAGGGTTCCTATTGGACCTAGGGTTAGGGTTATGTTGAGGGCTAGGGTTAGATATCCGGTTAGGGTTCCGATTGGACCTAGGGTTAGGGATATGTTGAGGGCTAGGGATAAAGATCCGGTTAGGCTTCCGATTGGATCTAGGGTTAGGGTTATGTTGAGGGCTAGGGTTAGAGATCCGGTTAGGGTTCCATTGGACCTAGGGTTAGGGTTATTTTGAGGGCTAGGGTTAGAGATCCAGTTAGGGTTCCGATTGGACCTAGGGTTAGGGTTATGTTGAGGGCGTGGGTTAGATATGCGGTTAGGTTTCCGATTGGACCTAGGATTAGGGTTATGTTGAGGGCTAGGGTTAGATATCCGTTTTGGGTTCCGATTGGACCTCGGGTTAGGGTTATGTTGAGGGCTAGGTTTAGATATCCGTTTAGGGTTCCGATTGGACATAGGGTTAGGGTTATGTTGAGGGCTAGGGTTAGAGATCCGGTTAGGGTTCCGATTGGACCTAGGGTTAAGGTTATGTTGAGGGCTAGGGTTAGAGATCTGGTTAGGGTTCCGATTGGACCTAGGGTTAGGGTTATGTTGAGGGCTAGGGTTAGATATTCGGTTAGGGTTCCGATTGGACCAAGGGTTAGAGTTATGTTGAGGGCGAGGGGTAGAGATCCGGTTAGGGTTCCGATTGGACCTAGGGTTAGGGTTATGTTGAGGGCGAGGGGTAGAGATCCAGTAAGGGTTCCGATTGGACCTAGGGTTAGGGTTATGTTGAGGGCTGGGGTAGAGATCCTGTTAGGGTTCCGATTGGACCTAGGGTTAGGGTTATGTTGAGGGCTAGGGTTAGAGATCCGGTTAGGGATCCGATTGGACCTAGGGTTAGGGTTATGTTGAGGGCTGGGGTAGAGATCCTGTTAGGGTTCTGATTGGACCTAGGGTTAGGGTTATGTTGAGGGCGAGGGTTAGAGATCCGGTTAGGGTTCCGATTGAACCTAGCGTTAGGGTTATCTTGAGGGCTAGGGTTAGATATCCGTTTAGGTTTCCGATTGGACCTAGGGTTAAGGTTATGTTGAGGGCTAGGGTTAGAGATCCGGTTAGGGTTTAGATGGACCTAGGGTTAGGGTTATGTTGAGGGCTAGGCTTAGATATCCGGTTAGGGTTCCGATTGGGCCTAGGGTTAGGGTTATGTTGAGGGCTAGGGTTAGAGGTGCGGTTAGAGTTCCGATTGGACCTAGGGTTAGGGTTATGTGGAGGGTGAGGGGTTGAGATCCGGTTAGGGTTCCGATTGGACCTAGGGTTAGGGTTATGTTGAGGCCTAGGGTTAGAGATCCGGTTAGGGTTCCGATTGCACCTAGGGTTAGGGATATGTTGAGGGCTAGGGATAGAGATCCGGTTAGGGTTCCGATTGGACCTAGGGTTAGGGTTATGTTGAGGCCTAGGGTTAGAGATCCGGTTAGGGTTCCGATTGCACCTAGGGTTAGGGATATGTTGAGGGTTAGGGATAGAGATCCGGTTAGGATTCCGATTGGACGTAGGATTAGGGTTATGTTTAGGCCTAGGGTTAGAGATCCGGTTAGGGTTCCGATTGCACCTAGGGTTAGGGATATGTTGAGGGCTAGGGATAGAGATCCGGTTAGGGTTCCGATTGGACCTAGGGTTAGGGTTATGTTGAGGCCTAGGGTTAGAGATCCGGTTAGGGTTCCGATTGCACCTAGGGTTAGGGAAATGTTGAGGGCTCGGGATAGAGATCCGGTTAGGATTCCGATTGGACCTAGGGTTAGGGTTATGTTGAGGGCGACGGGTAGAGATCCAGTAAGGGTTCCGATTGGACCTAGGGTTAGGGTTATGTTGAGGGCTGGGGTAGAGATCCTGTTAGGGTTCCGATTGGACCTAGGATTAGGGTTATGTTGAGGGCTAGGGTTAGAAATCCAGTTAGGGTTCCGATTGGACCTAGGGTTAAGGTTATGTTGAGGACTAGGGTTAGAGATCCGGTTCGGGTTCCTATTGGACCTAGTGTTAGGATTATGTTGAGGGCTAGGGTTAGAGATCCGGTTAGGGTTCCGATTGAACCTAGGGTTAGGGATATGTTGAGGGATAGGGATAAAGATCCGGTTAGGGTTCCGATTGGACCTAGGGTTAGGGTTATGTTGAGGGCTAGGGTTAGATATGCGGTTAGGATTCCGATTGGACCTAGGGTTAGGGTTATTTTGAGGGGTAGGTTTAGAGATACGGTTAGGGTTCCGATTGGACCTAGGGTTAGGGTTATGTTGAGGGCGTGGGTTAGATATGCGGTTAGTTTTCCGATTGGACCTAGGGTTAGGGTTATGTTGAGGGCTAAGGTTATATATCCGTTTTGGGTTCCGATTGGACCAAGGGTTAGGGTTATGTTGAGGGCTAGGTTTAGATATCCGTTTAGGGTTCCGATTGGACCTAGGGTTAGGGTTATGTTGACGGCTAGGGTTAGAGATCCGCTTAGGGTTCCGATTGGACCTAGGGTTAAGGTTATGTTGAGGGCTAGGGTTAGAGATCCGGTTAGGGTTCAGATTGGACCTAGGGTTAGGGTTATGTTCAGGGCTAGGGTTAGATATCCGGTTAGGGTTCCGATTGGACCTAGGGTTAGGGTTATGTTGAGGGCTAGTGTTAGAGATCCGGTTAGGGTTCCTATTGGACCTAGGGTTAGGGTTATGTTGAGGGCAATGTTTACAGTTGCGGTTAGAGTTCCGATTGGACCTAGGGTTAGGGTTATGTTGAGGGCGAGGGGTAGAGATCCGGTTAGGGTTCCGATTGGACCTAGGGTTAGGGATATGTTGAGGGCTAGGGATAGAGATCCGGTTAGGGTTCCGATTGGACCTAGGGTTAGGGTTATGTTGAGGGCTAGGGTTAGATATCCGTTTTGGGTTCCGATTGGACCTAGGGTTAGGGTTATGTTGAGAGCTAGGGTTAGTGATCCGGTTAGGGTTCCGATTGGACCTAGGGTTAGGGTTATGTTGAGGGCTAGGTTTAGAGATCCGGTTAGGGTTCCGATAGGACTTAGGGTTAGTGTTATGTTGAGGGCGAGGGTTAGGGATCCGGTTAGGGTTCCGATTGGACCTAGGGTTAGGGTTATGTTTAGGGCTAGGGTTAGAGATCTGGTTAGGGTTCCATTTGGACCTAGGGTTAGGCTTATGTTGAGAGCTAGGGTTAGAGATCAGGTTAGGGTTCCTATTGGACCTAGGGTTAGGGTTATGTTGAGGGCTAGGGTTAGATATCCGGTTAGGGTTCCGATTGGACCTAGGGTTAGGGATATGTTGAGGGCTAGGGATAAAGATCCGGTTAGGCTTCCGATTGGATCTAGGGTTAGGGTTATGTTGAGGGCTAGGGTTAGAGATCCGGTTAGGGTTCCATTGGACCTAGGGTTAGGGTTATTTTGAGGGCTAGGGTTAGAGATCCAGTTAGGGTTCCGATTGGACCTAGGGTTAGGGTTATGTTGAGGGCGTGGGTTAGATATGCGGTTAGGTTTCCGATTGGACCTAGGATTAGGGTTATGTTGAGGGCTAGGGTTAGATATCCGTTTTGGGTTCCGATTGGACCTCGGGTTAGGGTTATGTTGAGGGCTAGGTTTAGATATCCGTTTAGGGTTCCGATTGGACATAGGGTTAGGGTTATGTTGAGGGCTAGGGTTAGAGATCCGGTTAGGGTTCCGATTGGACCTAGGGTTAAGGTTATGTTGAGGGCTAGGGTTAGAGATCTGGTTAGGGTTCCGATTGGACCTAGGGTTAGGGTTATGTTGAGGGCTAGGGTTAGATATTCGGTTAGGGTTCCGATTGGACCAAGGGTTAGAGTTATGTTGAGGGCGAGGGGTAGAGATCCGGTTAGGGTTCCGATTGGACCTAGGGTTAGGGTTATGTTGAGGGCGAGGGGTAGAGATCCAGTAAGGGTTCCGATTGGACCTAGGGTTAGGGTTATGTTGAGGGCTGGGGTAGAGATCCTGTTAGGGTTCCGATTGGACCTAGGGTTAGGGTTATGTTGAGGGCTAGGGTTAGAGATCCGGTTAGGGATCCGATTGGACCTAGGGTTAGGGTTATGTTGAGGGCTGGGGTAGAGATCCTGTTAGGGTTCTGATTGGACCTAGGGTTAGGGTTATGTTGAGGGCGAGGGTTAGAGATCCGGTTAGGGTTCCGATTGAACCTAGCGTTAGGGTTATCTTGAGGGCTAGGGTTAGATATCCGTTTAGGTTTCCGATTGGACCTAGGGTTAAGGTTATGTTGAGGGCTAGGGTTAGAGATCCGGTTAGGGTTTAGATGGACCTAGGGTTAGGGTTATGTTGAGGGCTAGGCTTAGATATCCGGTTAGGGTTCCGATTGGGCCTAGGGTTAGGGTTATGTTGAGGGCTAGGGTTAGAGGTGCGGTTAGAGTTCCGATTGGACCTAGGGTTAGGGTTATGTGGAGGGTGAGGGGTTGAGATCCGGTTAGGGTTCCGATTGGACCTAGGGTTAGGGTTATGTTGAGGCCTAGGGTTAGAGATCCGGTTAGGGTTCCGATTGGATTAGGGTTAGGGATATGTTGAGGGCTAGGGATAGAGATCCGGTTAGGGTTCCGTTTGGACCTAGGGTTAGGGTTATGTTGAGGGCTAGGGTTTGATATCCGGTTAGGGTTCCGATTGGACCTAGGGTTAGGGTTATTTTGAGGGCTAGGGTTAGAGATCCGTTTAGGGTTCCGATTGGACCGAGGGATAGGGTTATGTTGAGGGCGAGGGTTAGATATCCGGTTAGGTTTCCGATTGGACCTAGGGTTAGGGTTATGTTGAGGGCTAGGGTTAGATATCCGTTTTGGGTTCCGATTGGACCTAGGGTTAGGGTTATATTGAGGGCTAGGGTTAGAGATCCGGTTAGGGTTCCGATTTGACCTAGGGTTAGGGTTATGTTGAGGGCTAGGTTTAGAGATCCGGTTAGGGTTCCGATAGGACCTAGGGTTAGTGTTATGTTGAGGGCGAGGGTTAGAGATCCGGTTAGGGTTCCGATTGGACCTAGGGTTAGGGTTATGTTTAGGGCTAGGGTTAGAGATCTGGTTAGGGTTCCGATTGGACCTAGGGTTAGGGTTATGTTGAGAGCTAGGGTTAGAGATCCCGTTAGGGTTCCTATTGGACCTAGGGTTAGGGTTATGTTGAGGGCTAGGGTTAGATATCCGGTTAGGGTTCCGATTGGACCAAGGGTTAGGTTTAAGTTGAGGGCGAGGGGTAGAGATCCGGTTAGGGTTCCGATTGGACCTAGGGATAGGGTTATGTTGAGGGCGAGGGGTAGAGATCGAGTAAGGGTTCCGATTGGACCTAGGGTTAGGGTTATGTTGAGGGCTGGGGTAGAGATCCTGTTAGGGTTCCGATTGGACCTAGGGTTAGGGTTATGTTGAGGGCTAGGGTTAGAAATCCAGTTAGGGTTCCGATTGGACCTAGGGTTAGGGTTATGTTGAGGGCTAGGGTTAGAGATCCGGTTAGGGTTCCGATTGGACCTAGGGTTAAGGTTATGTTGAGGACTAGGGTTAGAGATCCGGTTAGGGTTCCGATTGCACCTAGTGTTAGGGTTATGTTGAGGGCTAGGGTTAGAGATCCGGTTTGGGTTCCGATTGGATCTAGGGTAGGGTTATTTGAGGGCTAGGGTGAGATATCCGGTTAGGGTTCCGATTGGACCTAGGGTTAGGGATATGTTGAGGGCTAGGGATAAAGATAAGGTTAGGGTTCCGATTGGACCTAGGGTTAGTGTTATGTTGAGGGCTAGGGTTAGATATCCGGTTAGGGTTCCGATTGGACCTAGGGTTAGGGTTATTTTGAGGGTTAGGGTTAGAGATCCGGTTAGGGTTCCGATTGTACCTAGGGTTAGGGTTATGTTGAGGGCTAGGGTTAGATATCCGTTTTGGGTTCCGATTGGACCTAGGGTTAGGGTTATGTTGAGGGCTAGGTTTAGATATCCGTTTAGGGTTCCGATTGGATCTAGGGTTAGGGTTATGTTGAGGGCTAGGGTTAGAGTTCCGGTTAGGGTTCCGATTGGACCTTCTCTTAAGGTTATGTTGAGGGCTAGGGTTAGAGATCCGGTTAGGGTTCAGATTGGACCTAGGGATAGGGTTATGTTGAGGGCTAGGGTTAGAGATCCGGTTAGGGTTGCGATTGGACCTAGGGTTAGGGTTATGTTGAGGGCTAGGGATAGAGATCCTGTTAGGGTTCCGATTGGACCTAAGGTTAGGTTTATGTTGAGGGCTAGGGTTAGATATCCGCTTAGGGTTCCGATTGGACCTAGGGTTAGGGTTATGTTGAGGGGTAGGTTTAGAGTTCCGGTTAGAGTTCCGATTAGACCTAGGGTTAGGGTTATGTTGAGGGCGAGGGGTAGAGATCCGGTTAGGGTTCCGATTGGACCTAGGGTTAGGGTTATGTTGTGGGCTAGGGTTAGGTATTCGGTTAGGGTTCCGATTGGACCAAGGGTTAGAGTTATGTTGAGGGTGAGGGGTAGAGATCCAGTAAGGGTTCCGATTGGACCTTGGGTTAGGGTTATGTTGAGGACTGGGTTAGAGATCCTGTTAGGGTTCCGATTGGAACTAGGGTTAGGGTTATGTTGAGGGCTAGGGTTAGAGATCTGGTTAGGGTTCCGATTGGACCTAGGGTTAGGGTTATGTTGAGGGCTAGGGTTAGAGATCCCGTTAGGGTTGCGATTGGACCTAGGGTTAAGGTTATGTTGAGGGCTAGGGTTAGAGATCCGGTTAGGGTTTCCAATTGGACCTAGGGTTAGGGTTATGTTGAGGCCTAGGGTTAGAGATCCGGTTAGGGTTCCGATTGCACCTAGGGTTAGGGATATGTTGAGGGCTAGGGATAGAGATCCGGTTAGGGTTCCGATTGGACCTAGGGTTAGGATTATGTTGAGAGCTACGCTTAGAGATCCTGTTAGGGTTACGATTGGACCTAGGGTTAGGGTTATGTTGAGGGCTAGGGTTAGAGATCCGCTTAGGGTTCCGATTGGACCTAGGGTTAGGGTTATGTTGAGGGCTATGGTTAGAGATCCGGTTAGGGTTCCGATTGGACATAGGGTTAGGGTTATGTATAGGGCTAGGGTTAGAGATCCGGTTAGGGTTCCGAATCGACTTAGGGTTAGGGTTATATTGAGGACTAGGGTTAGAGATCCGGTTAGGGTTCCGATTGGACCTAGGGTTAGGGTTATGTTGAGAACGAGGGTTAGATATCCGGTTAGGGTTCCGATTGGACCTAGGGTTAGGGTTATGTTGAGGGCTAGGTTTTGAGATCCGGTTAGAGTTCCGATTGGACCTAGGGTTAGGGTTATGTCTAGGCCTAGGGTTAGAGATCCGGTTAGGGTTCCGATTGGACGTAGGGGTAGGGGTATGTGTAGGGCTAGGGTTAGAGATCCGGTTAGGGTTCCGATTGGACCTAGGGTTAGGGTTATGTTGAGGGCTAGGGTTAGAGATCCGGTTAGGGTTCCGATTGGACCTAGTGTGAGGGTTATGTTGAGGGCTACGGTTAGAGATCCGGTTAGTGTTCCGATTGCACCTAGGGTTAGGGTTATATTGAGGGCTATGGTTTCAGATCCGGTTAGGGTTCCGATTGGACCTAGGGTTAGGTTTATGTTGAGGGCTAGGGTTGGAGATCCGGTTAGGGTTCCGATTGGACCTAGGGTTAGGGTTATATTGAGGGCTAGGGTTAGAGATCCGGTTAGGGTTCCGATTGGACCTAGGGTTAGGGTTATGTTGAGAGCTATGGTTTGAGATCCAGTTAGGGTTCCGATTGGACCTAGGGTTAGGGTTATGTTGAGGGCTAGGGTTGGAGATCCGGTTAGGGTTCGGATTGGACCTAGGGTTAGGGTTATGTTGAGAGCTAGGGTTAGAGATCTGGTTAGGGTTATGATTGGACCTAGGGTTAGGGTTATGTTGAAGGCTAGGGTTAGAGATCCGGTTAGGGTTCCGATTGGACCTAGGGTTAGGGTTATGTTGAGGGCTAGGTTTGGAGATCCGGATAGGGTTCCGATTGGACCTAGGGTTAGGGTTATATTGAGGGCTATGGTTAGAGATCCGGTTAGGGTTCCGATTGGACCTAGGGTTACAGTTATGTTGAGGGCTAATGTTAGAGATCCGGTTCTGGTTCCGATTGGACCTAGGGTTAGGGGTATGTTGAGGGCTAGGGTTGGAGATCCGGATAGGGTTCCGATTGGACCTAGGGTTAGGGTTATGTTGAGGGCTAGGGTTAGAGATCCGGTTAGGGTTCCGATTGGACATAGGGTTAGGGTTATGTTGAGAGCTATGGTTTGAGATCCAGTTAGGGTTCCGATTGGACCTAGGGTTAGGGTTATGTTGAGGGCTAGGGTTAGAGATCCTGTTAGGGTTCAGATTGGACCTAGGGTTAGGGTTATGTTGAGGGCTGGGGTTAGAGATCCGGTTAGGGTTCCGAATCGACCTAGGGTTAGTGCTATATTGAGGGATAGGGTTAGAGATACGGTTAGGGTTCCGATTAGACCTAGGGTTAGGGTTATGTGTAGGGCTAGGGTTAGAGATCCGGTTAGGGTTCCGATTGGACCTAGGGTTAGGGTTATGTTGAGGGCTAGGGTTAGAGATCCGGTTAGGGTTCCGATTGGACCTAGGGTTAGGGTTATGTATAGGACGAGGGTTAGAGATCCGGTTAGGGTAACGATTAGACCTAGGGTTAGGGTTATGTTGATGGCTAACGTTAGAGATCCGGTTAAGGTTCCGATTGGACGTAGGTTTAGGGTTATGTGTAGGGCTAGGGATAGAGATCCGGTTAGGGTTCCGATTGGACCTAGGGTTAGGGTTATGTTGAGGGCTAATGTTAGAGATCCGGTTAGGGTTCTGATTGGACCTAGGGTTAGGGTTATGTATAGGGCTAGTGTTAGAGATCCGGTTAGGGTAACGATTAGACCTAGGGTTAGGGTGATGTTGAGGGCTAGGGTTAGAGACCGGTTAGGGTTACGATTGGACCTAGGGTTAGGGTTATGTTGAGGGCTAGGGTTAGAGAACAGTTTAGGGTTACGATTGGACCTAGGGTTAGGGTTATGTTGAGGGCTAGGATTAGAGATCCGGTTAGGGTTCCGAATCGACCTAGGGTTAGGTTTATGTTGAGGGCTAGGCTTAGAGATCCGCTTAGTGTTCCGATTGGACCTAGGGTTAGGGTTATGTTGAGGGCTAGTGTTAGAGATCCGGTTAGGGTTCCCAATCGACCTAGGGTTAGGGTTATATTGAGGGCTAGGGTTAGAGATACGGTTAGGGTTCCGATTGGACCTAGGAATAGCGTTATGTGTAGGGCTAGGGTTAGAGATCCGGTTAGGGTTCCGATTGGACCTAGGGTTAGGGTTATGTTGAGGGCTAGGGTTAGAGATTCGGTTAGGGTTACGATTGGACCTAGAGTTAGGGTTATGTTGAGGGCTAGGGATAGAGATCCGGTTAGGGTTCCGATTGGACATAGGGTTAGGGTTATGTTGAGGGCTAATGTTAGATATCCGGTTAGGGTTCCGATTGGACCTAGGGTTAGGGTTATGTTGAGGACTAGGGTTAGAGATCCGGTTAGGGTTACGATTGGACCTAGGGTTAGGGTTATGTTGAGGGCTAGTATTAGAGATCCGGTTAGGGTTCCGAATCGACCTAGGGTTAGGGTTATATTGAGGGCTAGGTTTAGAGATACGGTGAGGGTTCCGATTGGACCTAGGATTAGGGTTTTGTGTAGGGCTATGGTTAGAGATCCGGTTAGGGTTCCGATTGGACCTAGGGTTAGGGTTATGTTGAGGGCTAGGGTTAGAGATGCGGTTAGGGTTACGATTGGACCTAGAGTTAGGGTTATGTTGATCGCTAGGGATAGAGAACCAGTTAGGGTTCCGATTGGACCTAGGGTGTGGGTTATGTTGAGAGCTACGGTTAGAGAACCGGTTAGGGTTCCGATTGGACCTGGGTTAGGGTTATATTGAGGGCGAGGTTTAGAGATCCAGGTAGGGTTACGATTAGATCTAGGGTTAGGGTTATGTTGAGGGCTAGGGTTAGAGATCCGGTTAGGGTAACGATTAGACCTCGGGTTAGGGTTATGTTGAGGGCTAGGGTTAGAGATCCGGTTAGGGATCCGATTGGACCTAGGGTTAGCGTTATGTTGAAGGCTAGGGTTAGAGATCCTGTTAGGGTTCCCATTGGACCTAGGGTTAGGGTTATGTTGAGGGCTAGGGTTAGAGATCCGGTTAGGGTTCCGATTGGACCTAGGGTTAGGGTTATGTTGAGGGCTAGGGTTGGAGATCCGGTTAGGGTTCAGATTGGACCTAGGGTTAGGGTTATGTTGAGAGCTACGGTTCGAGATCCGGTTAGGGTTACGATTGGACCTAGGGTTAGGGTTATGTTTAGGGCTAGGGTTAGAGATCCGGTTAGGATTCAGATTGGACCTAGGGTTAGGGTTATGTTGAGGGCTAGGGTTAGAGATCCGGTTAGGGTTCCGAATCGACCTAGGGTTAGTGTTATATTGAGGGCTAGGGTTAGAGATCCGGTTAGGGTTCCGATTAGACCTAGGGTTAGGGTTATGTGTAGGGCTAGGGTTAGAGATCCGGTTAGGGTTCCGATTGGACCTAGGGTTAGGGTTATGTTGAGGGCTAGGGTTAGAGATCCGGTTAGGGTTCCGATTGGACCTAGGGTTAGGGTTATGTTGAGGGCTACGGTTGGAGATCCGGTTAGGGTTCCGATTGGACCTAGGGTTAGGGTTATGTTGAGAGCTACGCTTAGAGATCCTGTTAGGGTTACGATTGGACCTAGGGTTAGGGTTATGTTGAGGGCTAGGGTTAGAGATCCGGTTAGGGTTCCGATTGGACCTAGGGTTAGGGTTATGTTGAGGGCTAGGGTTAGAGATCCGGTTAGGGTTACGATTGGACCTAGAGTTAGGGTTATGTTGAGGGCTAGGGATAGAGATCCGGTTAGGGTTCCGATTGGACATAGGGTTAGGGTTATGTTGAGGGCTAATGTTAGATATCCGGTTAGGGTTCCGATTGGACCTAGGGTTAGGGTTATGTTGAGGACTAGGGTTAGAGATCCGGTTAGGGTTACGATTGGACCTAGGGTTAGGGTTATGTTGAAGGCTAGTATTAGAGATCCGGTTAGGGTTCCGAATCGACCTAGGGTTAGGGTTATATTGAGGGCTAGGTTTAGAGATACGGTGAGGGTTCCGATTGGACCTAGGATTAGGGTTTTGTGTAGGGCTATGGTTAGAGATCCGGTTAGGGTTCCGATTGGACCTAGGGTTAGGGTTATGTTGACGGCTAGGGTTAGAGATCCGGTTAGCGTTACGATTGGTCCTAGAGTTAGGTTTATGTTGATCGCTAGGGATAGAGAACCGGTTAGGGTTCAGATTGGACCTAGGGTTTGGGTTATGTTGAGAGCTACGGTTAGAGATCCGGTTAGGGTTCCGATTGGACCTGGGTTAGGGTTATATTGAGGGCGAGGTTTAGAGATCCAGGTAGGGTTACGATTAGATCTAGGGTTAGGGTTATGTTGAGGGCTAGGGTTAGAGATCCGGTTAGGGTAACGATTAGACCTCGGGTTAGGGTTATGTTGAGGGCTAGGGTTAGAGATCCGGTTAGGGTTCCGATTGGACCTAGGGTTAGCATTATGTTGAAGGCTATGGTTAGAGATCCTGTTAGGGTTCCCATTGGACCTAGGGTTAGGGTTATGTTGAGGGCTAGGGTTAGAGATCCGGTTAGGGTTCCGATTGGACCTAGGGTTAGGGTTATGTTGAGAGCTAGGGTTAGAGATCTGGTTAGGGTTCCGATTGGACATAGGGTTAGGGTTACGTTGAGGTCTAGGTTTTGAGATCCGGTTTGGGTTCCGATTGGACCTAGGGTTAGGGTTATGTGTAGGCCTAGGGTAAGAGATCCGGTTAGGGTTCCGATTGGACCTAGGGTTAGGGTTATGTTGAGGGCTAGGGTTAGAGATCCGGTTAGGGTTCCGATTGGACCTAGGGTGAGGTTTATGTTGAGGGCTACGGTTAGAGATCCGGTTAGGGTTCCGATTGCACCTAGGGTTAGGGTTATGTTGAGAGCTATGGTTTGAGATCCAGTTAGGGTTCCGATTGGACCTAGGGTTAGGGTTATGTTGAGGGCTAGGGTTGGAGATCCGGTTAGGGTTCAGATTGGACCTAGGGTTAGGGTTATGTTGAGAGCTACGGTTCGAGATCCGGTTAGGGTTACGATTGGACCTAGAGTTAGGGTTATGTTGAAGGCTAGGTTTAGAGATCCGGTTAGGGTTCCGATTGGACCTAGGGTTAGGGTTATGTTTAGGGCTAGGGTTAGAGATCCGGTTAGGGTTCAGATTGGACCTAGGGTTAGGGTTATGTTGAGGGCTAGGGTTAGAGATCCGGTTAGGGTGCCGAATCGACCTAGGGTTAGTGTTATATTGAGGGATAGGGTTAGAGATACGGTTAGGGTTCCGATTAGACCTAGGGTTAGGGTTATGTGTAGGGCTAGGGTTAGAGATCCGGTTAGGGTTCCGATTGGACCTAGGGTTAGGGTTATGTTGAGGGCTAGGGTTAGAGATCCGGTTAGGGTTCCGATTGGACCTAGGGTTAGGGTTATGTTGAGGGCTAGGGTTGGAGATCCGGTTAGGGTTCCGATTGGACCTAGGGTTAGGGTTATGTTGAGAGCTACGCTTAGAGATCCTGTTAGGGTTACGATTGGACCTAGGGTTAGGGTTATGTTGAGGGCTAGGGTTAGAGATCCGGTTAGGGTTCCGATTGGACCTAGGGTTAGGGTTATGTTGAGGGCTAGGGTTAGAGATCCGGTTAGGGTTCCGATTGGACATAGGGTTAGGGTTATGTATAGGGCTAGGGTTAGAGATCCGGTTAGGGTTCCGAATCGACTTAGGGTTAGGGTTATATTGAGGACTAGGGTTAGAGATCCGGTTAGGGTTCCGATTGGACCTAGGGTTAGGGTTATGTTGAGAACTAGGGTTAGATATCCGGTTAGGGTTCCGATTGGACCTAGGGTTAGGGTTATGTTGAGGGCTAGGTTTTGAGATCCGGTTAGAGTTCCGATTGGACCTAGGGTTAGGGTTATGTCTAGGCCTAGGGTTAGAGATCCGGTTAGGGTTCCGATTGGACGTAGGGTTAGGGGTATGTGTAGGGCTAGGGTTAGAGATCCGGTTAGGGTTCCGATTGGACCTAGGGTTAGGGTTATGTTGAGGGCTAGGGTTAGAGATCCGGTTAGGGTTCCGATTGGACCTAGTGTGAGGGTTATGTTGAGGGCTACGGTTAGAGATCCGGTTAGTGTTCCGATTGCACCTAGGGTTAGGGTTATATTGAGGGCTATGGTTTCAGATCCGGTTAGGGTTCCGATTGGACCTAGGGTTATGTATATGTTGAGGGCTAGGGTTGGAGATCCGGTTAGGGTTCCGATTGGACCTAGGGTTAGGGTTATGTTGAGGGCTAGGGTTAGAGATCCGGTTAGGGTTCCGATTGGACCTAGGGTGAGGTTTATGTTGAGGGCTACGGTTAGAGATCCGGTTAGGGTTCCGATTGCACCTAGGGTTAGGGTTATGTTGAGAGCTATGGTTTGAGATCCAGTTAGGGTTCCGATTGGACCTAGGGTTAGGGTTATGTTGAGGGCTAGGGTTGGAGATCCGGTTAGGGTTCGGATTGGACCTAGGGTTAGGGTTATGTTGAGAGCTAGGGTTAGAGATCTGGTTAGGGTTATGATTGGACCTAGGGTTAGGGTTATGTTGAGGGCTAGGGTTAGAGATCCGGTTAGGGTTCCGATTGGACCTAGGGTTAGGGTTATGTTGAGGGCTAGGTTTGGAGATCCGGATAGGGTTCCGATTGGACCTAGGGTTAGGGTTATATTGAGGGCTAGGGTTAGAGATCCGGTTAGGGTTCCGATTGGACCTAGGGTTACAGTTATGTTGAGGGCTAATGTTAGAGATCCGGTTCTGGTTCAGATTGGACCTAGGGTTAGGGGTATGTTGAGGGCTAGGGTTGGAGATCCGGATAGGGTTCCGATTGGACCTAGGGTTAGGGTTATGTTGAGGGCTAGGGTTAGAGATCCGGTTAGGGTTCCGATTGGACATAGGGTTAGGGTTATGTTGAGAGCTATGGTTTGAGATCCAGTTAGGGTTCCGATTGGACCTAGGGTTAGGGTTATGTTGAGGGCTAGGTTTAGAGATCCTGTTAGGGTTCAGATTGGACCTAGGGTTAGGGTTATGTTGAGGGCTAGGGTTAGAGATCCGGTTAGGGTTCCGAATCGCCCTAGGGTTAGTATTATATTGAGGGATAGGGTTAGAGATACGGTTAGGGTTCCGATTAGACCTAGGGTTAGGGTTATGTGTAGGGCTAGGGTTAGAGATCCGGTTAGGGTTCCGATTGGACCTAGGGTTAGGGTTATGTTGAGGGCTAGGGTTAGAGATCCGGTTAGGGTTCCGATTGGACCTAGGGTTAGGGTTATGTATAGGACGAGGGTTAGAGATCCGGTTAGGGTAACGATTAGACCTAGGGTTAGGGTTATGTTGATGGCTAACGTTAGAGATCCGGTTAAGGTTCCGATTGGACGTAGGTTTAGGGTTATGTGTAGGGCTAGGGATAGAGATCCGGTTAGGGTTCCGATTGGACCTAGGGTTAGGGTTATGTTGAGGGCTAGGGTTAGAGATCCTGTTAGGGTTCCGATTGGACCTGGGGTTAGAGTTATGTTGAGGGCTAGTGTTAGAGATCCGGTTAGGGTTCTGATTAGACCTAGGGTTAGGGTTATGTATAGGGCTAGTGTTAGAGATCCGGTTAGGGTAACGATTAGACCTAGGGTTAGGGTGATGTTGAGGGCTAGGGTTAGAGACCGGTTAGGGTTACGATTGGACCTAGGGTTAGGGTTATGTTGAGGGCTAGGGTTAGAGAACAGTTTAGGGTTACGATTGGACCTAGGGTTAGGGTTATGTTGAGGGCTAGGATTAGAGATCCGGTTAGGGTTCCGAATCGACCTAGGGTTAGGTTTATGTTGAGGGCTAGGCTTAGAGATCCGCTTAGTGTTCCGATTGGACCTAGGGTTAGGGTTATGTTGAGGGCTAGTGTTAGAGATCCGGTTAGGGTTCCCAATCGACCTAGGGTTAGGGTTATATTGAGGGCTAGGGTTAGAGATACGGTTAGGGTTCCGATTGGACCTAGGATTAGCGTTATGTGTAGGGCTAGGGTTAGAGATCCGGTTAGGGTTCCGATTGGACCTAGGGTTAGGGTTATGTTGAGGGCTAGGGTTAGCGATTCGGTTAGGGTTACGATTGGACCTAGAGTTAGGGTTATGTTGAGGGCTAGGGATAGAGATCCGGATAGGGTTCCGATTGGACATAGGGTTAGGGTTATGTTGAGGGCTAATGTTAGATATCCGGTTAGGGTTCCGATTGGACCTAGGGTTAGGGTTATGTTGAGGACTAGGGTTAGAGATCCGGTTAGGGTTACGATTGGACCTAGGGTTAGGGTTATGTTGAGGGCTAGTATTAGAGATCCGGTTAGGGTTCCGAATCGACCTAGGGTTAGGGTTATATTGAGGGCTAGGTTTAGAGATACGGTGAGGGTTCCGATTGGACCTAGGATTAGGGTTTTGTGTAGGGCTATGGTTAGAGATCCGGTTAGGGTTCCGATTGGACCTAGGGTTAGGGTTATGTTGAGGGCTAGGGTTAGAGATCCGGTTAGGGTTACGATTGGACCTAGAGTTAGGGTTATGTTGATCGCTAGGGATAGAGAACCAGTTAGGGTTCCGATTGGACCTAGGGTTTGGGTTATGTTGAGAGCTACGGTTAGAGATCCGGTTAGGGTTCCGATTGGACCTGGGTTAGGGTTATATTGAGGGCGAGGTTTAGAGATCCAGGTAGGGTTACGATTAGATCTAGGGTTAGGGTTATGTTGAGGGCTAGGGTTAGAGATCCGGTTAGGGTAACGATTAGACCTCGGGTTAGGGTTATGTTGAGGGCTAGGGTTAGAGATCCGGTTAGGGTTCCGATTGGACCTAGGGTTAGCGTTATGTTGAAGGCTAGGGTTAGAGATCCTGTTAGGGTTCCCATTGGACCTAGGGTTAGGGTTATGTTGAGGGCTAGGGTTAGAGATCCGTTTAGGGTTCCGATTGGTCCTAGGGTTAGGGTTATGTTGAGGGCTAGGGTTGGAGATCCGGTTAGGGTTCAGATTGGACTTAGGGTTAGGGTTATGTTGAGAGCTACGGTTCAAGATCCGGTTAGGGTTACGATTGGACCTAGGGTTAGGGTTATGTTGAGGGCGAGGTTTAGAGATCCGGTTAGGGTTCCGATTGGACCTAGGGTTAGGGTTATGTTTAGGGCTAGGGTTAGAGATCCGGTTAGGGTTCAGATTGGACCTAGGGTTAGGGTTATGTTGAGGGCTAAGGTTAGAGATCCGGTTAGGGTTCCGAATCGAACTAGGGTTAGTGTTATATTGAGGGCTAGGGTTAGAGATCCGGTTAGGGTTCCGATTAGACCTAGGGTTAGGGTTATGTGTAGGGCTAGGGTTAGAGATCCGGTTAGGGTTCCGATTGGACCTAGGGTTAGGGTTATGTTGAGGGCTAGGGTTAGAGATCCGGTTAGGGTTCCGATTGGACCTAGGGTTAGGGTTATGTTGAGGGCTAGGGTTGGAGATCCGGTTAGGGTTCAGATTGGACCTAGGGTTAGGGTTATGTTGAGAGCTACGGTTCGAGATCCGGTTAGGGTTACGATTGGACCTAGGGTTAGGGTTATGTTGAAGGCTAGGTTTAGAGATCCGGTTAGGGTTCCGATTGGACCTAGGGTTAGGGTTATGTTTAGGGCTAGGGTTAGAGATCCGGTTAGGGTTCAGATTGGACCTAGGGTTAGGGTTATGTTGAGGGCTAGGGTTAGAGATCCGGTTAGGGTTCCGAATCGACCTAGGGTTAGTGTTATATTGAGGGATAGGGTTAGAGATACGGTTAGGGTTCCGATTAGACCTAGGGTTAGGGTTATGTGTAGGGCTAGGGTTAGAGATCCGGTTAGGGTTCCGATTGGACCTAGGGTTAGGGTTATGTTGAGGGCTAGGGTTAGAGATCCGGTTAGGGTTCCGATTGGACCTAGGGTTAGGGTTATGTTGAGGGCTAATGTTAGAGATCCGGTTCTGGTTCCGATTGGACCTAGGGTTAGGGGTATGTTGAGGGCTAGGGTTGGAGATCCGGATAGGGTTCCGATTGGACCTAGGGTTAGGGTTATGTTGAGGGCTAGGGTTAGAGATCCGGTTAGGGTTCCGATTGGACATAGGGTTAGGGTTATGTTGAGAGCTATGGTTTGAGATCCAGTTAGGGTTCCGATTGGACCTAGGGTTAGGGTTATGTTGAGGGCTAGGGTTAGAGATACGGTTAGGGTTCAGATTGGACCTAGGGTTAGGGTTATGTTGAGGGCTAGGGTTAGAGATCCGGTTAGGGTTCCGAATCGACCTAGGGTTAGTGTTATATTGAGGGATAGGGTTAGAGATACGGTTAGGGTTCCGATTAGACCTAGGGTTAGGGTTATGTGTAGGGCTAGGGTTAGAGATCCGGTTAGGGTTCCGATTGGACCTAGGGTTAGGGTTATGTTGAGGGCTAGGGTTAGAGATCCGGTTGGGGTTCCGATTGGACCTGAGGTTAGGGTTATGTTGCGAGCTACGCTTAGAGATCCTGTTAGGGTTACGATTGGACCTAGGGTTAGGGTTATGTTGAGGGCTAGGGTTAGAGATCCGGTTAGGGTTCCGATTGGACCTAGGGTTAGGGTTATGTTGAGGGCTAGGGTTAGAGATCCGGTTAGGGTTCCGATTGGACCTAGGGTTAGGGTTATGTATAGGGCTAGGGTTAGAGATCCGGTTAGAGTTCCGAATCGACTTAGGGTTAGGGTTATATTGAGGACTAGGGTTAGAGATCCGGTTAGGGTCCGATTGGACCTAGGGTTAGGGTTATGTTGAGAACTAGGGTTAGATATCCGGTTAGGGTTCCGATTGGACCTAGGGTTAGGGTTATGTTGAGGGCTAGGTTTTGAGATCCGGTTAGAGTTCCGATTGGACCTAGGGTTAGGGTTATGTCTAGGCCTAGGGTTAGAGATCCGGTTAGGGTTCCGATTGGACGTAGGGTTAGGGGTATGTGTAGGGCTAGGGTTAGAGATCCGGTTAGGGTTCCGATTGGACCTAGGGTTAGGGTTATGTTGAGGGCTAGGGTTAGAGATCCGGTTAGGGTTCCGATTGGACCTAGTGTGAGGGTTATGTTGAGGGCTACGGTTAGAGATCCGGTTAGTGTTCCGATTGCACCTAGGGTTAGGGTTATATTGAGGCCTATGGTTTCAGATCCGGTTAGGGTTCCGATTGGACCTAGGGTTAGGTTTATGTTGAGGGCTAGGCTTAGAGATCCGGTTAGGGTTCCTATTGGACGTAGGGTTAGGGTTATGTTGAGGGCTAGGGTTAGAGATCCGGTTAGGGTTCCGATTGGACCTAAGGTGAGGTTTATGTTGAGGGCTACGGTTAGAGATCCGGTTAGGGTTCCGATTGCACCTAGGGTTAGGGTTATGTTGAGAGCTATGGTTTGAGATCCAGTTAGGGTTCCGATTGGACCTAGGGTTAGGGTTATGTTGAGGGCTAGGGTTGGAGATCTGGTTAGGGTTATGATTGGACCTAGGGTTAGGGTTATGTTGAGGGCTAGGGTTAGAGATCCGGTTAGGGTTCCGATTGGACCTAGGGTTAGGGTTATGTTGAGGGCTAGGTTTGGAGATCCGGATAGGGTTCCGATTGGACCTAGGGTTAGGGTTATATTGAGGGCTAGGGTTAGAGATCCGGTTAGGGTTCCGATTGGACCTAGGGTTACAGTTACGTTGAGGGCTAATGTTAGAGATCCGGTTCTGGTTCCGATTGGACCTAGGGTTAGGGGTATGTTGAGGGCTAGGGTTGGAGATCCGGATAGGGTTCCGATTGGACCTAGGTTTAGGGTTATGTTGAGGGCTAGGGTTAGAGATCCGGTTAGGGTTCCGATTGGACATAGGGTTAGGGTTATGTTGAGAGCTATGGTTTGAGATCCAGTTAGGGTTCCGATTGGACCTAGGGTTAGGGTTATGTTGAGGGCTAGGGTTAGAGATCCTGTTAGGGTTCAGATTGGACCTAGGGTTAGGGTTATGTTGAGGGCTAGGGTTAGAGATCCGGTTAGGGTTCCGAATCGACCTAGGGTTAGTGTTATATTGAGGGATAGGGTTAGAGATACGGTTAGGGTTCCGATTAGACCTAGGGTTAGGGTTATGTGTAGGGCTAGGGTTAGAGATCCGGTTAGGGTTCCGATTGGACCTAGGGTTAGGGTTATGTTGAGGGCTAGGGTTAGAGATCCGGTTAGGGTTCCGATTAGACCTAGGGTTAGGGTTATGTATAGGACGGGGGTTAGAGATCCGGATAGGGTAACGATTAGACCTAGGGTTAGGGTTATGTTGAGGGCAAACGTTAGAGATCCGGTTAGGGTTCCGATTGGACGTAGGTTTAGGGTTATGTGTAGGGCTAGGGATAGAGATCCTGTTAGGGTTCCGATTGGACCTAGGGTTAGGGTTATGTTGAGGGCTAGGGTTAGAGATCCGGTTAGGGTTACGATTGGACCTAGAGTTAGGGTTATGTTGAGGGCTAGGGATAGAGATCCGGTTAGGGTTCCGAATCGACCTAGGGTTAGGGTTATATTGAGGGCTAGGTTTAGAGATACGGTGAGGGTTCCGATTGGACCTAGGATTAGGGTTTTGTGTAGGGCTATGGTTAGAGATCCGGTTAGGGTTCCGATTGGACCTAGGGTTAGGGTTATGTTGAGGGCTAGGGTTAGAGATCCGGTTAGGGTTACGATTGGACCTAGAGTTAGGGTTATGTTGATCGCTAGGGATAGAGAACCGGTTAGGGTTCAGATTGGACCTAGGGTTTGGGTTATGTTGAGAGCTACGGTTAGAGATCCGGTTAGGGTTCCGATTGGACCTGGGTTAGGGTTATATTGAGGGCGAGGTTTAGAGATCCAGGTAGGGTTACGATTAGATCTAGGGTTAGGGTTATGTTGAGGGCTAGGGTTAGAGATCCGGTTAGGGTAACGATTAGACCTCGGGTTAGGGTTATGTTGAGGGCTAGGGTTAGAGATCCGGTTAGGGTTCCGATTGGACCTAGGGTTAGCATTATGTTGAAGGCTAGGGTTAGAGATCCTGTTAGGGTTCCCATTGGACCTAGGGTTAGGGTTATGTTGAGGGCTAGGGTTAGAGATCCGGTTAGGGTTCCGATTGGACCTAGGGTTAGGGTTATGTTGAGAGCTAGGGTTAGAGATCCGGTTAGGGTTCCGATTGGACATAGGGTTAGGGTTACGTTGAGGTCTAGGTATGAGATCCGGTTTGGGTTCCGATTGGACCTAGGGTTAGGGTTATGTTGAGGGCTAGGGTTGGAGATCCGGTTAGGGTTCAGATTGGACTTAGGGTTAGGGTTATGTTGAGAGCTACGGTTCAAGATCCGGTTAGGGTTACGATTGGACCTAGGGTTAGGGTTATGTTGAGGGCGAGGTTTAGAGATCCGGTTAGGGTTCCGATTGGACCTAGGGTTAGGGTTATGTTTAGGGCTAGGGTTAGAGATCCGGTTAGGGTTCAGATTGGACCTAGGGTTAGGGTTATGTTGAGGGCTAAGGTTAGAGATCCGGTTAGGGTTCCGAATCGAACTAGGGTTAGTGTTATATTGAGGGCTAGGGTTAGAGATCCGGTTAGGGTTCCGATTAGACCTAGGGTTAGGGTTATGTGTAGGGCTAGGGTTAGAGATCCGGTTAGGGTTCCGATTGGACCTAGGGTTAGGGTTATGTTGAGGGCTAGGGTTAGAGATCCGGTTAGGGTTCCGATTGGACCTAGGGTTAGGGTTATGTTGAGGGCTAGGGTTGGAGATCCGGTTAGGGTTCAGATTGGACCTAGGGTTAGGGTTATGTTGAGAGCTACGGTTCGAGATCCGGTTAGGGTTACGATTGGACCTAGGGTTAGGGTTATGTTGAAGGCTAGGTTTAGAGATCCGGTTAGGGTTCCGATTGGACCTAGGGTTAGGGTTATGTTTAGGGCTAGGGTTAGAGATCCGGTTAGGGTTCAGATTGGACCTAGGGTTAGGGTTATGTTGAGGGCTAGGGTTAGAGATCCGGTTAGGGTTCCGAATCGACCTAGGGTTAGTGTTATATTGAGGGATAGGGTTAGAGATACGGTTAGGGTTCCGATTAGACCTAGGGTTAGGGTTATGTGTAGGGCTAGGGTTAGAGATCCGGTTAGGGTTCCGATTGGACCTAGGGTTAGGGTTATGTTGAGGGCTAGGGTTAGAGATCCGGTTAGGGTTCCGATTGGACCTAGGGTTAGGGTTATGTTGAGGGCTAATGTTAGAGATCCGGTTCTGGTTCCGATTGGACCTAGGGTTAGGGGTATGTTGAGGGCTAGGGTTGGAGATCCGGATAGGGTTCCGATTGGACCTAGGGTTAGGGTTATGTTGAGGGCTAGGGTTAGAGATCCGGTTAGGGTTCCGATTGGACATAGGGTTAGGGTTATGTTGAGAGCTATGGTTTGAGATCCAGTTAGGGTTCCGATTGGACCTAGGGTTAGGGTTATGTTGAGGGCTAGGGTTAGAGATACGGTTAGGGTTCAGATTGGACCTAGGGTTAGGGTTATGTTGAGGGCTAGGGTTAGAGATCCGGTTAGGGTTCCGAATCGACCTAGGGTTAGTGTTATATTGAGGGATAGGGTTAGAGATACGGTTAGGGTTCCGATTAGACCTAGGGTTAGGGTTATGTGTAGGGCTAGGGTTAGAGATCCGGTTAGGGTTCCGATTGGACCTAGGGTTAGGGTTATGTTGAGGGCTAGGGTTAGAGATCCGGTTGGGGTTCCGATTGGACCTGAGGTTAGGGTTATGTTGCGAGCTACGCTTAGAGATCCTGTTAGGGTTACGATTGGACCTAGGGTTAGGGTTATGTTGAGGGCTAGGGTTAGAGATCCGGTTAGGGTTCCGATTGGACCTAGGGTTAGGGTTATGTTGAGGGCTAGGGTTAGAGATCCGGTTAGGGTTCCGATTGGACCTAGGGTTAGGGTTATGTATAGGGCTAGGGTTAGAGATCCGGTTAGAGTTCCGAATCGACTTAGGGTTAGGGTTATATTGAGGACTAGGGTTAGAGATCCGGTTAGGGTCCGATTGGACCTAGGGTTAGGGTTATGTTGAGAACTAGGGTTAGATATCCGGTTAGGGTTCCGATTGGACCTAGGGTTAGGGTTATGTTGAGGGCTAGGTTTTGAGATCCGGTTAGAGTTCCGATTGGACCTAGGGTTAGGGTTATGTCTAGGCCTAGGGTTAGAGATCCGGTTAGGGTTCCGATTGGACGTAGGGTTAGGGGTATGTGTAGGGCTAGGGTTAGAGATCCGGTTAGGGTTCCGATTGGACCTAGGGTTAGGGTTATGTTGAGGGCTAGGGTTAGAGATCCGGTTAGGGTTCCGATTGGACCTAGTGTGAGGGTTATGTTGAGGGCTACGGTTAGAGATCCGGTTAGTGTTCCGATTGCACCTAGGGTTAGGGTTATATTGAGGCCTATGGTTTCAGATCCGGTTAGGGTTCCGATTGGACCTAGGGTTAGGTTTATGTTGAGGGCTAGGCTTAGAGATCCGGTTAGGGTTCCTATTGGACGTAGGGTTAGGGTTATGTTGAGGGCTAGGGTTAGAGATCCGGTTAGGGTTCCGATTGGACCTAAGGTGAGGTTTATGTTGAGGGCTACGGTTAGAGATCCGGTTAGGGTTCCGATTGCACCTAGGGTTAGGGTTATGTTGAGAGCTATGGTTTGAGATCCAGTTAGGGTTCCGATTGGACCTAGGGTTAGGGTTATGTTGAGGGCTAGGGTTGGAGATCTGGTTAGGGTTATGATTGGACCTAGGGTTAGGGTTATGTTGAGGGCTAGGGTTAGAGATCCGGTTAGGGTTCCGATTGGACCTAGGGTTAGGGTTATGTTGAGGGCTAGGTTTGGAGATCCGGATAGGGTTCCGATTGGACCTAGGGTTAGGGTTATATTGAGGGCTAGGGTTAGAGATCCGGTTAGGGTTCCGATTGGACCTAGGGTTACAGTTACGTTGAGGGCTAATGTTAGAGATCCGGTTCTGGTTCCGATTGGACCTAGGGTTAGGGGTATGTTGAGGGCTAGGGTTGGAGATCCGGATAGGGTTCCGATTGGACCTAGGTTTAGGGTTATGTTGAGGGCTAGGGTTAGAGATCCGGTTAGGGTTCCGATTGGACATAGGGTTAGGGTTATGTTGAGAGCTATGGTTTGAGATCCAGTTAGGGTTCCGATTGGACCTAGGGTTAGGGTTATGTTGAGGGCTAGGGTTAGAGATCCTGTTAGGGTTCAGATTGGACCTAGGGTTAGGGTTATGTTGAGGGCTAGGGTTAGAGATCCGGTTAGGGTTCCGAATCGACCTAGGGTTAGTGTTATATTGAGGGATAGGGTTAGAGATACGGTTAGGGTTCCGATTAGACCTAGGGTTAGGGTTATGTGTAGGGCTAGGGTTAGAGATCCGGTTAGGGTTCCGATTGGACCTAGGGTTAGGGTTATGTTGAGGGCTAGGGTTAGAGATCCGGTTAGGGTTCCGATTAGACCTAGGGTTAGGGTTATGTATAGGACGGGGGTTAGAGATCCGGATAGGGTAACGATTAGACCTAGGGTTAGGGTTATGTTGAGGGCAAACGTTAGAGATCCGGTTAGGGTTCCGATTGGACGTAGGTTTAGGGTTATGTGTAGGGCTAGGGATAGAGATCCTGTTAGGGTTCCGATTGGACCTAGGGTTAGGGTTATGTTGAGGGCTAGGGTTAGAGATCCGGTTAGGGTTACGATTGGACCTAGAGTTAGGGTTATGTTGAGGGCTAGGGATAGAGATCCGGTTAGGGTTCCGAATCGACCTAGGGTTAGGGTTATATTGAGGGCTAGGTTTAGAGATACGGTGAGGGTTCCGATTGGACCTAGGATTAGGGTTTTGTGTAGGGCTATGGTTAGAGATCCGGTTAGGGTTCCGATTGGACCTAGGGTTAGGGTTATGTTGAGGGCTAGGGTTAGAGATCCGGTTAGGGTTACGATTGGACCTAGAGTTAGGGTTATGTTGATCGCTAGGGATAGAGAACCGGTTAGGGTTCAGATTGGACCTAGGGTTTGGGTTATGTTGAGAGCTACGGTTAGAGATCCGGTTAGGGTTCCGATTGGACCTGGGTTAGGGTTATATTGAGGGCGAGGTTTAGAGATCCAGGTAGGGTTACGATTAGATCTAGGGTTAGGGTTATGTTGAGGGCTAGGGTTAGAGATCCGGTTAGGGTAACGATTAGACCTCGGGTTAGGGTTATGTTGAGGGCTAGGGTTAGAGATCCGGTTAGGGTTCCGATTGGACCTAGGGTTAGCATTATGTTGAAGGCTAGGGTTAGAGATCCTGTTAGGGTTCCCATTGGACCTAGGGTTAGGGTTATGTTGAGGGCTAGGGTTAGAGATCCGGTTAGGGTTCCGATTGGACCTAGGGTTAGGGTTATGTTGAGAGCTAGGGTTAGAGATCCGGTTAGGGTTCCGATTGGACATAGGGTTAGGGTTACGTTGAGGTCTAGGTATGAGATCCGGTTTGGGTTCCGATTGGACCTAGGGTTAGGGTTATGTGTAGGCCTAGGGTAAGAGATCCGGTTAGTGTTCCGATTGGACCTAGGGTTAGGGTTATGTTGAGGGCTAGGGTTAGAGATCCGGTTAGGGTTCCGATTGGACCTAGGGTGAGGTTTATGTTGAGGGCTACGGTTAGAGATCCGGTTAGGGTTCCGATTGCACCTAGGGTTAGGGTTATGTTGAGAGCTATGGTTTGAGATCCAGTTAGGGTTCCGATTGGACCTAGGGTTAGGGTTATGTTGAGGGCTAGGGTTGGAGATCCGGTTAGGGTTCAGATTGGACCTAGGGTTAGGGTTATGTTGAGAGCTACGGTTCGAGATCCGGTTAGGGTTACGATTGGACCTAGGGTTAGGGTTATGTTGAAGGCTAGGTTTAGAGATCCGGTTAGGGTTCCGATTGGACCTAGGGTTAGGGTTATGTTTAGGGCTAGGGTTAGAGATCCGGTTAGGGTTCAGATTGGACCTAGGGTTAGGGTTATGTTGAGGGCTAGGGTTAGAGATCCGGTTAGGGTTCCGAATCGACCTAGGGTTAGTGTTATATTGAGGGATAGGGTTAGAGATACGGTTAGGGTTCCGATTAGACCTAGGGTTAGGGTTATGTGTAGGGCTAGGGTTAGAGATCCGGTTAGGGTTCCGATTGGACCTAGGGTTAGGGTTATGTTGAGGGCTAGGGTTAGAGATCCGGTTAGGGTTCCGATTGGACCTAGGGTTAGGGTTATGTTGAGGGCTAATGTTAGAGATCCGGTTCTGGTTCCGATTGGACCTAGGGTTAGGGGTATGTTGAGGGCTAGGGTTGGAGATCCGGATAGGGTTCCGATTGGACCTAGGGTTAGGGTTATGTTGAGGGCTAGGGTTAGAGATCCGGTTAGGGTTCCGATTGGACATAGGGTTAGGGTTATGTTGAGAGCTATGGTTTGAGATCCAGTTAGGGTTCCGATTGGACCTAGGGTTAGGGTTATGTTGAGGGCTAGGGTTAGAGATACGGTTAGGGTTCAGATTGGACCTAGGGTTAGGGTTATGTTGAGGGCTAGGGTTAGAGATCCGGTTAGGGTTCCGAATCGACCTAGGGTTAGTGTTATATTGAGGGATAGGGTTAGAGATACGGTTAGGGTTCCGATTAGACCTAGGGTTAGGGTTATGTGTAGGGCTAGGGTTAGAGATCCGGTTAGGGTTCCGATTGGACCTAGGGTTAGGGTTATGTTGAGGGCTAGGGTTAGAGATCCGGTTGGGGTTCCGATTGGACCTGAGGTTAGGGTTATGTTGCGAGCTACGCTTAGAGATCCTGTTAGGGTTACGATTGGACCTAGGGTTAGGGTTATGTTGAGGGCTAGGGTTAGAGATCCGGTTAGGGTTCCGATTGGACCTAGGGTTAGGGTTATGTTGAGGGCTAGGGTTAGAGATCCGGTTAGGGTTCCGATTGGACCTAGGGTTAGGGTTATGTATAGGGCTAGGGTTAGAGATCCGGTTAGAGTTCCGAATCGACTTAGGGTTAGGGTTATATTGAGGACTAGGGTTAGAGATCCGGTTAGGGTCCGATTGGACCTAGGGTTAGGGTTATGTTGAGAACTAGGGTTAGATATCCGGTTAGGGTTCCGATTGGACCTAGGGTTAGGGTTATGTTGAGGGCTAGGTTTTGAGATCCGGTTAGAGTTCCGATTGGACCTAGGGTTAGGGTTATGTCTAGGCCTAGGGTTAGAGATCCGGTTAGGGTTCCGATTGGACGTAGGGTTAGGGGTATGTGTAGGGCTAGGGTTAGAGATCCGGTTAGGGTTCCGATTGGACCTAGGGTTAGGGTTATGTTGAGGGCTAGGGTTAGAGATCCGGTTAGGGTTCCGATTGGACCTAGTGTGAGGGTTATGTTGAGGGCTACGGTTAGAGATCCGGTTAGTGTTCCGATTGCACCTAGGGTTAGGGTTATATTGAGGCCTATGGTTTCAGATCCGGTTAGGGTTCCGATTGGACCTAGGGTTAGGTTTATGTTGAGGGCTAGGCTTAGAGATCCGGTTAGGGTTCCTATTGGACGTAGGGTTAGGGTTATGTTGAGGGCTAGGGTTAGAGATCCGGTTAGGGTTCCGATTGGACCTAAGGTGAGGTTTATGTTGAGGGCTACGGTTAGAGATCCGGTTAGGGTTCCGATTGCACCTAGGGTTAGGGTTATGTTGAGAGCTATGGTTTGAGATCCAGTTAGGGTTCCGATTGGACCTAGGGTTAGGGTTATGTTGAGGGCTAGGGTTGGAGATCTGGTTAGGGTTATGATTGGACCTAGGGTTAGGGTTATGTTGAGGGCTAGGGTTAGAGATCCGGTTAGGGTTCCGATTGGACCTAGGGTTAGGGTTATGTTGAGGGCTAGGTTTGGAGATCCGGATAGGGTTCCGATTGGACCTAGGGTTAGGGTTATATTGAGGGCTAGGGTTAGAGATCCGGTTAGGGTTCCGATTGGACCTAGGGTTACAGTTACGTTGAGGGCTAATGTTAGAGATCCGGTTCTGGTTCCGATTGGACCTAGGGTTAGGGGTATGTTGAGGGCTAGGGTTGGAGATCCGGATAGGGTTCCGATTGGACCTAGGTTTAGGGTTATGTTGAGGGCTAGGGTTAGAGATCCGGTTAGGGTTCCGATTGGACATAGGGTTAGGGTTATGTTGAGAGCTATGGTTTGAGATCCAGTTAGGGTTCCGATTGGACCTAGGGTTAGGGTTATGTTGAGGGCTAGGGTTAGAGATCCTGTTAGGGTTCAGATTGGACCTAGGGTTAGGGTTATGTTGAGGGCTAGGGTTAGAGATCCGGTTAGGGTTCCGAATCGACCTAGGGTTAGTGTTATATTGAGGGATAGGGTTAGAGATACGGTTAGGGTTCCGATTAGACCTAGGGTTAGGGTTATGTGTAGGGCTAGGGTTAGAGATCCGGTTAGGGTTCCGATTGGACCTAGGGTTAGGGTTATGTTGAGGGCTAGGGTTAGAGATCCGGTTAGGGTTCCGATTAGACCTAGGGTTAGGGTTATGTATAGGACGGGGGTTAGAGATCCGGATAGGGTAACGATTAGACCTAGGGTTAGGGTTATGTTGAGGGCAAACGTTAGAGATCCGGTTAGGGTTCCGATTGGACGTAGGTTTAGGGTTATGTGTAGGGCTAGGGATAGAGATCCTGTTAGGGTTCCGATTGGACCTAGGGTTAGGGTTATGTTGAGGGCTAGGGTTAGAGATCCGGTTAGGGTTACGATTGGACCTAGAGTTAGGGTTATGTTGAGGGCTAGGGATAGAGATCCGGTTAGGGTTCCGAATCGACCTAGGGTTAGGGTTATATTGAGGGCTAGGTTTAGAGATACGGTGAGGGTTCCGATTGGACCTAGGATTAGGGTTTTGTGTAGGGCTATGGTTAGAGATCCGGTTAGGGTTCCGATTGGACCTAGGGTTAGGGTTATGTTGAGGGCTAGGGTTAGAGATCCGGTTAGGGTTACGATTGGACCTAGAGTTAGGGTTATGTTGATCGCTAGGGATAGAGAACCGGTTAGGGTTCAGATTGGACCTAGGGTTTGGGTTATGTTGAGAGCTACGGTTAGAGATCCGGTTAGGGTTCCGATTGGACCTGGGTTAGGGTTATATTGAGGGCGAGGTTTAGAGATCCAGGTAGGGTTACGATTAGATCTAGGGTTAGGGTTATGTTGAGGGCTAGGGTTAGAGATCCGGTTAGGGTAACGATTAGACCTCGGGTTAGGGTTATGTTGAGGGCTAGGGTTAGAGATCCGGTTAGGGTTCCGATTGGACCTAGGGTTAGCATTATGTTGAAGGCTAGGGTTAGAGATCCTGTTAGGGTTCCCATTGGACCTAGGGTTAGGGTTATGTTGAGGGCTAGGGTTAGAGATCCGGTTAGGGTTCCGATTGGACCTAGGGTTAGGGTTATGTTGAGAGCTAGGGTTAGAGATCCGGTTAGGGTTCCGATTGGACATAGGGTTAGGGTTACGTTGAGGTCTAGGTATGAGATCCGGTTTGGGTTCCGATTGGACCTAGGGTTAGGGTTATGTGTAGGCCTAGGGTAAGAGATCCGGTTAGTGTTCCGATTGGACCTAGGGTTAGGGTTATGTTGAGGGCTAGGGTTAGAGATCCGGTTAGGGTTCCGATTGGACCTAGGGTGAGGTTTATGTTGAGGGCTACGGTTAGAGATCCGGTTAGGGTTCCGATTGCACCTAGGGTTAGGGTTATGTTGAGAGCTATGGTTTGAGATCCAGTTAGGGTTCCGATTGGACCTAGGGTTAGGGTTATGTTGAGGGCTAGGGTTGGAGATCCGGTTAGGGTTCAGATTGGACCTAGGGTTAGGGTTATGTTGAGAGCTACGGTTCGAGATCCGGTTAGGGTTACGATTGGACCTAGGGTTAGGGTTATGTTGAAGGCTAGGTTTAGAGATCCGGTTAGGGTTCCGATTGGACCTAGGGTTAGGGTTATGTTTAGGGCTAGGGTTAGAGATCCGGTTAGGGTTCAGATTGGACCTAGGGTTAGGGTTATGTTGAGGGCTAGGGTTAGAGATCCGGTTAGGGTTCCGAATCGACCTAGGGTTAGTGTTATATTGAGGGATAGGGTTAGAGATACGGTTAGGGTTCCGATTAGACCTAGGGTTAGGGTTATGTGTAGGGCTAGGGTTAGAGATCCGGTTAGGGTTCCGATTGGACCTAGGGTTAGGGTTATGTTGAGGGCTAGGGTTAGAGATCCGGTTAGGGTTCCGATTGGACCTAGGGTTAGGGTTATGTTGAGGGCTAATGTTAGAGATCCGGTTCTGGTTCCGATTGGACCTAGGGTTAGGGGTATGTTGAGGGCTAGGGTTGGAGATCCGGATAGGGTTCCGATTGGACCTAGGGTTAGGGTTATGTTGAGGGCTAGGGTTAGAGATCCGGTTAGGGTTCCGATTGGACATAGGGTTAGGGTTATGTTGAGAGCTATGGTTTGAGATCCAGTTAGGGTTCCGATTGGACCTAGGGTTAGGGTTATGTTGAGGGCTAGGGTTAGAGATACGGTTAGGGTTCAGATTGGACCTAGGGTTAGGGTTATGTTGAGGGCTAGGGTTAGAGATCCGGTTAGGGTTCCGAATCGACCTAGGGTTAGTGTTATATTGAGGGATAGGGTTAGAGATACGGTTAGGGTTCCGATTAGACCTAGGGTTAGGGTTATGTGTAGGGCTAGGGTTAGAGATCCGGTTAGGGTTCCGATTGGACCTAGGGTTAGGGTTATGTTGAGGGCTAGGGTTAGAGATCCGGTTGGGGTTCCGATTGGACCTGAGGTTAGGGTTATGTTGCGAGCTACGCTTAGAGATCCTGTTAGGGTTACGATTGGACCTAGGGTTAGGGTTATGTTGAGGGCTAGGGTTAGAGATCCGGTTAGGGTTCCGATTGGACCTAGGGTTAGGGTTATGTTGAGGGCTAGGGTTAGAGATCCGGTTAGGGTTCCGATTGGACCTAGGGTTAGGGTTATGTATAGGGCTAGGGTTAGAGATCCGGTTAGAGTTCCGAATCGACTTAGGGTTAGGGTTATATTGAGGACTAGGGTTAGAGATCCGGTTAGGGTCCGATTGGACCTAGGGTTAGGGTTATGTTGAGAACTAGGGTTAGATATCCGGTTAGGGTTCCGATTGGACCTAGGGTTAGGGTTATGTTGAGGGCTAGGTTTTGAGATCCGGTTAGAGTTCCGATTGGACCTAGGGTTAGGGTTATGTCTAGGCCTAGGGTTAGAGATCCGGTTAGGGTTCCGATTGGACGTAGGGTTAGGGGTATGTGTAGGGCTAGGGTTAGAGATCCGGTTAGGGTTCCGATTGGACCTAGGGTTAGGGTTATGTTGAGGGCTAGGGTTAGAGATCCGGTTAGGGTTCCGATTGGACCTAGTGTGAGGGTTATGTTGAGGGCTACGGTTAGAGATCCGGTTAGTGTTCCGATTGCACCTAGGGTTAGGGTTATATTGAGGCCTATGGTTTCAGATCCGGTTAGGGTTCCGATTGGACCTAGGGTTAGGTTTATGTTGAGGGCTAGGCTTAGAGATCCGGTTAGGGTTCCTATTGGACGTAGGGTTAGGGTTATGTTGAGGGCTAGGGTTAGAGATCCGGTTAGGGTTCCGATTGGACCTAAGGTGAGGTTTATGTTGAGGGCTACGGTTAGAGATCCGGTTAGGGTTCCGATTGCACCTAGGGTTAGGGTTATGTTGAGAGCTATGGTTTGAGATCCAGTTAGGGTTCCGATTGGACCTAGGGTTAGGGTTATGTTGAGGGCTAGGGTTGGAGATCTGGTTAGGGTTATGATTGGACCTAGGGTTAGGGTTATGTTGAGGGCTAGGGTTAGAGATCCGGTTAGGGTTCCGATTGGACCTAGGGTTAGGGTTATGTTGAGGGCTAGGTTTGGAGATCCGGATAGGGTTCCGATTGGACCTAGGGTTAGGGTTATATTGAGGGCTAGGGTTAGAGATCCGGTTAGGGTTCCGATTGGACCTAGGGTTACAGTTACGTTGAGGGCTAATGTTAGAGATCCGGTTCTGGTTCCGATTGGACCTAGGGTTAGGGGTATGTTGAGGGCTAGGGTTGGAGATCCGGATAGGGTTCCGATTGGACCTAGGTTTAGGGTTATGTTGAGGGCTAGGGTTAGAGATCCGGTTAGGGTTCCGATTGGACATAGGGTTAGGGTTATGTTGAGAGCTATGGTTTGAGATCCAGTTAGGGTTCCGATTGGACCTAGGGTTAGGGTTATGTTGAGGGCTAGGGTTAGAGATCCTGTTAGGGTTCAGATTGGACCTAGGGTTAGGGTTATGTTGAGGGCTAGGGTTAGAGATCCGGTTAGGGTTCCGAATCGACCTAGGGTTAGTGTTATATTGAGGGATAGGGTTAGAGATACGGTTAGGGTTCCGATTAGACCTAGGGTTAGGGTTATGTGTAGGGCTAGGGTTAGAGATCCGGTTAGGGTTCCGATTGGACCTAGGGTTAGGGTTATGTTGAGGGCTAGGGTTAGAGATCCGGTTAGGGTTCCGATTAGACCTAGGGTTAGGGTTATGTATAGGACGGGGGTTAGAGATCCGGATAGGGTAACGATTAGACCTAGGGTTAGGGTTATGTTGAGGGCAAACGTTAGAGATCCGGTTAGGGTTCCGATTGGACGTAGGTTTAGGGTTATGTGTAGGGCTAGGGATAGAGATCCTGTTAGGGTTCCGATTGGACCTAGGGTTAGGGTTATGTTGAGGGCTAGGGTTAGAGATCCGGTTAGGGTTACGATTGGACCTAGAGTTAGGGTTATGTTGAGGGCTAGGGATAGAGATCCGGTTAGGGTTCCGAATCGACCTAGGGTTAGGGTTATATTGAGGGCTAGGTTTAGAGATACGGTGAGGGTTCCGATTGGACCTAGGATTAGGGTTTTGTGTAGGGCTATGGTTAGAGATCCGGTTAGGGTTCCGATTGGACCTAGGGTTAGGGTTATGTTGAGGGCTAGGGTTAGAGATCCGGTTAGGGTTACGATTGGACCTAGAGTTAGGGTTATGTTGATCGCTAGGGATAGAGAACCGGTTAGGGTTCAGATTGGACCTAGGGTTTGGGTTATGTTGAGAGCTACGGTTAGAGATCCGGTTAGGGTTCCGATTGGACCTGGGTTAGGGTTATATTGAGGGCGAGGTTTAGAGATCCAGGTAGGGTTACGATTAGATCTAGGGTTAGGGTTATGTTGAGGGCTAGGGTTAGAGATCCGGTTAGGGTAACGATTAGACCTCGGGTTAGGGTTATGTTGAGGGCTAGGGTTAGAGATCCGGTTAGGGTTCCGATTGGACCTAGGGTTAGCATTATGTTGAAGGCTAGGGTTAGAGATCCTGTTAGGGTTCCCATTGGACCTAGGGTTAGGGTTATGTTGAGGGCTAGGGTTAGAGATCCGGTTAGGGTTCCGATTGGACCTAGGGTTAGGGTTATGTTGAGAGCTAGGGTTAGAGATCCGGTTAGGGTTCCGATTGGACATAGGGTTAGGGTTACGTTGAGGTCTAGGTATGAGATCCGGTTTGGGTTCCGATTGGACCTAGGGTTAGGGTTATGTGTAGGCCTAGGGTAAGAGATCCGGTTAGTGTTCCGATTGGACCTAGGGTTAGGGTTATGTTGAGGGCTAGGGTTAGAGATCCGGTTAGGGTTCCGATTGGACCTAGGGTGAGGTTTATGTTGAGGGCTACGGTTAGAGATCCGGTTAGGGTTCCGATTGCACCTAGGGTTAGGGTTATGTTGAGAGCTATGGTTTGAGATCCAGTTAGGGTTCCGATTGGACCTAGGGTTAGGGTTATGTTGAGGGCTAGGGTTGGAGATCCGGTTAGGGTTCAGATTGGACCTAGGGTTAGGGTTATGTTGAGAGCTACGGTTCGAGATCCGGTTAGGGTTACGATTGGACCTAGGGTTAGGGTTATGTTGAAGGCTAGGTTTAGAGATCCGGTTAGGGTTCCGATTGGACCTAGGGTTAGGGTTATGTTTAGGGCTAGGGTTAGAGATCCGGTTAGGGTTCAGATTGGACCTAGGGTTAGGGTTATGTTGAGGGCTAGGGTTAGAGATCCGGTTAGGGTTCCGAATCGACCTAGGGTTAGTGTTATATTGAGGGATAGGGTTAGAGATACGGTTAGGGTTCCGATTAGACCTAGGGTTAGGGTTATGTGTAGGGCTAGGGTTAGAGATCCGGTTAGGGTTCCGATTGGACCTAGGGTTAGGGTTATGTTGAGGGCTAGGGTTAGAGATCCGGTTAGGGTTCCGATTGGACCTAGGGTTAGGGTTATGTTGAGGGCTAATGTTAGAGATCCGGTTCTGGTTCCGATTGGACCTAGGGTTAGGGGTATGTTGAGGGCTAGGGTTGGAGATCCGGATAGGGTTCCGATTGGACCTAGGGTTAGGGTTATGTTGAGGGCTAGGGTTAGAGATCCGGTTAGGGTTCCGAATGGACATAGGGTTAGGGTTATGTTGAGAGCTATGGTTTGAGATCCAGTTAGGGTTCCGATTGGACCTAGGGTTAGGGTTATGTTGAGGGCTAGGGTTAGAGATACGGTTAGGGTTCAGATTGGACCTAGGGTTAGGGTTATGTTGAGGGCTAGGGTTAGAGATCCGGTTAGGGTTCCGAATCGACCTAGGGTTAGTGTTATATTGAGGGATAGGGTTAGAGATACGGTTAGGGTTCCGATTAGACCTAGGGTTAGGGTTATGTGTAGGGCTAGGGTTAGAGATCCGGTTAGGGTTCCGATTGGACCTAGGGTTAGGGTTATGTTGAGGGCTAGGGTTAGAGATCCGGTTGGGGTTCCGATTGGACCTGAGGTTAGGGTTATGTTGCGAGCTACGCTTAGAGATCCTGTTAGGGTTACGATTGGACCTAGGGTTAGGGTTATGTTGAGGGCTAGGGTTAGAGATCCGGTTAGGGTTCCGATTGGACCTAGGGTTAGGGTTATGTTGAGGGCTACGGTTAGAGATCCGGTTAGGGTTCCGATTGGACCTAGGGTTAGGGTTATGTATAGGGCTAGGGTTAGAGATCCGGTTAGAGTTCCGAATCGACTTAGGGTTAGGGTTATATTGAGGACTAGGGTTAGAGATCCGGTTAGGGTCCGATTGGACCTAGGGTTAGGGTTATGTTGAGAACTAGGGTTAGATATCCGGTTAGGGTTCCGATTGGACCTAGGGTTAGGGTTATGTTGAGGGCTAGGTTTTGAGATCCGGTTAGAGTTCCGATTGGACCTAGGGTTAGGGTTATGTCTAGGCCTAGGGTTAGAGATCCGGTTAGGGTTCCGATTGGACGTAGGGTTAGGGGTATGTGTAGGGCTAGGGTTAGAGATCCGGTTAGGGTTCCGATTGGACCTAGGGTTAGGGTTATGTTGAGGGCTAGGGTTAGAGATCCGGTTAGGGTTCCGATTGGACCTAGTGTGAGGGTTATGTTGAGGGCTACGGTTAGAGATCCGGTTAGTGTTCCGATTGCACCTAGGGTTAGGGTTATATTGAGGCCTATGGTTTCAGATCCGGTTAGGGTTCCGATTGGACCTAGGGTTAGGTTTATGTTGAGGGCTAGGCTTAGAGATCCGGTTAGGGTTCCTATTGGACGTAGGGTTAGGGTTATGTTGAGGGCTAGGGTTAGAGATCCGGTTAGGGTTCCGATTGGACCTAAGGTGAGGTTTATGTTGAGGGCTACGGTTAGAGATCCGGTTAGGGTTCCGATTGCACCTAGGGTTAGGGTTATGTTGAGAGCTATGGTTTGAGATCCAGTTAGGGTTCCGATTGGACCTAGGGTTAGGGTTATGTTGAGGGCTAGGGTTGGAGATCTGGTTAGGGTTATGATTGGACCTAGGGTTAGGGTTATGTTGAGGGCTAGGGTTAGAGATCCGGTTAGGGTTCCGATTGGACCTAGGGTTAGGGTTATGTTGAGGGCTAGGTTTGGAGATCCGGATAGGGTTCCGATTGGACCTAGGGTTAGGGTTATATTGAGGGCTAGGGTTAGAGATCCGGTTAGGGTTCCGATTGGACCTAGGGTTACAGTTACGTTGAGGGCTAATGTTAGAGATCCGGTTCTGGTTCCGATTGGACCTAGGGTTAGGGGTATGTTGAGGGCTAGGGTTGGAGATCCGGATAGGGTTCCGATTGGACCTAGGTTTAGGGTTATGTTGAGGGCTAGGGTTAGAGATCCGGTTAGGGTTCCGATTGGACATAGGGTTAGGGTTATGTTGAGAGCTATGGTTTGAGATCCAGTTAGGGTTCCGATTGGACCTAGGGTTAGGGTTATGTTGAGGGCTAGGGTTAGAGATCCTGTTAGGGTTCAGATTGGACCTAGGGTTAGGGTTATGTTGAGGGCTAGGGTTAGAGATCCGGTTAGGGTTCCGAATCGACCTAGGGTTAGTGTTATATTGAGGGATAGGGTTAGAGATACGGTTAGGGTTCCGATTAGACCTAGGGTTAGGGTTATGTGTAGGGCTAGGGTTAGAGATCCGGTTAGGGTTCCGATTGGACCTAGGGTTAGGGTTATGTTGAGGGCTAGGGTTAGAGATCCGGTTAGGGTTCCGATTAGACCTAGGGTTAGGGTTATGTATAGGACGGGGGTTAGAGATCCGGATAGGGTAACGATTAGACCTAGGGTTAGGGTTATGTTGAGGGCAAACGTTAGAGATCCGGTTAGGGTTCCGATTGGACGTAGGTTTAGGGTTATGTGTAGGGCTAGGGATAGAGATCCTGTTAGGGTTCCGATTGGACCTAGGGTTAGGGTTATGTTGAGGGCTAGGGTTAGAGATCCGGTTAGGGTTACGATTGGACCTAGAGTTAGGGTTATGTTGAGGGCTAGGGATAGAGATCCGGTTAGGGTTCCGAATCGACCTAGGGTTAGGGTTATATTGAGGGCTAGGTTTAGAGATACGGTGAGGGTTCCGATTGGACCTAGGATTAGGGTTTTGTGTAGGGCTATGGTTAGAGATCCGGTTAGGGTTCCGATTGGACCTAGGGTTAGGGTTATGTTGAGGGCTAGGGTTAGAGATCCGGTTAGGGTTACGATTGGACCTAGAGTTAGGGTTATGTTGATCGCTAGGGATAGAGAACCGGTTAGGGTTCAGATTGGACCTAGGGTTTGGGTTATGTTGAGAGCTACGGTTAGAGATCCGGTTAGGGTTCCGATTGGACCTGGGTTAGGGTTATATTGAGGGCGAGGTTTAGAGATCCAGGTAGGGTTACGATTAGATCTAGGGTTAGGGTTATGTTGAGGGCTAGGGTTAGAGATCCGGTTAGGGTAACGATTAGACCTCGGGTTAGGGTTATGTTGAGGGCTAGGGTTAGAGATCCGGTTAGGGTTCCGATTGGACCTAGGGTTAGCATTATGTTGAAGGCTAGGGTTAGAGATCCTGTTAGGGTTCCCATTGGACCTAGGGTTAGGGTTATGTTGAGGGCTAGGGTTAGAGATCCGGTTAGGGTTCCGATTGGACCTAGGGTTAGGGTTATGTTGAGAGCTAGGGTTAGAGATCCGGTTAGGGTTCCGATTGGACATAGGGTTAGGGTTACGTTGAGGTCTAGGTATGAGATCCGGTTTGGGTTCCGATTGGACCTAGGGTTAGGGTTATGTGTAGGCCTAGGGTAAGAGATCCGGTTAGTGTTCCGATTGGACCTAGGGTTAGGGTTATGTTGAGGGCTAGGGTTAGAGATCCGGTTAGGGTTCCGATTGGACCTAGGGTGAGGTTTATGTTGAGGGCTACGGTTAGAGATCCGGTTAGGGTTCCGATTGCACCTAGGGTTAGGGTTATGTTGAGAGCTATGGTTTGAGATCCAGTTAGGGTTCCGATTGGACCTAGGGTTAGGGTTATGTTGAGGGCTAGGGTTGGAGATCCGGTTAGGGTTCAGATTGGACCTAGGGTTAGGGTTATGTTGAGAGCTACGGTTCGAGATCCGGTTAGGGTTACGATTGGACCTAGGGTTAGGGTTATGTTGAAGGCTAGGTTTAGAGATCCGGTTAGGGTTCCGATTGGACCTAGGGTTAGGGTTATGTTTAGGGCTAGGGTTAGAGATCCGGTTAGGGTTCAGATTGGACCTAGGGTTAGGGTTATGTTGAGGGCTAGGGTTAGAGATCCGGTTAGGGTTCCGAATCGACCTAGGGTTAGTGTTATATTGAGGGATAGGGTTAGAGATACGGTTAGGGTTCCGATTAGACCTAGGGTTAGGGTTATGTGTAGGGCTAGGGTTAGAGATCCGGTTAGGGTTCCGATTGGACCTAGGGTTAGGGTTATGTTGAGGGCTAGGGTTAGAGATCCGGTTAGGGTTCCGATTGGACCTAGGGTTAGGGTTATGTTGAGGGCTAATGTTAGAGATCCGGTTCTGGTTCCGATTGGACCTAGGGTTAGGGGTATGTTGAGGGCTAGGGTTGGAGATCCGGATAGGGTTCCGATTGGACCTAGGGTTAGGGTTATGTTGAGGGCTAGGGTTAGAGATCCGGTTAGGGTTCCGATTGGACATAGGGTTAGGGTTATGTTGAGAGCTATGGTTTGAGATCCAGTTAGGGTTCCGATTGGACCTAGGGTTAGGGTTATGTTGAGGGCTAGGGTTAGAGATACGGTTAGGGTTCAGATTGGACCTAGGGTTAGGGTTATGTTGAGGGCTAGGGTTAGAGATCCGGTTAGGGTTCCGAATCGACCTAGGGTTAGTGTTATATTGAGGGATAGGGTTAGAGATACGGTTAGGGTTCCGATTAGACCTAGGGTTAGGGTTATGTGTAGGGCTAGGGTTAGAGATCCGGTTAGGGTTCCGATTGGACCTAGGGTTAGGGTTATGTTGAGGGCTAGGGTTAGAGATCCGGTTGGGGTTCCGATTGGACCTGAGGTTAGGGTTATGTTGCGAGCTACGCTTAGAGATCCTGTTAGGGTTACGATTGGACCTAGGGTTAGGGTTATGTTGAGGGCTAGGGTTAGAGATCCGGTTAGGGTTCCGATTGGACCTAGGGTTAGGGTTATGTTGAGGGCTAGGGTTAGAGATCCGGTTAGGGTTCCGATTGGACCTAGGGTTAGGGTTATGTATAGGGCTAGGGTTAGAGATCCGGTTAGAGTTCCGAATCGACTTAGGGTTAGGGTTATATTGAGGACTAGGGTTAGAGATCCGGTTAGGGTCCGATTGGACCTAGGGTTAGGGTTATGTTGAGAACTAGGGTTAGATATCCGGTTAGGGTTCCGATTGGACCTAGGGTTAGGGTTATGTTGAGGGCTAGGTTTTGAGATCCGGTTAGAGTTCCGATTGGACCTAGGGTTAGGGTTATGTCTAGGCCTAGGGTTAGAGATCCGGTTAGGGTTCCGATTGGACGTAGGGTTAGGGGTATGTGTAGGGCTAGGGTTAGAGATCCGGTTAGGGTTCCGATTGGACCTAGGGTTAGGGTTATGTTGAGGGCTAGGGTTAGAGATCCGGTTAGGGTTCCGATTGGACCTAGTGTGAGGGTTATGTTGAGGGCTACGGTTAGAGATCCGGTTAGTGTTCCGATTGCACCTAGGGTTAGGGTTATATTGAGGCCTATGGTTTCAGATCCGGTTAGGGTTCCGATTGGACCTAGGGTTAGGTTTATGTTGAGGGCTAGGCTTAGAGATCCGGTTAGGGTTCCTATTGGACGTAGGGTTAGGGTTATGTTGAGGGCTAGGGTTAGAGATCCGGTTAGGGTTCCGATTGGACCTAAGGTGAGGTTTATGTTGAGGGCTACGGTTAGAGATCCGGTTAGGGTTCCGATTGCACCTAGGGTTAGGGTTATGTTGAGAGCTATGGTTTGAGATCCAGTTAGGGTTCCGATTGGACCTAGGGTTAGGGTTATGTTGAGGGCTAGGGTTGGAGATCTGGTTAGGGTTATGATTGGACCTAGGGTTAGGGTTATGTTGAGGGCTAGGGTTAGAGATCCGGTTAGGGTTCCGATTGGACCTAGGGTTAGGGTTATGTTGAGGGCTAGGTTTGGAGATCCGGATAGGGTTCCGATTGGACCTAGGGTTAGGGTTATATTGAGGGCTAGGGTTAGAGATCCGGTTAGGGTTCCGATTGGACCTAGGGTTACAGTTACGTTGAGGGCTAATGTTAGAGATCCGGTTCTGGTTCCGATTGGACCTAGGGTTAGGGGTATGTTGAGGGCTAGGGTTGGAGATCCGGATAGGGTTCCGATTGGACCTAGGTTTAGGGTTATGTTGAGGGCTAGGGTTAGAGATCCGGTTAGGGTTCCGATTGGACATAGGGTTAGGGTTATGTTGAGAGCTATGGTTTGAGATCCAGTTAGGGTTCCGATTGGACCTAGGGTTAGGGTTATGTTGAGGGCTAGGGTTAGAGATCCTGTTAGGGTTCAGATTGGACCTAGGGTTAGGGTTATGTTGAGGGCTAGGGTTAGAGATCCGGTTAGGGTTCCGAATCGACCTAGGGTTAGTGTTATATTGAGGGATAGGGTTAGAGATACGGTTAGGGTTCCGATTAGACCTAGGGTTAGGGTTATGTGTAGGGCTAGGGTTAGAGATCCGGTTAGGGTTCCGATTGGACCTAGGGTTAGGGTTATGTTGAGGGCTAGGGTTAGAGATCCGGTTAGGGTTCCGATTAGACCTAGGGTTAGGGTTATGTATAGGACGGGGGTTAGAGATCCGGATAGGGTAACGATTAGACCTAGGGTTAGGGTTATGTTGAGGGCAAACGTTAGAGATCCGGTTAGGGTTCCGATTGGACGTAGGTTTAGGGTTATGTGTAGGGCTAGGGATAGAGATCCTGTTAGGGTTCCGATTGGACCTAGGGTTAGGGTTATGTTGAGGGCTAGGGTTAGAGATCCGGTTAGGGTTACGATTGGACCTAGAGTTAGGGTTATGTTGAGGGCTAGGGATAGAGATCCGGTTAGGGTTCCGAATCGACCTAGGGTTAGGGTTATATTGAGGGCTAGGTTTAGAGATACGGTGAGGGTTCCGATTGGACCTAGGATTAGGGTTTTGTGTAGGGCTATGGTTAGAGATCCGGTTAGGGTTCCGATTGGACCTAGGGTTAGGGTTATGTTGAGGGCTAGGGTTAGAGATCCGGTTAGGGTTACGATTGGACCTAGAGTTAGGGTTATGTTGATCGCTAGGGATAGAGAACCGGTTAGGGTTCAGATTGGACCTAGGGTTTGGGTTATGTTGAGAGCTACGGTTAGAGATCCGGTTAGGGTTCCGATTGGACCTGGGTTAGGGTTATATTGAGGGCGAGGTTTAGAGATCCAGGTAGGGTTACGATTAGATCTAGGGTTAGGGTTATGTTGAGGGCTAGGGTTAGAGATCCGGTTAGGGTAACGATTAGACCTCGGGTTAGGGTTATGTTGAGGGCTAGGGTTAGAGATCCGGTTAGGGTTCCGATTGGACCTAGGGTTAGCATTATTTTGAAGGCTAGGGTTAGAGATCCTGTTAGGGTTCCCATTGGACCTAGGGTTAGGGTTATGTTGAGGGCTAGGGTTAGAGATCCGGTTAGGGTTCCGATTGGACCTAGGGTTAGGGTTATGTTGAGAGCTAGGGTTAGAGATCCGGTTAGGGTTCCGATTGGACATAGGGTTAGGGTTACGTTGAGGTCTAGGTATGAGATCCGGTTTGGGTTCCGATTGGACCTAGGGTTAGGGTTATGTGTAGGCCTAGGGTAAGAGATCCGGTTAGTGTTCCGATTGGACCTAGGGTTAGGGTTATGTTGAGGGCTAGGGTTAGAGATCCGGTTAGGGTTCCGATTGGACCTAGGGTGAGGTTTATGTTGAGGGCTACGGTTAGAGATCCGGTTAGGGTTCCGATTGCACCTAGGGTTAGGGTTATGTTGAGAGCTATGGTTTGAGATCCAGTTAGGGTTCCGATTGGACCTAGGGTTAGGGTTATGTTGAGGGCTAGGGTTGGAGATCCGGTTAGGGTTCAGATTGGACCTAGGGTTAGGGTTATGTTGAGAGCTACGGTTCGAGATCCGGTTAGGGTTACGATTGGACCTAGGGTTAGGGTTATGTTGAAGGCTAGGTTTAGAGATCCGGTTAGGGTTCCGATTGGACCTAGGGTTAGGGTTATGTTTAGGGCTAGGGTTAGAGATCCGGTTAGGGTTCAGATTGGACCTAGGGTTAGGGTTATGTTGAGGGCTAGGGTTAGAGATCCGGTTAGGGTTCCGAATCGACCTAGGGTTAGTGTTATATTGAGGGATAGGGTTAGAGATACGGTTAGGGTTCCGATTAGACCTAGGGTTAGGGTTATGTGTAGGGCTAGGGTTAGAGATCCGGTTAGGGTTCCGATTGGACCTAGGGTTAGGGTTATGTTGAGGGCTAGGGTTAGAGATCCGGTTAGGGTTCCGATTGGACCTAGGGTTAGGGTTATGTTGAGGGCTAATGTTAGAGATCCGGTTCTGGTTCCGATTGGACCTAGGGTTAGGGGTATGTTGAGGGCTAGGGTTGGAGATCCGGATAGGGTTCCGATTGGACCTAGGGTTAGGGTTATGTTGAGGGCTAGGGTTAGAGATCCGGTTAGGGTTCCGATTGGACATAGGGTTAGGGTTATGTTGAGAGCTATGGTTTGAGATCCAGTTAGGGTTCCGATTGGACCTAGGGTTAGGGTTATGTTGAGGGCTAGGGTTAGAGATACGGTTAGGGTTCAGATTGGACCTAGGGTTAGGGTTATGTTGAGGGCTAGGGTTAGAGATCCGGTTAGGGTTCCGAATCGACCTAGGGTTAGTGTTATATTGAGGGATAGGGTTAGAGATACGGTTAGGGTTCCGATTAGACCTAGGGTTAGGGTTATGTGTAGGGCTAGGGTTAGAGATCCGGTTAGGGTTCCGATTGGACCTAGGGTTAGGGTTATGTTGAGGGCTAGGGTTAGAGATCCGGTTGGGGTTCCGATTGGACCTGAGGTTAGGGTTATGTTGCGAGCTACGCTTAGAGATCCTGTTAGGGTTACGATTGGACCTAGGGTTAGGGTTATGTTGAGGGCTAGGGTTAGAGATCCGGTTAGGGTTCCGATTGGACCTAGGGTTAGGGTTATGTTGAGGGCTAGGGTTAGAGATCCGGTTAGGGTTCCGATTGGACCTAGGGTTAGGGTTATGTATAGGGCTAGGGTTAGAGATCCGGTTAGAGTTCCGAATCGACTTAGGGTTAGGGTTATATTGAGGACTAGGGTTAGAGATCCGGTTAGGGTCCGATTGGACCTAGGGTTAGGGTTATGTTGAGAACTAGGGTTAGATATCCGGTTAGGGTTCCGATTGGACCTAGGGTTAGGGTTATGTTGAGGGCTAGGTTTTGAGATCCGGTTAGAGTTCCGATTGGACCTAGGGTTAGGGTTATGTCTAGGCCTAGGGTTAGAGATCCGGTTAGGGTTCCGATTGGACGTAGGGTTAGGGGTATGTGTAGGGCTAGGGTTAGAGATCCGGTTAGGGTTCCGATTGGACCTAGGGTTAGGGTTATGTTGAGGGCTAGGGTTAGAGATCCGGTTAGGGTTCCGATTGGACCTAGTGTGAGGGTTATGTTGAGGGCTACGGTTAGAGATCCGGTTAGTGTTCCGATTGCACCTAGGGTTAGGGTTATATTGAGGCCTATGGTTTCAGATCCGGTTAGGGTTCCGATTGGACCTAGGGTTAGGTTTATGTTGAGGGCTAGGCTTAGAGATCCGGTTAGGGTTCCTATTGGACGTAGGGTTAGGGTTATGTTGAGGGCTAGGGTTAGAGATCCGGTTAGGGTTCCGATTGGACCTAAGGTGAGGTTTATGTTGAGGGCTACGGTTAGAGATCCGGTTAGGGTTCCGATTGCACCTAGGGTTAGGGTTATGTTGAGAGCTATGGTTTGAGATCCAGTTAGGGTTCCGATTGGACCTAGGGTTAGGGTTATGTTGAGGGCTAGGGTTGGAGATCTGGTTAGGGTTATGATTGGACCTAGGGTTAGGGTTATGTTGAGGGCTAGGGTTAGAGATCCGGTTAGGGTTCCGATTGGACCTAGGGTTAGGGTTATGTTGAGGGCTAGGTTTGGAGATCCGGATAGGGTTCCGATTGGACCTAGGGTTAGGGTTATATTGAGGGCTAGGGTTAGAGATCCGGTTAGGGTTCCGATTGGACCTAGGGTTACAGTTACGTTGAGGGCTAATGTTAGAGATCCGGTTCTGGTTCCGATTGGACCTAGGGTTAGGGGTATGTTGAGGGCTAGGGTTGGAGATCCGGATAGGGTTCCGATTGGACCTAGGTTTAGGGTTATGTTGAGGGCTAGGGTTAGAGATCCGGTTAGGGTTCCGATTGGACATAGGGTTAGGGTTATGTTGAGAGCTATGGTTTGAGATCCAGTTAGGGTTCCGATTGGACCTAGGGTTAGGGTTATGTTGAGGGCTAGGGTTAGAGATCCTGTTAGGGTTCAGATTGGACCTAGGGTTAGGGTTATGTTGAGGGCTAGGGTTAGAGATCCGGTTAGGGTTCCGAATCGGACCTAGGGTTAGTGTTATATTGAGGGATAGGGTTAGAGATACGGTTA